>NW_020799097.1:12174525-12276775 GCF_003259725.1 Athene cunicularia
CACTATAGCATTTCCGGAGGCAGCCCCCGGAGGGGGCGGCTGAGGCGGGTCGGGCAGGGTGGCTGAGGGGGATCCCCTCTCCCCTGAGGAATGCACCGGGGGAGGAACCTCAGGGCGGGGTCGGGGCGCTGAGAGAGAAGCGACCCTGCTGCAGGGAGGAGAACAACGATCACTGGGGAAGGATTAGGAAAAAAAAGCTTCCAGGAGGTTATATAAACCGGGAGGGAGAGGCGGCTTCCCTCACAGTAAAACTCATTTAAAAGAGAAGGAGGGTGGCAGTCTGCCCTTCTCTCTCAGGGACAGGAGAGAAGGGACCTGCCACCTTCAGCAAGGGGGAAGCCGCCTCAGGGAGGGGAGACAGGAGCCTGGTGGAGGGAAGCAAAAAAGCCACAAGCTTGAGGAGTCGTTCACTCACTGCATTTCACAGGTATATCCCGCAATCGCAGAAATATTCCATGCCAAAATGGATTTTCTGTGCCATTAGAGAAGTAAACGTGTCAAATTAGGAATTCTGTGTGATTCTTGAATCATGCGGTCCTGGTTAAAAAATTAATCCTGTTAAACTAAATATACGTCATGAAACAGTTTGAACTCTTTCCTGTTGGCTCCCTGAGGTCAGCTCTGCATGAAGACTAGATTGTTCAGTGATAGCGGTGAACCAGTCTGTTGCAAGTATAATAAATTCCCTCAGTCAGCATATGAAATTTCATTTTGCTCAAATTATTTTCTGCACACTAGGTAGATCACTTCTTAAATGAAGCTGCAGAGTGCATTTAACTTGAAGAGACATGCACTCAAACATCACAGGTACCAGCAGGCTTGTGCTTGCAACACTGCTGTTTCCTTGTGAAAGAACATACAACCTGATACAGTGTTTTGTCATACCTGAGGACTTTTGATAAACTTCCCTACAGCTATGCATTGCAAATTATCACACAGTGAAGACAAAACTGGCAATTTCTTCCAGCTTTTAACGATTTTAAAAGATCTACTCCTCAGATTTGGAAGAGTTCATCAGTGGGCATTATTTTCTTGATGTTTGTTCTCAGTATTCATTTTTGGCAAAAATACAGTGAGACAAATTCATGAAAAATGCAATTTAACTTGTTGACACAGTGAAATTATCACCTATTTTAATTCTGCGTACATCTGCGGCTTTAGATAATAACTTATATTCAAGATCTTGGTTTTAAATGTTCAGTGATTCTGCCTTTATCCCAGGCCTGTAATGTATATAGAACAAATATCAATGTGGTAATGTGTATATGATAGAATTACTGATTTTGTGTCCTGTACATTTTGGAAATCATTAAAAGATTATTTATGCCTAACACTTTATTATTTCTTTAACTTTCAGGATTCTATAGAACTTATTTTTGTGAGCATGGAAAGCACATATTCTGAAAGATTTTCATCTACATCATCGGATGGCACTGAATGCTACTTATGTCCAAAGCGAATTAAAATAGAAAGTAATAAAAAAAGCATAGAGAAGGAAGAGCAGCCAAAGCTAGAACAAAGCATACACTGTGTGAACAGATACAAAACATCACCACATGAACCTCTGTATTTATCAGAAAGACAAAACAACTGGGCCTTAGGAAAGCAAAGTTGTGATAAAGCAAGAAAAACTTGTATGAGAGAGTTTTTCCATTTTCAAGCCTGTAGTAATGAAAGAACACCGTGTAGAGTATCAGAAAATAAACTGTCCACCAAAAAACTGAGCCCTGAAAAAGAAAATGAAAATAGTAAAGAAGATGACATTTCACTGAATGTAGATGGACAGCATCTTCAAACAGAGTCGCTCTGTGTGGGGAGTGCTGCTAACACAGGTGAAAATCTACAGGTACTAAATCTACCCCCAGTGCAGCAGAACAACAATATAGAACAAAATAATAAAAGAAATGTTGATAATGAACTTAGACAAAATTCATCAGTTACACCCTTAAACAGAGACTTGTTTTGGATGGAATTGTTAAGTCGTAAGTCTGCCTCTGATAAAAAGTGGAAACAATACCAGCTTTTGCAAATTCCATTTTTATGTGGCACCAGTTCTGTGTTTTCACACACAGAAAATGAGAAAAATAATTTTCTGGAAAAAGTATGTCCTACAGAAGATAAAGATTATTCTAGCAGTGATAATGAAACTACTGCAGAAAGAGATAACAAAGAAAAAAAAAATTCATTGTATATAATTCCAACATTTAAACCTTTAAAAAGTATACAACCACTGGCAATCCCTAATTTTCGACTTTCTTGCATTTCAAACAAAATAAATAGTAAAATGCCATCAACGAACTTAAAGGAGACAGATTGGAAGAATTTCAAAGGCCAACCATCTTTGATGCAATCTAAACAGATATATGGTGTGCAAAAAATGTCTGAGATAGGGAAACAAAAATTGCAAAATGATAAAAGCAATGTAAAACCTTCAACTGTTAGTTCTGAGTTTAAAGAAAATAATTATCAATCAGTTAGCAAACAAGAGCACGGGGCTTTGGCAGAAGGAGGAAAAGTATCTGTAATGTATTTCAGAGGGAACAGCACTGACACTGAATGTAATCAAATATTTGCTGAGAATTATTTTAGGGATAAAATGCTGGAGAATTCAGATGGTGATGATGACCAGAAGTCAAAGATTCACATTTACATTAGTGCTAAAAACATTCAGAATGAGAAATATGTCAGAATGAGAAATGTGAAGAGAATGGGGAGGAAGAGAAGTAATGAGAATGTGGGAACATTTCATATACAGACAAGTATTCCAGTAACAACAGAAGCATTGGAGAAAAATAAATTAGACGTGCACTGTGGTGTGCATAATTCCAACAGTGATACTAGATTGTATGGCGCAGAATCAAAACTCTCCGCAAAACAAATGCTTGATTTCAAAAGATATTTAACTAAGAAAATTGTATTTGAAAGTAATTGTCCTTGCATTGTTGTGCAGAATTTTCCAGATAAGAAAGTGAACTGCAATATATTTAGGGGAAAGGAAATGTTCAAATTAAAGTTTTCATTTCAAAACATGTTGTTTGGATGGGTCAGGACATGGACTGAATGTCTATATAAAGATACATCCATGTGTCAGGGCAACAGAGTTACACATTGGCTTCATTTTCGAGAAACATTAAATGAGCAGTGTGATGCTCAAGAGTTAGTAAAGAGCGATATAAATAGGAACCACAACAATAAAATATGCATTTGTTTGCTGGCTATTATTTTAAAGCATCTGAAGGTGGAATTACTAGAGACAATTCTTGCTTCCTTTTTCAATAGCACAAATACGTTATTGCCAACTGGAGGAAAGTCTGTGCATGTGGAGAAGCACCCTTTATGTGGCAGAGAGCAAGATCAGTTAAAGTCATGCACGGAGAATACTTTGAGACAAAACACAGGATTTCACAAAAAAATTAAAACTTATCCAGGCTTTGCAAGTTCTAAATTTGTGGAAAGCATGGTTTTGGAGTTTCATAATGAATGCCAGAGAAGAGATCTTTCTAGATCTTTAGGTGAAGAAGAGTCTACCCTCCTAAAAAGGGGAACCTTCTTTCATAACCAAAAAAGGGGATTATGTAAAGGAAGACATGTCAGAAAGCACCACCTCATATCCAGAGGGAGTGAAGGGTTTTGCACCTACTTGAGGTCAGTCAGTCACAAAAACAGTATGAAAAAACAAATTTCATTTGCTAAATGCCCAATGTTGCTGCAAGGCACTTTTGCTTGTTCTTCAGTAGACAAGATGTATTGCTGCAATATCACAAAAATACAGTATCTGATAGGATCAAATCTTAGATTTTGGAGTTACTTTCCTGCCTATTCACAACAGAAATTTGAAAAGGTAAATATTAAATGCACAAATCGGGAAATATCGGTAACTACAGTAAAGCAGGATGAGAAGAAACAGAGTAAAATGTGTAGTAGTTCTTTTCATAGAGAAAGATTTAAAACTTTCCCTTTTGTTTTATGTGAAAATAAGAAACACGAAACAACCAGATATAGAAATTCCTTAACATCTACAAATGAAGTCACAGATGAAGTCACATACACCATGAAAAAATATTTAGGTACTTCTAGTTATATAAATGCTAATAAAAAAGAATGTGTTAAGTCAAAAGAGTTGCAAATAAATTCTCATAGTTTTCTTTCTAAAAAATTTTTTTCTGTTTTTGACACATATGAAAAAATTCCCCTTACTACTGATTCAGGAGACTTTGACCAGATCCCAGTTGTAAACCAAGACAATTCCGTCAAAAAGAAGTTGTCTGAAGAAAATGCAGACACTTGTTCAAAGGAGATTCATAATTTGCCTTTTAAATCAGGTGGTGGCTTAATTCTGCCCGAAGAGTCAAAAACAACTATGGAAAAATATAATTCTCTCTTGTTAAGAGATAGCCAAACCAACCAACCTGAATGTTGCAAGAAAATAGATACATATAGCCCACATTTAGCAAATAAAGAAGAAAAAGTAGAAGACAAAAATACTTATTTAAATTTTGAAAACTTGTTTCCTAGTTCCCCGAATGTTTATCAGTCTGTCACTTTGCCGTTAGAGAACAGCTCTTTTGTCAATAGAGTAGGAAGTCAAGATGGACACTGCAGGACTTCGAGTGCTGACAAACAAAACCAAAGCAAGCAAACACATGCCACTATCCAATACCCGTCCAGGGGAAGTCCCACCATGACAGATACATACTTGCAATTACAGGCTAAAGAAAGGGTGCAGTTTTCTGTACAAGGACACACACAGACACATAAGGAAGTCAGTTCGGAGCCAGTAACTTTGAAACAACATCTTGAATATGTAAAAGAACAGGGAGAGATAAATGATGAACAACTGCATGTAACTAATGAAAGTCAATGTGAGACTGTAATGAATGACTTGATTATGTCATATTCAGAAGATGAATCTAAAACATTCATTGCTGCAGAAGAGAAATTAAAAATGCATTTATCCATAATGAACAATGGATGTCTTGAAGATGTAAAAGATAAGTATTTACCTTTAGAAAATAAAATCACATATGAATTTGAACTGAAGAGAAAATTTGATTTAGTCCTAGAAGAGCTACATATGTTTCATGAAATTAGCAAGGGAGATGAAAATAATTTATCTAGTTTGGAAACAAACTCACACAACAATTATTGTGAATTAAATAATTCTGAGGGGATAGATGAGAATGCGACAAGTGTTTCTCAAAAGAAAACACGTATTTCTTCTCCAATCCATGGTACTATAGAAGGGCAAAACATAACTGACAGTAATGAAAGTTCATTAAAGGAAAAGATATCAAATGAAAATGAAGACCAAAAAGGACCTAATGAACATTGTATTTCAAGACTGTCAAGTGAAGCATTGCTGCATTCACCTGCTGCAGAAGGTAAGCACATGCAATTATTGGCTATTACATTAATAAGCAAGTGTAAATTTTAGGCAGTGTTTGGTTTGCTTTAAAGGTTGTTTCTCGACTGAAATAATTCCATAACAATGAGTTTTCTTTGAATTGTACAAGGTTTGTCAGACAAAAGGTACTTGCTTAGTAGCCAAATGCAAAAAACTTACACTACTTACTGCTACCTGCATGCTGTGCCATAGCAGTTGTAGCTCAGTTTTCAGTCAATCAGTTTCCGGCTTGCTCAAACCTGTCTTAATGCAAATTCTGTTACAGATTATTTATTTTGTCTTGGATTTCATCATAATAAGCCCTAAAGTCCCTAAGAGTCAAAAACTCAGTAAGATGAACATTTATAGAGAGAAAAAGCTTAACAGAAATGATACAATAGTCATGAAAGAGACAACTGTTTCCGTACAACTGATGTCACAGAATCATAGAACAGTTTGGGTTGGAAGAAGCCTTTAAAATTTATCTAATCCAACCCCCCCTGCAATGAGCAGGGACATCTTCAGCTAGATCAGGTTGCTCAGAGCCCTGTCCTACCTGACCTTGAATATTTTTTTCCAGGGATGTGTTCTACTGAAAATTTTTGTAGTGTCATGAAAATCAACTTAATCATTTCAAAACTGATTTTGCATAGTATTCAGAAGACCATATTAATGCAGAGTCAAATAGTCACAAAAAGTTGTTTTGGAGTTAGGTGATCAGTGGAGACAGTCACCTGTTAAATCTCTGTGGTTTGTTTAAAACCTGTAAGAACACAACAGCTAGTCTTGCAAGATTTACATGGGTTTGCACCTGACATGGATACTAATATCTTTTATCTAAACAACATTAGTTTGAGAAGATAGGCAGTTTAACACAAGTTCATAATAGATTAATAAAGATATATATGAGTATATTAATGAGTGGTAGGCACTACTCTTCATGTGTGCTATTTCCATATTTCTCTAAAGTGTGTGCTATTTATATGTCCTCAGAAGTTAATTCTGAACCACATATCCCCAGTAGGTGAGGGAAGTTTGCTTCACTGAGGATCTGAGCCTCAAAAAGCAGCAACAGGTTTCTGAACATACTCTGCACATAGTATTTCTCATGGCATTGCCCCGTGCAGTTCTTGCCTAAGTTCATTGCCTGTATCGCATCCTGGTTTGGATGACCTAACTTTTTCCGTTCACCATAACGGGACCATATGTACCTCATTTATGGTTCTGGCTTCCAGGCCAGGCCCTCACAAAATTTGGCCCTCACAAAATTTAGGCAGTACTATGGTTATGTTTGTTTAAAGTTGAGATGCTGCCTTTTAAAAAAAATTATTTTATTTTTCCTTAAAGAAACAGAATCTCCTCTTCAAACAATATGTGGGAAATCCACTTTGTAAAGTCTTAACACTCCTACCCCATTTGCTGCAAAATCAAGAGGTATTTAATAAGTAAAGGAAGGACACCAAAAAGAAAACCAGTTAGATGTTGTACCTTTTTTTACAAATAGCTCCTATGTGATTTATGAATTATTCGGGCACTTTTCAAACAGCATCTTTATCAGATTTTGTACCTGAAATTCAGTGCACAGAAGTGAAGAGTTCTCACTGCTGCAAATAAAATCAATACGAGATATGCTTTGGTCGTTTTTGGTAAATTATCTGATAAAAATGCAGCTGTCTCACATTTGGCATCTGAAATCAATTTTCAGCGACTTGACTCTAAATTTATAAAGTGAAGATTGTAGAGGTTTTGTGAAGGTAATTAGTGTTTGTGAAGCAATTAGGAAACTGTCACGGGAAAGCCCTGGAGGGAATTCTCTTCAGTAGCGTTTAACAATATAATGTGCTGCAAGTTACACCTGAATGCCTTGCCCCAGAGAATGAAAATCTAACAGATACTGGATAAGTGATCACTTGTCTGCCTAAGTCTGGAATAAGAAGATCCAAGTGGAGAAAATTATATTTCATCAGAGGATTAAACCTGCATCACTGCATCTATGTAAAGGAGAACTTAATCAGGTGTACAATATAGATAGCTTTTGACAAGCCTCTGAATGAGACTTCAGAGCTTCACTACCACAAGTAATGAACAGGTATTACTATCCTGTAATATGCACATATATGCTTTACTCACATCAAGGACAACCACAATTAATAACTAGGTGAAACAAACTTAGTTATTTGTTTATAAGAAAATAGTTAAACTCTTAAATGTTGTATTTATGCTTCTGGTTTAAGGCTATTTTGATGTAACTTATGAAAAGCCGTACACATGGGACCCAGCTTTTCTATCCTGCACACTTCTTACGGAACAAAACTATAATTTACAGAAAGAGGGAGGTAAGAGTAATATTATTGTTATTTATATCACAGATACCAGTTCTAATAAATTTATTTCTCAAACATTTGTATTTGTTTCTTCTCTTTTCATCTTTCTCTCTATAGCAATCACGTTTTGTTTAATTATAGGTTACTAGAAAGCTGTCCTGTCTTTGACTTGGGTCACAGAGCAAGTCATGCAGATGACTCTTTCTGTTCCTTGGCTAGAATAAAAGCACTCTAACAATGTGGGGTTTCCTTTTTTGCTTGTTTTGGAGCCATTTGGAACAAATGTCTTTCGGCCTTCAATCATTGTGATCTAGCCAAGATGTACTACAAGCAGAATGTGATTTGATATACTTTTCTTGGAAAAGTTGCAGTTTTGGACACATTGTGGAAGGAAATTCCGAAGGATATTGCCAATCAGCCTATTAGTCAAAAAACATGCTTTTGCATTTTTTCCATCACTTGGAAACATTTAGTAAAACAAGGCTATTGGTTCATTCTGAAATTAAGTACTAAAACATAGATAACTTCTGTTTCACTGAGTGAACTCATATACAGATATTTTCACTTTTATTCCCCATCACACCTCTTAAAACAAATGCACACTTTGCTGTTCTCAGAATTCAGAAGGTTGTTTCCTTCATTGAGACCATTCTGTGAAGTAATGAGACTGAAAATCTTAGGCATTTACAGGTGACCTCTGATGTTTTTTTCACCTGTTTTTTAATTGAAGAGAAATCATCTTTTGATGGTATTTCGTATACCAGATGCAGACTGTTACAAAGAATTCTACTGTTCTTTTTTACTGTTTATCACTGCTCTATAAGATGTTGGTAATGGTTGGTTGTTTTTTGGTGGCAGATGGATTCTAGCTTCTGACTTTTGTAGTAGGTGTTGTTACTGTTTAGGGAAAATTCAAACTCCAGAATGCTGTTTACAGACATTTTCCCCATTGCTATTAGCAGTAACTATTCCTTTTACATTGCTTCCTAGTCTCTTTTAAGTTCCCATCTGAGCTTCTCCAGAAACATTTGGTAGAAAACCTTAGCAATGAGTGACTTTTTTTTTTTTTTTTTTTTTTTTTTTTTTTTTTTTTCCCCCACTGTTGTCCAGCAATCATGCAGATTTCCAGGGCAATGGCAGATTTCTAAGGCATTCAGTACCTTACTTCCAGAGCTTAGTCAATGAGCACAGCACCTAATATACTTGCAGTAGAAGAAGCTGAAAAGCTGTACTGTTCCCCTCATCATCATTCTCTGTTGATAGCAAATAGGGAACTGCAGAGTATCTTTGTTCCTTGAGGAGGTACATTGCTTCTGTGTTGTAATCTGTGGTTGGCAGACAGTTCTCTTCCATTTACACTGACCATTGCCTTAGAAAATATTCTGAAAGGACTGTATCTGTTTTTGTCGGGTGAATACTGTATTTACTGTACTGATCAGAGTTTATGTCAGAGGTTTTGCCGATGTGAGTCTGTCTCCTATCTATCCAGTAGGATTCTGAGCCATCACATGTGCTCCTACATGATTAGTGTTGGTTGTGTATCTTGGATATGATCACCCATTTCTGCTATGGAATCCAGGCCTGTTAATCAGATAGCTGAGCTGCCAAAATTCTGTGGTTTAATCCAGTGTATTGCTCCCATAGTTAGAAGATTAGGAGGTACTTTGTGCTTGTGGGTAGCAATGAGTTCATTGTTTTACATCCCACTGTTTGGTCACATGAAGTGATGGTTGCCTCAGAAACTGTGACTGTTTTGGAAAGGAGATGCCTAGGTGGGACAAGAAGATTTATGCTTCAATGGTTTTACAGTTCAGCATGCCTAACTACCATGCTTTACTGGCTACACATAAACCCATAACACTTGACTGACTTTTAGTGCATGCAGTTCCTTTTCCAACTGACTCTTATGAGTCTTATAAAAGACGTAGCAGCACTACTGTCTGTCTCATCACTGACTTAAGAATGGAGCTTTGGGGTTTTTCTCATCCCATCATTTGAAATTCATGTGAAAGGCTTAGAGAATTTTTCTTCTCACTCTAGTAGGATTCCAGCTGAGTGCGTAAGGCTCTGATGGGCTCACTATTTGATAACCTAGCTAATTGCTCAGTGCTTCATCATTTTATAGAATAATAGAAAATAGAACTGGAAAAGATCTTGAGAAATTTGTCACCTTCTTGTGTGACTATTATTTCTTCCAGATGACTCATGGTCCTAATCTGCAGTTTATAAGGTCATGGTCTTCCATTTTCCCCCAGTGATTATATTATTTTATGCAAAACAGAACAGCTTCTGAAGGATGACTAAATCATGACCCAGATTACTAGATTGTGTATACCTTACCTATTATGGAACAGAAAATCCCCATCCTCCTATCCTATTTTCTGTGAAATGAGTGGCACAAAACATGCATCATGATTATTATCACCATTAGAATGATGCCTAACTCTAATTTGGACTCTGTAATCTGGACCTGACAGACTAGTGGTAAGTATTAAAGCATACCCCTCTCAGCATGTCCCCTCTGTCCCAGAATGGTAAATTTTATCAAACTATATGCCTTTGCCTGTCTGTTAGGAAAGTGATGTAATGTTAGGATGAGGATCCTTCTAATTAGAAGGAATCTACATGTGACCTAGCTGTTAGCATTTCAATTTCAACACCAAAAAATATGCTGTACAGCTGAACAAAATGGAGATGGGATAGGATGTAGTAAAGGACTGAGAAGCTACAATTAATGTTCATCGAATTTGCGTATCTTGGCAGTCTGTAATTCTAGTGTATATCATATGGAATTTTGGGCTTACTTTCACTTTTTTTTTTTTTTTTTAAATAAAGGATACTTTCTGTCGCATGAAGTTATAAGAGTACAGCCTCTTAAAACATGCAAGGGCCCAATCAGGATTGGTCTGTCAAGAAAAGCTCGGCCCAAACAGCTTCATCCTTATCTGAAATGACTTACTGGATTCTTTTACCAGTCTTCAAATAGAATCACTCTGCTTGAAAATGGTTGAAATGTTTTAATGTTAAGTTTTTTTGTTGATAGTTGGATCTTTGTGGTTTATGGTTTTTTAAGATATTAATATTGCAGTATTTGCTAGTGATTTATTTAGGAATACTCCTGTGAATATTTGATAGCAAAGGGATTTTTAATGTTTACTAGTAGAAGTTTTAATGGAAAGATGAGGCCCTTTTCAAGTTTATGTAATATTAATAAAATCTGACATGTATTTTTCATTTATTAAAATATACAGTTGAAATTTGCTGTTGTGCTCATACATTCTTAGAATCCTCCGTGTGTTTATGATATAGTTTAAAAAACTCAGTACCTTTAAAAGGATTTGTTACAAATGTTTAGAGAGGCATAGAAGAGAATTTCAGGAAGCTAAATTTAAATTACTAAATAGGAACATTGTATTTTAGACTTCAGAGGTCGTTTCCTCTGATGTACTTTCAGTTCCATGCACTTGTCCAGTTAGACAAAGAAAACTCTTGAATTTCAGCACAGAGTTTGGAAGGAGGAAAAGAATAAATGCCACAGACAAAATGTCTTATTCTGAGGATACTGATTCCATCCCATAAAACATGGAGGAAAAATGCCAGTACATAAATTCTGGACACTATATATCTCAAAAATGGGAAAACTTCAGCTGATCTGAAGCATACAGGTATTGATTGCAGACATGTGTTAATAATTGTTAATATACTGATATTTGTGTTATATAATAAAGAATAGTAACAGTGTCAACTGAATAAGAGCACAGCAATAAATAAACATGGGTGAAGCCTAAACAAAAAATGATGGAAGTGTCAGAACAAGAGCAGATATCAAGACATCTTGATAACTCGATATATTGATATCAAGAAGATAACAGATGTTCAAGAAGAAGGCTTCAAACCCTCTATGTGCAATTGCACAAAGTTTTTTAGAAAGACCATATTTTACATTGCAGTGGATGAGAATTTCAGCATAACAAGCATTACAGAATAGTGATGGAAGGGTGATAAACCCCAGTGCAAATAATAACACTTGGTGGCAGCTGACACAGGAAAGCTGAGCGAGCTGAACTGATGGGGAAATAAATCTATAGATAAAATATTCTATAGAAACTACAGCAGCAGTTCAAAGATTAAGTCACTACACAGTTTATTTAGCAACAACCTTTAGAATATGTCATATATAATAGTAAATATATCAGTATGCTTATCCTATATGGGTCTAAACAAGAAGAGGAATTTCAGTACACAATGTTAGAAAACAATTAGATAATACTCTGGTTATAGTTTTGTTTACAATTTCTGTTATTCTCATATGAAGTAGTAAAAATGTCAGATGAACATTTGTTTCTAGGAATAGCTGGTTCTAAAACAAGGGTTTCTGAACTTATCTGTGGACCACAGATTGTACAAAAGGTGTAGCAAGTGCTATGCACCTCATTTAAAACTAATTTTAAATGGTAAAACTTACTAACTTTAAAAATTTGATTAAAAATTATTACTATTAAAAATTTGATAACGCAAGTATAAAATTGTCCATGCTAATGGAAATCATATTTCTGGAGGTCACAGGACAGGAAATTATCCTTCCTTTATCAATAGACGTAATCTATGTAAAAATTTGAAAGGGCTAAGCAAACGGGCAACTAGAAAACAAATTTAGACAGCTCTTCGGAGGGCAGGGCCATTAGTCAGCTCCCTTGGGAATGTGCAAATCAGCCTGAGTCTAGTCAGGCAGCTGAAGAGAGACAGGATGGACCAGACTCACCATCAGCAGCAGACATATCTGTCTCAGAGAGGATAACTTGGCATTATGGGTCTGGCGACAGTGTGGAGGAGCTTGTGGACTTGTGATTGGTAGGAAACCCTAAATGGCCACTGAGGGTCACTGCTTTGTCTTCCTCTTACTTCATTTCAGCCCTTTTAAGTGTGAGGTCTTTAGATTTTATCAGTTGTGCACAGACAGTAAAAGAATACTGTTTTCTCTGTGCTCCGGAAGAAGTATCAGCTTAAGTGTCTCTGGATCCCAGTAAGTATGAACTGATCAAAATCCTTTAGCTAGGTGTTCTCTATTGCATACCTGGCGCAGAGCAAGGAGAGCTGCTCTGTAGGTATCTGAGTGTCCCCCCTGGAGTTTTGTCCTCGCAGCTGGGCAGTTTCCTGAGTGCTGCCCACCATGAACTGGCTTTCAGGAACAATGTTTTAGCAATAGCTTCTCTATCTCATATTTGTAAAGGCTGATGTTTACAATAGGAGGATTTCTCACAATTTGGGAGTGATACATCTGTATTTACAACACATTCTCTGATCTCTTTAGAAAAGCCTCTCTCTGTGTCATGCCTCATCCTACACCTCCAGCGGGAAAAGATGTCTTTCCTCCACAAAGCCATTTTCCTATATCCTCTTCCTGCATTGTCTTGTGATCATTAATGCAACTTGGGAATACAATGCAAACATTGAATTTATAATAATTGTGGGGCACCTTTGATGGGCATGGCTTGGAAATTTGCATGCCATTTCCATCTGAGCACAACTGGGCACTCCCAGTGTTCAGAGCATGGGAATACTGGGTGTCAACCCCCTTAAAAAAGCCACTAACAGTAGAACTTGACATACCAGTGCAAGGATGACAGCCAAAGCACTTGTGTCCATCCCCAGCTTCCACACCACAGACCGATCAGAGTTCGTAATGTCCAGGCGCCAAGGCCTTAAATGTCTAGGATGGAGGCCTCATTACTGATTCTTTGGTATTAGTGTCCAACACGGAGCCACAAAAATGACCTTTGTCTTTTTTAAGTAAGTTACATCAATAAAAGTTATGAAGTCATGTATGGGGATGATGTGACCCCACCAAAGGGTACGTGTAATGAATGTTCACATAGCTAATTCTGAAACTAAAGAATACAAAGTTCCTTGAAATACCGAGGTAATTTTGTTCTGCCTTACAGTAGACTTTGGGATGCCTGGAATAAAATCTGCAGGAATCAATTCCAAGGAGATTCCATTAAATAACTTCATCATTGTTTATCCAGCACTGAAGAACTTTGTTGTCTAGTACAAAGTTAAGATACAAAAAGTCTGATACAAGATAGGTAATATCTTTAAAATATCCAAGAGTTAGGTGGTACCTATCTCTATTATATACAGTTTTTAGAATGCAGAAACAAGTTTATTTTTAAATGAATCAACTAATCTGTTTTTAAAAAATGTTTCAACTGGTGCTTTTATATGAAAATACTATAATGTATTTATGAAAATATGAAAATATGTGCTCTTGTGTGCAAAATACAAACAGGGCTACTTTATCAGGACAAGGCAAAGTCTTAATTCACTGAATTTATACCCAGTGGCAGACTTCCTTGTGTTTAATGGTGCAAAGTCTGTGCAAGTATGTCAAAAAATATCCTGGAAAATATACTGGAAATACAAAATTGTATTCTCAAACTTAAAAAATACCCAACCACAAAGAACCAGAAAATATATCAAGTAAAAGGACAAAAAAATTGGACCATGCAGACAAGTAGAAAGAATAGTCCAGCTGAGACATTATGTAAAGTTTATGCTTCACTGATCATTCAGCTGCAGATAGCTGCTAACAACATGCCCTCATCTTAAATAACAGAGTTCGGGTTGGCACGGTGAATGCTAGACTGGCCTTCTGCCAACGTTAGCTTCCCCAGCCACTGTCAGCTGGAGAAGCTCAGGTACCTTCTTACACTGGAGAGGAGCACATGAGCATTCAGCTGTGTAAATCAGCGGGAGCAGTTGGCGCTGTGCCATCAGCGCTCAGAGCTGGGCAGGTATATGCCAAGCAAAGACCCCACCATATGTCTTTGCATATTTTATCGAAGCAGTGTATATAGATTTTGAACTTTTTTCGTTGCAGACACAATATCTGGTGATATATTTTGAGTTCGCTAAGCTTAGTAATGCTGACTCTTAACAGAAATGCAGATGTTAAATGCCATTATACTTTAATAATTAGACAGAAAAGCTTGGATATAATTTCTGAATCATTTTTTATCAGCTGCTAGAACAATAGATATAGCAATGGCTTATTTAATACAAAAGGATTCAATTATAGCCTACTAAAGGCCTTGAATTCTGTTATATGTACAAATACATGCGATTTTTTAATAAATAGTAATTGAATGTATCTTTTTTGTCTGCTTTTCAGACAAATGGATGCAAAGCTAACACTGCTCTTCTCAGAGTATTTTGGATAAATGTGGGTGATTAATAAGTGAACAAGTGCAAGATTGTTAAGATCCAGATTAATAACAGCACCTGTATAGTAGAAGTATAGCTATTGTCTCTTTCAGGGAATTGAATTGAAACAAGTAGTGAAGCCCTGTTACTTCTTCTACTGTTGGAAGACAGTTTCTGTACAAGAATAAATGACAAACACTTGAGGAAAGACAGGAGAGAAAGGGCTGGAACAATTCTATATAACAAAAGGTTCTTCATTGAGCAAGATGGTGCCAGGGCATTTTGTGAATGTATGTTACCAAGAATCTTCATGTGGTTAAGGATGAGCGCAACTTCTGGTCTTACAGTTCACATCCAGTTTTGATCTTAACTCTCTGCTCCCAACGTGGGCATCCCACTGTGTTATTCCCACACACCACTGGGTTACATACCTGCTGTTCCCCAGCCAAGCTGCTGAGGTCTCTTTACCTGCTGTGTTCCTGCTGAATTGTCAGTAGAGCATTTCTAGACAGAGTGTCAGGTAAGCTCAAAATACATTTTAAAAATACCTGGGAAAATGAAAAGTTAATTTTGTTCAAAACTATTTCTATTAAGAATTATTCAGGTGAGAATGGAAATAAGGATGATGGTTTCAACATTTGCCTGTTGATGGTCTGGGTGATAGATGAAAGGCTGACAGCTGTCTATATGAAGTGCAGCAATCTAACATTTGCAAGTTATGATTAATTTTATCAGTAAAATTAGTTTATTTTGATTTGATAAGGTAAAAAAAGTAGTCATCTTATAAAATATTTACCATCATTTGACATTTGATCCAAGTCAATGCTGTGATAGATGAGACTAAGTGTTGATAGCCAAGAAGATGTGTGTTTCCATTTTGTTATTTAACATCTTCTCCCCGTCAGGCCCCTTAAATTATCAAAATACTTTTACCCAGGAGTCATAGTGAAAATTCAGTACAAATTATATTCAGTGTATGCACTAAGAAAGATACCTAGACTAATTCTTTGTTAAAATACTTTCTGTCAGAGCTTTAGTATGCAAAAATATGAAGAGCTTGCCAAAGAAACGTGGGGAAAAAAAAAAAAAAAAGTGCATCAGCACGGAGATATATATGTACATGTATAACCTACCATGTTTTAAAGTATAATCAAAATGTATTCTCATTAACAATGACATTTTTCAGCTTCTAATGCAGCATATTGGCAATGATATATTTCACAACTTTGAATAGAGGTTATGGCTACACATGGGGAGGTGTGAAACATTGAATTAACTTGGGAAACCCCAGTCAATACAGTAAGACAGGCTCTGAGGTGACCTGAACTGCCTTTAGGACAGAATTGTCTCTCCATTGATTGTTGAGGAAATTTAGGGAAAGCTTGTGCTAGTCAGTGTTTTCAACAGACTGCAAGAGTTGAAAAATCTTTTTTTATTATTATTATTTGTAGCTAAGGGTGAAACAGATAGCTGTTTGAAATGTTTTCCAGCACTGAAATTCTGTTATTCTAAGGTTTGTATTCCAACAGCATCTGGGACCTCTGGTCACAAAGTTACTGCTTACGGCAAAATCTTGCAACAGAGATTTGGTTCCTGTCCCAAAGATCTTACAGTTCATTTTTCCAGCCTGTCAATGTACCTTTAATTTATTTATTGTTTATTACTATGACATTTAACGAAGGTAAAATGACAAAAAAATCCCAAACTTTTTCAAAGAGAGCAATCTTTGATTTACTTCTACACTGTATATAAAGGAATCTTTTCAGTTTTAAAATAATTTTATTTGGAGGAGTATGTTGGATTATGAATGAAGGGATGGGTTATACATACCCAACAGACAGGGAACTGACTGTGGGAAAAGTAGTGTCCTATTAATCCGAAGATGGATCTCGAGTTCTATTCTTCTCATCCATGCCAAACATCCCCACCCCCCACCCCCCCCTTTTTGGAGCAGACCTTTCCTTGAGAAAGCAAACAAAGTTTTATGTGCCATTGGAGCCACCTCCTTGTGCCTCTTACCTTACATATCAACTCATTCTTCTTTCTGCCACGCTTTCTTCCCTCTCCATAGCTGCTTTTATCCCAGAATTTGTTGGAATACAAACCTTAGAATAACAGAATTTCCAGCGCAGTGAAAAGCAACTAGAGCTGGACTTACGTATGATCAGCCTAGCTGCAGCAAAACTCACCTGCTTGGGCTTGCCAAAGTTCACCTGTTACATGCTTGTGCCTCAGAAGTACACGATAACAGACCAGCGTGGTGAACTACTGGGCTTGTCCAATATTTTCACTGTGGGAGAGGTTCCTTGACAATGGACAGGTGCTCAGTTGTCTCAGTATGCCTCTCTATGTTAATACTGGTTAAATATAGTTAACGTGATTATGTTAACATGGGTTCTGAGTTGCCCATCTTTGGAAGGGTTAGCAGGAATGGTTATAAAAAACCAGTTGTATTAGAAATCTTTAGTTTTCAGGAACCTGTGGAGTGTGATGGTCATTGATTTTTAGATCCAGTGCCATAAGGAGAGTTCCATGAGAATTAAGATATAACTATGCTTTTGCTCCCTATGAAATAAGTATTTATGGATAGTCCTATACTCATTTTTTATGTATCTTTCCATTTCACATGTATATTTTTTAATTTGTTTTTTAAAAACCCTGTCATTAGCAATATATCTGTAAAAAAGGTTTTAGGATGGGGGAAAGTTGTAGAAAAAATGTTTTGACATGTTTTCAGAAGATGATCTTTTCTAAAAGATGATGAAAGCTTGTATTACGCTTGTATACTACACTATACTACTCTTCTTTTATCCCATGTATTTAGTATGTTATTGCCTGAAAATAATTATAGGTTACAAAGAACAGAGGTGTGAGAAAAAAAGTATAGTTAATACTGAAAAAATATACAGACTGTTCACAAAACACAGCGTAGGACGTGTTCATCCTTGTGAAAATTCTTCCTTTGTAAGTGCTGCCAAGGTCAATGTCAGCTTGAATTCTTTAATGCATACTGGAAGTGCTAGCCGTGCAGATTAGATCTGCCCAGAGCTATTCTTATTTGTTCATCCAGCTTTTAAAAATACATGTTTGTGCTCTTGTATTAAAAAAATTTCCATTACAAAAATCAGCAGTCCAAGCCTGTATCAAGTCTTTCATTATATTCAGTCTCCACCTACTTTTCATTTTACCCCAGGAATATGTACAAACACGTTTCCAGCTGCACACTGCTGAATGTATTTTCACATTCAATAACAAAGATATATTTCCTGCATTTCCCAGATAAGTTAATGAAATTAGATTTTATAGGGAATAAAAATAGTTCAATGTTAGGACTCATTATGGGGATCTTAATGTTTACTAAAATGCTGAACATGGAATTGCATTTGTAATTGCTTTTATTTCTGGAATGAATCTTAACCAGCATGAACTATGTCATTAATGTCACAAAATAATCCAAAGTACAGCAATATTTCATGAAGTCCCACTTACCCTATTAAAGCTCCTCTTTTTCTGAAGCTTCCAAGGAAAGAGGGGGAAAACAGAGAGAAATAAGTTGGGGAATTTTTGACAGCCTTTTTTTTTAAATTTTATTTTATTTTTAGGTCAAATGTGAGGTTGTTTGGCTATTCCCAGATCTTCTTAGGGCCAAATATTGTAATTTTTGTGCATCAACCTATTTTTCTCTGGCAAAGAAAATACTGGAAAAAAATCTAATTCAGCCTGATTCCTAGGTATGGTCCTTAAGGATTTATGGAGACACTTGTCTGTAAAACAGGGATGTATGTGATACTTCCTGGGCAACCCACAAACAGGAGCAGTAGGAGTCTGTCAGCCTTTGCACCTAATATCTACGTACAGAGTCACTTAAAACTGATCCCTTGGCAGTCTTTTCCAAAATGCTCATGAATATCTGTAACAGCAGACACTTCTGGACAATACTGGGATAGAAATCTGTCAGAAATACTAACAGTTTGTTCAGGATAGTCCAGAGATGTGATATCAAAGATTTTCTGTCATCAGTTATTCTGAACTATCAAATGCACTCACTGTGTTTCAAGGAGGTGATATCAGGCTTCACAATTGGATAACAACTGGTATTGTTTTATTGGCACTGAGCCATCTGAAATTTGGGAAGGTGATGACCTTACTGATATTCCTGTTAATTCCCATGTTGCCATGCAACTCTGTCTCCTGGCTTTACTTCTCTGGAGAAAACTGTGGTTTTTAAGAAGTGAAACGACTGGTTTCTTCTGTCTCTTGCTCACTCATCTATCACTGCTGTGCTTCCTGCAGCTGATGCTGGGCTGCTAATGGCTTTTCAAACTGAGCCTGCCGTAGCCTGTTGACCTTGCTAGGCTGTCCGTTGTGGTACTGACTGCGTCCATGGCAAGACGTTGGGTCTGTTGCCCTGTTTGTCCCACTCTATACTGTTGTAGTTCTTACTGTGTGCTCCTGTGAGTTACTGGTCAATTTATGTCATGCTGGTTCCATATGAGAAGCATGATCACTCTTAAGACTGAACAATAGATTATTTTTTTGTTTGGTGGCTGAGCCAAACATAAAAATAATGCCTGAATTGGAAGGGTTTTTTTTTAAAAAAAAATCTTTTTGGAGCAGATTTTTTTTTTAAAGTTTTTCTTATAGTAGTGAAGGCTGAAAAAATATTCTGGATCAAGGAAACATTTAGTTCAATATCAGATAAAACATTTTGTTTCTAGTGTAGATACTCCTAACAAAAGTAAACAATAGAAATATAGCACTAAATTTTAAGCAGCAATTACAACACTGGCTGGGAGCATTATCCTCCGTGAGCAGTCAGGAGACTTATACAATATGTGGGAGGCTTAAGTTCAAATCCTCCCTCAAGAAACATCATTTCTTCACCTTTTGCCTGCCTGGTGCATGTTCTAGGTGTCATACGGTGTGGGTATACCTTTACTCAGTCATTCAACTGCAGATGTTCTACTTCGTGTAATTATTTTAACAGGAACAGACAGCTGCTTGTTCCACCTTCTCAATAATTGCGTGAGCGTTTAACCTGTTACATCATTCTCATCTCCTCCCTCATGAATATTTAAGTATTTGTACAAGATGGAAGAGCTTCAGAAGATGTTGGAACAATTTATACTAGAATGCATTACAGTCACTGCAGTGGTTGTATACTCTGTTTTGAGATGCTGTTCCTGAGATCCCTGTTCTTAAATGCACACTGTAATAGCTGCTGTTGTTATCTTCACATGGCCTTGTTGAACACAATTCCAAATGGTTTTGTTTGTACATAAAGAAGTTTTCTTATTGCTATGTCTCTGAGCAATGAAGTCTGCAGAGGGCAGTGACTCTTGGAGCAGGAGCTATGCATGTACCAAGAGAATTTGTTCACTATCTTGATCTCAGGTTAGTATCAGTTCTTGAAGGTGGATGAGTCTCTGAGATGGTGAAATTAGTCATGAGTTGTGATTCTTGAAGAACAAATTGACTTCTTACTGACTGTTGTCACTTCAGTTCCTAGACTACTGTAAATGTTGTAGTATATGAAACTAAGTAATCAGTCTCAATTTCACTGAAATCCACCCTACAGAGAAATCAAATCCAAGTATATCTGCTTAGAAAAGGTATAATTCTGATGTCATAATGGTACATTACTTTTGGAAAAGCTGGCATTAAATTCTTACCTAGCAGAGAGTCTCCAAAACTTTCTCCTTGTTTCAGTCTGACAGTACAGAAATGAATAAAAGCTGTTAAGCTTAGATATAACTAAACTGGGGATGTTCTTCTGAGCCATCATATTTCTGCTAACTGTCATGATGCTAAGATCTTTGTCGCTTTTCAGTCATTTGCCCAAACTGCTTTTCTTGTCAACCCCAGCTGTGCGATAAATTTGGGTCTGACCCACTGTCACAGGCAACACTTGTTCAGTGCGCAAACCACAGCTTTCTTCCAGCACCATCTCAGCCATCTAAATGGTTAGAGCAAGATGACTAATGGTCAGTCAAACAAATCCCATTATGAAGCATTATTATTCTCTTCCAGTGACAGAAAAAACTTGTAATTTAGAAAAACAGCTTCAACTACTTTTCTCCCATCCTTGTATTTCCTACTTCACGTTATCATCTTTGTCCACAAGGATGTTATTTTTTCATCATTTCACTTTTATTGAAAGATTTTTTTACTTTTCTTTTCCTTTGCCTGTATCAAACACTACAGTTGAATGCTGTGCTGAATTTGTACTGGTCTTGTGGAAAGTGCTAAAAGTATTGTAACTTGTTTATTATCAGATCATGCCTCAAATCATTCCTTTTATTATGCAGACTGGGATTAAACTGATTTGATTGTCAAGCTCCCTACTGTCAGTCTTAGCAACCACTAGTAACTGCCTCTGTCATTTTCTCAATTTAGTAAACCAGTTCTAGGAGAGCTGCCAGATTATAACCCAAGTGAAAGGGGCAGCAATTGCAATTGCTGCAGCACTTCCTAGGCATGCAGACATGTCTATATAAACACTTTCAGTCTGGATCCTTTTCCTTAGAAAATGAGGGAGATAAACTGTTTTGTTTATTTTCATTTATTTGTCGTATAGAGGGTATACGAGTGCTAATTTTCCTGATTATTTATCTGGGTAAAGTCTAAGACACTTCAGGAGAAAACATTATTTTCTACAAAGATGAGAAATTAATGATGTCCATTTAATGATTCTGAAGTCATTGACAATGGCTTATCTGTGCTCATCTTTCTCACTGAAGTGGGCTAAGACAGACAATGCTCCTGAACCTGTGCTGCAGCACTGGGCACCTTCCAAGGCCCTGTTCAAAACGATGATCATCCTTCCTTGGGGAGAAACATAAGCAAATATGATTTGAAACCTTGCTTTTCACTGATAACCTTTACTTAACATTATCTCAGAAACCACACCAAGGTGCACTTTCAGAAGATGCACTCTAACATGTTTTCTCAAGCTGTTGAATTCTCTGTATTATTATCTGGTTCCTCATATTTGCTACAGGATTGCTGCCATGAATAATGACATTGTAGAAAAAATTATGAGTAATGAGATGATAAGATTATACAATGTAGATCTGGGAATTGTACAAGCAATCTGAAAAAAAAAAAAAAGAAGCGGAGCAAAATAAATATCAGGCAAAAAAGATTTTAAGAGACTGGCTTTTATTAATCTTTCCTGAAGAGTAAAACTAATGTATTTGCACAAACTTCTGAAAAATATGTATTTTTCGTGAGTGTACTAGTTGGTCAAAGAGAGCAGTGAAGCACTGTGTTTGTGCTGTCTCACCGGCAGTCAGTGCTTTCTGTGTGGGGATAGATGTGAATGCTGCTTACGCTGTTTGGAATATTTTTTGCATAACACTGAAACCCAGTAAAACAGAGGAATATTCTGGAATTGCTCATCTGTTCATAGATCTGCAATTTCACAGAATTCAACAACATGAACATAACAGTATTTAGTAAATTAAGGTAACTGGTGTAATCCAGCTGTTTATTTTACCAAAATTAAGTTTCAACTGAAATGTATCACTTATCAACTGTAATAAACTATTATTGAATTTAAAATGAAAGTACCTTTTTTTATTTTTTTTTTTTTCCAATTTCATATTGATTCTGTGTGGCTTATATGTTAATTTACAGTAGGTTAAAAAGCCTGATTTTCTTTTCAGTTATAATACTCTTAACACAGTCTACTTGATAACAAACTTAGTTTTGATCCTGCAAAGTAATATTAAGGTTGAGAACCTGAAATTTTTCTTAGAGGGGATGATGATGTACAAAGAAATGCCATGAAAAATGATGTTATTAGTACAGTCAATATAAATAATTATTCTCTCTTAAGACCCACCATTCTGCAACCACAAAATTTCTGCTGTTTTTAAACATACAGCAATTTCAACACATTTCTTGTAAAATGGCTCTTAAATCTTACACTTTATCTATGTAACATTGGCAAATTTATTCTAATTTTAAAGATTTTTTCCTAAAATTAACAAAATAAAAAAATCAGAATTATTTTGTCAGCACAGGAGTATGACTCATCAAAATGTTAAATCTATCAAATTCTTTGGCATTATTCAACTTTTCTGTAGCCATCTAAACATTTTTTAAACGCTATTTCTTGATTCAGCAACTGATTTGGCTAGTTGTCCAATTGTGATTGACACTATTGATTGGCTTCTCAAAGGGCCACATTCAAAGCCTCTCGAAGTCAGTAGGACATCAATATTTTAGCCTGCGTACTTTGGATCAGGCCCGATGTGTAATCAGAATAACTGATGTTTTCCCCTAGACTGCTCTTCACTGCCACTGATTTTGTAACAGACTGAAACCAGCATTAGCTGGGATTAAACTGTAATCTCTTGGTTTTTGTAATTAGAACATAAAGATTATATAATGAAAACATGATGAAAGTTATTAATGATAATTCCTACTTACAATAACAGTAACATATAATCATCTAATAATACCTTGAGGGGAAAATTATTTTGGGGTACCATGATTTTGATTTTGTGAGTGAGAAAATGAAACTAATATTAAAAACTATGAAGATCACAGGAAACAATATTTGTTAACCAAACAAATCTAACTGTGGTTTGAATTAAATAATTTGAATCTCTCTTAAAATAAGTATATTTCAATTTGAAGCTCCCAATTTAGCATGATCTGTAACAAAAACCTCATTATATGTTAACATTAAATTTACATTTGTGTTTTTACTTTAAAATTTAGCACATAGGTTTATTTGGCAGCTAGGAAGTAGCTTTCCAGTGGCCAAAATGTTGTGTTAAGTAAGTTTTTCTCATTACTTTTTCTGCTGGAGATTCATTAATATTCATTCACTAAAATCTAGAAAAGGTCAGCCAAAAGGTAATTGTGTGAGGACTGAATACCTTTCTTTGGAACTTTCTGTACATTTTAAAACAAGTTCTTTTCTTCTACTTCTGTAAAATTCACTTTAAGGAGACCTTACTGGCTCTGTCAGATTTCTCTGTCTCCAAGACAGCCTTCTAGATGTCGTATCTGGTGCAGACGACACACAGACCCATTCTCACAACGGTGTTGTGAATTTGCACTGGTGGGGAATTACCATCATCTCTGAAGAGCGGGTAGGCGTGAGCTGCAGTGCAGAGCCCCACACAGCAGTCTGAGACAGCAAGTAATCGCATCGCATCACACAGAAATTCCAGTTGAGTTAGGCAAAATCTTCCAAGCACCAGATTGGTGTTTGGCCAGGGCACTGCAGCAAAAACCTTACTTTTAAAGAAGTAGTACTTGAACAATAAGAAATTAATGAATGAACATTAAGGAATAGACGAGCATTGAGATAGATGTGTGCTGACTTAACATTTCAGCCAAAACCTAAAATCTCTGAACACAAAGGTCATGTCAGCATTCTGTAACAATTGAATGGCCTCAACTCAGGCTCAAAATAATAGCACATTGTTATTTATTATAAACAGCCAACTGTTTTTAGGCTTGTCTTAAAGGTTCAAGTTTAACCCTAGGGGACAATTACTAATTGAATTTTTGCTGCTAACTCAAACTGGTGCATCATCACTCCTTCAGCCCAGGAGGTTGGATAGTGTTTCACTTTTTGTTGGCAAGTTTTTCTAGGTATAGTTTATGGTCTGGTCTGACATTATGGCAGTGTCTGGGCAGCAGGGGAGGCCCCAGCTTACCTTTCTGTGGCTGTTGCCCTCAGGAGGAGCTCTCTAGACAGAGGTGAGATTGCTCTTTCCTGGGGAGAAATTGAGTGTTCATGGAAGGGAGAAACTTCTGGAGCTGAGAAAGAGACATACACCACACCAGGAGCAATTCTACCACAGGAGGAGAAGCTGGGATTTTCTTTAGAGGAGCAGGTATATGATCAGGCTTCAAGGTGATGGTGAAGAGACTTTCATAGGAACACACAGAGCTTTTTCATGAGAAATACACTGCATACAAGGATAAGAAAGACCAAAAGAACAAGAGGAAGAATTCACTTTTATTTTAATCAGTCTCACTGAGCAGAGCTGTGTCCTGCACCTAAGAAGTGATGTTGTGTTAGGTTTTTATTCAGATCAAATAGCATCTGAGATTCAGAGCTTTCTGATATCTTTGATCACCTTAAGGAAAACATGAGGCGATTCTGTAAGTCTGGCTGTCCTGAAGGTGATGAATCAGCTTATTCATACTCACCATTTTTCTGTAAGTTTTGTGAAAATGCTAACCAAACTTGCCAACTGCCAGGAGCTGCCTGACTAAACTTGCTTAAATTCCTGAAATCTTGTTGTGCCACAGTCATACTGGGTGCTGCTGAGTCTATTCTCCTTCTGTAAATTGTAATGGAAGAAATTTAAGGCAGATAGGTAAATGTTTTTAAAACTTAGCAGTTACAGAGAACCATCATGTTCTTTTGTCAAAGGTGGTTTTGGGGCTTGCAAAGGCCCTGGTCAAATATTAAAACTCCCCCCAAAAGAGAGTAATTTAAACTTTCTTTCAAATAAACTGTATTTTTAATTTCCTATCAGATGTTACATCAGACCAGACCCAAAACAGTTACGATGCTGAGCAAACCCACCTAGACATGGTGAGAAAAAGCCGACAAGGGCACTTTGTAGGTCTTGGTCCTCTTTTTTGGTCTCAGATATCTCACATGGGTTTACAGAGTATGATTGTCATTTGTGCTGCACAGCCTGGGAAGAGGTGCTCACAATTTCTGTCCGGAAGCAACTGTGCAGGAAATAGTTTATTTACAAGAAGGTAGTCAGCAGGGCTGAAGGATGAAAAAGTACAGCTTGTGACTACTGACATGATATGTTGACAGGATCCCAGAGACCAACTCTCACCTTCCTCCCAGCTCAATAAATGTACATCTGAATGCATTACACATACCTTTATGTATATACACTTCCATAAATACAGACCTGAGATAATTAAAACATTTTAATTTGTTGTTTTGCCTCAGATATAAACCAACTTTTACTATTGTGATGGTTTGATTTTGGCTAAATGCCAGGTACCCACCAAGTCACTCTATCACTTCCCCCCCTTTTTTCCCTTGTTTTCTCAACAGGGCAAAGAGGGGAAAGAAAATAAGATAGACCACGTTTCATGGGCCCATTGAGCTACAAACAGCTCACCCTTGCATTCCCAGTCCAAGTCCAGCTGAGCTACTGCAATTTTGGCATCTCTGTCTGCTTGCTCATTGTTTTGATGTTCTTCGGTGGCATGCCTTTTGGGCACATGAGCATCTACATGACGTACCTTTAGAGCCACGTTTTCCACTCGGGCAGCGATGTCCTGCCACAACTATCTTTCTTGAAAGTACCTTAACAATGAGGGTGTCCCAGCCTTGAGCAGACTATTCTTGTGTGTAGGAAGATAGGTCCCTCACAGAGCTCACTGGACCAGAAAGGAAGGGTTTATAAAGATATTTTTAATAATTTGACTCAGCTGAAATGAACCCATCAATGGTTTTGGGTATAGTTTTTGTTTCTTGAATTGTTTTTATATTTAATAAGAAAATGTAGAAGTAGTTTTCTGGAAGTGGACCGGGACACAACTCTGCTTGCAAGTGAATCCCCTAATCATAATTTTACTTAATGTTATTTACACTGTGGTCTAGATAAATTTGATCTAGTTTCTTGTAGTGAGACTGTTTCAGTGAGGAGTAGATTATCATTCCTCCATCCTCATTCTACCTTCAAGAATAGCTACCTATTATATTTAGGGGATGGAGATTTGACTTTGTAAGGCTGAAAAGAGAATTCATCCTGCTTGACACAGAAATGGCAGGGTGGATAGTGCTGCCTCAACTGTGTCCTATAGAGTGTCTGCTTCTGTCAGCATCTGATATGGTCTGAGCAACTTTGCAGGTCAAATCCCAGAGGCACCTCAGGGAGACATTTCTTCATTCTGGGACCTTGGGTCTGATCTGGTATCCACTCACAGCAGGGTGGCTTGACATGCACAGAGGTACTTTTTTAGCACTTTAAGCTAAAAAAAAAAAAGAAAAAAAAAAAAATAAAAAAAAAGAGCTAAACAGCTAGATTTAGCCAGCTGCTTAAAGTGGATTTTGAAACCTGCACTCTGCTCCATATATCTGGCATAAGTCAGTTGCTACTTACATTGAGTATGGCAGATTTCTGCAGTCAGTGAAGAGTTATATGTATCTGAACAAAAATAATGCATTCTGCATGGTCTACTGGAAAAGAAAATTAAAAGTATGTGTCTGTTCTGACAGAAAGAAATATAAAATTAAGCTGATCAATCTGATTCGATCTCACATACTGAGAAATCCCACGTTGCTCATTTCTTCAAGGATAAACAGCATCTAAAATGAAGACACTGAATAAATGAAACTGTTCAAGTTTAATTCAAGGTAAAGCAAGTGTCCAGCATAGGTATATGTAATACCTCTACCTAGTAAATTAATTTCACTAGGTTTTTAAAAGATACTTTGATATAGCTGCTATCAGTGGTTTCCCTAATAGAAGATATGACTAGTTTCAACAGGCCCCCAAGAAAATTGCTAAAACTAGGCCAATCACCCCAAAAGGCTAAAGGTGCTAACATTGAAAACAACAAACCTATTTTAATGCACACACATCACTAGGCATGGCTTATCATATTAAGAAACTGTTTCATGTGAAAATGGATAAGAACAATGACGAAAACTGAGGTAACTACACTAAATAAAACAAAGAAGAAAAAAGGTGTTTTCTGATATTAGTGATCATATAGACATTGTTCTTTCTGTATTTGTGTACGTAGAAATGTTATGCCAAATATTTTACAGGACGCAGATGACATTTCTGTCGTGTCATTACTGGGAACTAAGGCAAACCAATCCCCTAGCATCAGTTAAAATCAATACAATCTCCAGCAACTGCCTGCAATGCAGAGGATACAGGAGCAGGCATTTAAAGACAGTCAGAATGTGAAGAAGCTGACAATAAAGAAAATTATATACTGATGGCTGAATGCAGATTTAAAAAAACCCACCAAAAATGTAAAACTCATGCAGACCAAAGCTGTCCTCAGACAGTAAGCATTTTTTATCTTGTAGCAGGTAGCAGTGACCTAAGTGTCATTCCAGGAACAACAGTGACATAAGAATGAGCTGTTATTAGACAGGCTTTGGACAGTAACAAGTACTTCTACATGAAGTCATCAAGTTATCTTGTTTCTCCTCCAGCTAATGTATTAAGGGGTAATTTAAAATGAAGATCCCACTCTACCAGTCATAACAGTTTTATTTTATCTATTTCACATTCTTGCTAGGGAGAATTAAAAATGAAACATGTACTAAATTCACATTTGTCTCAGGGCCCATCACTGCAGTGAGGAATACCTTCCCCTGTCAACTGAAATCCAGCAATTTAACACCATACATCACGTTGACATAAGACAGACTCTTTTGCCTAGAGGACACTCTAATGATAAACTCTCTGTAGTTAAAGTTGCAAATTATTTCCGTTTGAGCCTGGTTTTTAATCTTGCCATTTTAAATGGCCAAAATGAAATTGATCTTGCTGATATATGTTTGTTCTAGAAAATTAAAAGCTTGGTGAAAAGCTGATAAGAAAATTGCATTAGTAAGATATGACAGTTTTAACAAAC
Source organism: Athene cunicularia (assembly GCF_003259725.1). Classification (NCBI taxonomy): domain Eukaryota; kingdom Metazoa; phylum Chordata; class Aves; order Strigiformes; family Strigidae; genus Athene; species Athene cunicularia. The sequence continues at coordinate 12,203,041 of NW_020799097.1, forward strand.
TTCCTTCTGTAAACTTCTGACATTTTTTAAAAATGAACATTATGTTTCAAAAGCTTCTGGGCTGTAGTGGCACCAAATGCAGTTAATTGTTATTGATCTCAGAATTCAAAGTGGAACCTCTGCATACTTTCAGATTGTTAAGTGGTTAGTATTTAAATCATCCTAAATGCATTTGGAGAACATAAATGAATTTTATGATGTAGGGAATTTAAGTTACACTTTTTTATGGAATCTGCAGACTTACTGTAACATATTATTCCTGACATGAAAGAAGAGAGGCTGAACTAATGTGCTTCTCATATAGTCCCAGCACTTATTAATGTTGTTATTAAGTATCCATGTCATGTTTAGGAATCCACAAGTATAAATTTCCCGGGAATGCTGCCACAGAGATGGAGCCATTGTCCAAGGAAGGTTCCAGGTAACACTGTGGTAAGGAGAATCAGATGTAGGCTGCACTGGAGTGGTAGAGTTGCCTACAGGTGAGAGAACTCAGATACAATGATCTTACTCATCATCATTCAGATGATGTCACTATTGACAAGTCTGAAAGGAAAAGCAATTAATATTCAGGCCAATACCTTGATCAACCACTCCTGACTTATAATAAGCTATGAGTGATTAGCTTCCCACATCTTCCCAGAAAAGTTTTTATATTTTTACATATTTTTGAGGCTTCCATTAGTTACTTACAGACTGGAGACCTCCAGATGAATCTAGGAACTGCCAGGATTCAGAATGAATCTTCCAATATATAACCTTATTTCTGGTATGATTAAGGTGTATATTTTATTTTATTTTTTTTTAATCATCTCTAAACTAGCCAGAAACTTCATTCTTCAGGCCAAGCAAACATCTTCGTATCTGTCAAAGCACCTAAGCCACAGATTCCTTGTTACTGTATGCTTTCACTGAAGATTTGCTGAGCTCTTTTATACTTTATGTAGGTTATAAGACTTCACATGAATTAGACTGACTTCCTTTTCTTAAACTATTGCCATTCTTACAGATTTTGATTACTCCCCAAAATACTAAGAGACAAAGACCAACATGGAGTAGCAAAACTTTGCTTAGTGCAGAAAGTTAAACTGAAAATTTCTAATCTTTCCAGAAGTTAGGATATTATTAGGTGTAGTTTGATTCTGACTTCAAATCCAAGCCAAGAACAAATGCAAATGCCTTTATGGAAATATAGGGCAATTCAGACCTATCTATTTGATGAGCATGGACAAGCATACAGAAATTCTTCTGCCTATATGTTAAATGAAAATTGAAAGTTGAAAAGGAAACTATTCCTATTTTAGTATTTTTTTTTTTCTGCAAATTCAGACATTCAGTAAGTCTACCCTGTAAAACTTCAGATTGATTTTGTAATTAATGTTCTGATTGAGGTGGGCATTTTGGAGCTGTGGCTTTCAGCTACATGTATGGAAAGCACTACCATGTACCAAAGCAATAGTAGTGTAGTAATGTGACAATGCTGAAGACCACAAACTACTTGGCATCCTATGTAAATGCAGTGACATATTTCAGATGCACATTATTTAACTGTTAGACTTGAAATGCCTGGCACTACAAGACTGCTGCAGGTAATGCCACAAGCAGGCATCTCCAGTTTGGCTATGCTGAACAAATGATCTAGAAGTCCCTTTTAAAAAGATATTTTAAGCCCATTTTAAATCAATAGACCAAATGGCTGCTAGGATCACTACTGACTTAATTGGTCTCAGTCTTTCTATCTCTACTTTTCTGGTGCCAAAAAGTGGAATGACATTACTTCTTTTTTGTACTGGTCTGAAAGTTAAATCAGGGCAGTAGTGCCTCACTTTCCTCAGCTGATTGCAGGAAAACTTGTTAATTTAGTTAATATAACTGAAATACTTTTGAAAATGCAAAAAATTTGTATAAACAATGACTGTTACTCCTTTACTTTTTGCTTAGTATTTCTCTAGGTAAATCTGAAAGCAGTGCTTTGAGGAAGATAGATGCACCTTTCACTCAGTGGCAGGCTACTGGATCTGAGATGGAGTCATTACACACCTATTGCCAAGCTGTACATGCAGGATTTTTTATTCCATTCTTAAGAGCTACACATTTCACTGCCTGATTAAAAAAGAAGCTATTGGCACATGTCAGATTCCAACCAGGTGTAAGTCACCAGAGAAAGGTTTGAGGAGTTACAGGTGGGAATTCATTAGAGGCATAAATTGGACAGAAGAAGAAAGAGGTACATAGCAAAAGGACCCCAAGCCACTGCCACATCTAGCATTTAACAATGACTTTGTCCCTCTGCGAAGGTCAAGTTTCAAAAAGTATTTCAATGTATGCTGCTCATAGCCTTTGAGGAAGTTTCTCTAGGATAGAGGAAAAGCACCAAGTCCATGGATCCTCTGGAAGTGTATGTTGCCTTTCTTCAGTATCTTCACTCTACAAAGTATGGTTTTAGCATAAGGAGCACAGAAAAACCTCCATCCATTAAAGAAATGTATCTTCTCTCTGTTAGCTTAGATGTCTTCCCTATAGAGGGTAGAGAGGACAGTGTGTGAGGGAGTGGTGCATGTTCCTGTCTGTGGGAGAGCAGTGTTCCAGGTCATCATGAAGAATGGACGTACAGGCTTCACTCCAAGTGTACTAGAGCCAGAAGTATAACTTGCATAAACATTGGTGATCTTTCATAAAATGACTTGCGTGGAAAAGGACATTTAAAGTCACCTAGTGCAATGCCCCTGCCTTGGGCAGGGACATCTTCCATTAGACCGGGTTGCTCAAAGTCCAATCCAAACTGACCTTGAACACTTCAGGGAGGGAGCGTCCACAACTTGGGCAATTTATTCCAGTGTCTCACCACGCTCACAGTACAGAATTCTTTCCTTCTGTCTTTCAGTTTAAAACAGTTACCCCTTGTCCTGTCATTATAGGCCCTTGTAAAAAGTCTCTCTGTCTTTCTTATAAACTCCCTTTGGGTATTGAAAGGCTGCAAAAAAGTGTCCCCAGAACATTCTCCAGACTGCCACCCCAGCTGTCTCAGCTTTTCTTCACAGGAGAGGTGTTATAGCTCTCTGGTCTTTTTCATGGCCCTTCTCTGGACCCACTCCAACAGGGATTATCTTTGCATTGCAGCTCTTCTGTGGGCTAGAAAAAAATACTTTGTATACAAGAACACGGTAAAGATAGTAGTCTCCCATCACCAAAAAAATGTATCTTCCTTCTTGTATAGGAAGTTACAAATGAAGATTTATGAACTTGTGAGGAGAGAGAATACACTGTTGGTTGCTCTCTTCCTTGCTGTGACAGCAAAGAAAGACTTTGAATTCCTCTACCCCTCCCCTTCTTTATTATACATGGCTCATAAAGATATAGTGATAATTTTAAAAATCTCATCATGATATGTATCACAGATAGATTCTTTTCTTTAGTTGACCCAGTCAACTTCTTGAAAGTATTTCGATTCATTAAACTTCATTTTATGATGACTGGAAATGATACCTTGACACCAGGGACCTGCTTACGTGTTGGCATAGTAAATATCAAAGTATGGATTCATTCTGACATTAAATTAAAGTTGGCTCAGGAGGATTAATTGCTCTCAGGGGTGTTCAGTTCTTCCACATTAGGGAAGCTTTAGTTCCAAACTGCAGCTTCATCCATTAAACAATCTGGTCTGAATTCAATCATGTCACCACCCTCCACTGGATTTTATAAGTGCCTTTACAATAGGCAGTGGTGTTTGAGATAGAACCAACACAGAGCTTCGTTGCCTCAGGACAATTTATCTTTCTATTGACAATTTTTTTTTTTTTTTTTTTTTTTTTTTGAGCACACCTTCTAGCTGCTAGCAATCAGCCAACAGTCCCAGGGGTCACTTACACTGTACATTTCCCTGTGTTCAAGTAGGATGATATAACTTGTCATGCACTTGCACAGATAGCATCCTAAGCTTGTAAAATGGTGTCCCTTTATAGGCAGGGTGATGAAAACATAACTGGATACAGCTGGAATCAGTGCTGGACTTCTGGTTTATTTCATTATGGCTTCAAATAGCTGGTTTATAGTAATCTGTTTAACTTGCACTAGAGCAGAGAAGGTAAAGAGTTCATGTTGCTACACACTAGTGGCGACAGACATGAGTCCTCTTGCCTCTCAGGAGTGACCTGCTAGCTGAGTTTTTCCTTCTTCTCTCTTCTGCAGCTGAAACCTGTTTGAGTTTCCACTACTAGAATAAAGACATGTTTGCAGAATGAACTGTTGCAAAGTGTAACTATTGGTGCTGCTTCTCTACTGATACCACTGTGATTTTAATTTAATTGCACTTTAACAGAGCAGGGAAAAAACAAACAAACAAACAAACAAACAAACAAACAAAATAGTCTCACATGGGAAGTTAGGAGCTCACTTGAGAAATGTATCCTAATTTCGGCTCAGAGCCAAATCACACTCTGCCTTACGAGTGCTATGATGTTGCTGCTTACAAGCACTCTTTTTGGTCCAGGCTCTTCTGCATAGTGTCACATTCTTGTCTTCAGAAATCAGTAGAGACTGAGCCATGTGAGAGGATCATGTTTCTAGGATGAGGTGGCAACCAAGCATATCTTGCATGGACACTCTAAATACAACGATGTTGTTGTAAAAAAAGAGACTCCACTGTTTTCTTTGGATTTTGCTTGCTGAAGTGGTCATACATGCATTTTTTGAGACCCTAAGTGTTGAGCATATGTGTTATATATGCTCTAAATGACATAATCATATCTGCTGCACTACAGCAGAGCAGAGGAACATCAATTTCTAAATCAGCCATGGGTGGGAAACGGGACTTGCTTGGAGTTCTGCAGTTCTGGATATGTGCAGAAGAACTGCAAAATAACTGTAACAAAAAAGGGAGATGTCTAGTATGGTTTGCCTCTGGGTTTGGAATAGGCTGCAGCTGACAAAGTCTGATAAAACATTTCAATTAAATACAATTTGTTTTGAATGCAAAATATGTTAGAAATATTATTCTCCCACTGAATTTTCTATGCATAAAAAACATTTCTGTCTCTGGAATTAGCAGTCCAATAGCAATATTTTATAGCTCTATTATTTGTATAAGTAGTTCAGTGACTGTTATGTCCTTACAGGTTATTGTCTCAGCTATTAGCTAATTTGTGCTAACCATTTTTCTTTTTTTAAACTGTGACTTTTGCTTAGTTAGTCAGCAGAGTTTCTATTGAGCACTACAACTGACTCAGAGGGTTTGCTCATCCTGTTCAGAAACAGTGAGGTGATTCAAGAACTGAGATACACAGACTATAATATTTCATTTATTTATTTTACCAACAGACTTGCCAATTAAGATATCAAACAGTCTCATAAATCCAGATTCATCCTACCTTACTTAGGCATTAAATCAGGAATGGGTCTCCAAAGGACAATTCAAAATATAGTTGATTTCTTTACAGTGATGTCCACCTATCCCTGTTGACTTGAGGAGATACATAAGGTGACCAAATTCCTAACTAAAATGCTTTAAGTACCTCAGTAAGCTGAGATTAATATAGCATCTAACACGCATGTAAAAAATTATTTGGATATCTTAGGCAATGGCAGTGTGCTACATAACATGATGGGCACACATATAGATTCATTGCCTATATCAAATAGTAGACGAGCTCTCTGAGAGAAGATTTATAGGGTTTTGTTGAAAACTTTGTAAGTGATGAGGTAATATTTATATGAATTAGGGTTTGGCAAGCTTTGCAATAGATGAAACGTTACTGCTAGGGTTTGAATGGAGAGCCTGTCTCGCTACCACTGATCATTATTCCCAGGAACAGAGCACAGCATGGAAGAAGTCAGGGGCAGAAGAAGCAACAAAAAAATAAAAACTGTAGGACTACTGCCATTAGCTATTACAATTTCTCCTTTTGAGAAATTAGTAAGTTTTTAGTTTTGAATGCTCTGGTTTTAGACACACAAACCTGCTTTTATTTCTAAAATAATATTTTGGAAAGGTAACTTAAAATCGAGGTAAAATAACATCAAAATGATCACAAAAGAAAAGGTAACATGGCAATCCTGTATTCCTAGAAGAGCTCCGACGCCTCAGGTGACAGAAAGAAGCAGAATGTCCAGTTAGTGAATGTACAGCACAGCACTTCCCGTCTGGACAGGATTCAAAATTAAATTTCCCTAAAAGGTCACCATAAGTAGCTGGGGGTACCACTATAAACCTTGTTCTAAAGGAAGAAGCCATTACTTTTGCTTTTGTCCTTGGAGGTGAAAGAAAGTGGTGAGTCCATTTTGTGTTTGTGGATAAATGTTCAAATGCTTGAAACAAAAGGAAAATTCCCAAGCATGCACTGCTGTCTTTTTCAGATTACATTAGCTGTGATTCATGCTGCTATCCTTCATTTTCCTGTACTGTACTCTTGGGACTGCTGGAAAATTGCAAAGAGATGAATGAACATTACTTTGACAAAAAGGTGAAAGGCATATCTATCATAACCTGTTTTTTTGATCAGATAATTTGTGAAGAGGGTGCAAAGTAGTAAATGTTCTAGGTAGATTTTTTTTTTTTCATTTGAAGCAAAGAACAGCCTGTTTCTATGTAATTACATGTCAACAACAAAAATACCAATTCATCTAAAGAAAGGACACGCCATGTTAATGCGCAATGTAATGTAATCAGGTGGGCACTGAATGAGGTCCTTAAGGGACAGACACATAAAAGCAATACTTCTGCTGAAGGTCTGTTTCCAAGAACTCCTCTGACATGCATTTCCATCCAATAAAGTAATCCTAGAATATAAGAAAAGACATGTCAAATGTCAGTGAGTCAGGCGAAAATTGTAATAAGGTTAATGTGTGCGTAGGTGGCAGAAGTCTTCTGGCTGTTTCCTCTGCTGGTTTCTGTTCAAATTGGTTTCTGTTGTGTTCTGTTTCCCCTTCAGAGTTTTGGAGGAGAATTGTTCTAAAGAAAAGTAATGACTGTCAAAGAACACTCATTGGCATGGAACAGTAATCCACTGGGATTCTATTTTCACCATTAACAGAGATCCCAAGAATGATGGGGACCCAGAAGTTACATCTATGCAAACAAGTCAAACAATGTCCTGGATCTGGGTACTGGTGTTGTGAAAGTATTGTCTGTATTGCCTAATAATCATTCTATGGTAATTGTTCATCCAATTCAGTAAATAAAATACACAGAAAAGATATATACTGGTGCTGTTGGGATGAAAACTGAGCCCAAAATAAACCCATAGGCAGCACAGCTGCACATAAAGTTGGTCAAATCATTGTTCAGCTGTTTATCTATTATAATCACCTGAACTGTGGAAATCTAAAAATGGAAAACAAAAAATCTTGATTTAAGTTATTCTGCAAACATTTCTAACAATGTCATGGGTACTGAAATTCTGAAACTACGGTCCTAGCGCAAGCAACTTCCATGTCGTACTGGTGGAAATCTCTGCTACAAAGACATAGGAAATATCTGTTCAGTATTTCTCCGTCTCAGGTTGAAAGTATACAATGTTCTCCATTTTACTGTGAATATATGTAAAATGTAGACTCCAAGTCTAAATATTCTCTTCCCATGATACATTTTAAACCTTCACTAAGAAAGGAAATATCTCTGGAGTCAGCAAGAGTGGTAAGTTCCCTATTAGCTTTCTATCCTCTCTGGACAGTATACTACATGGTTGAAAAGAATGAAAAACTTGTCCTCCCCTGATATACATATTTTCCATGTTGATATGTGTGTTTGCATAGTACCATTAATTTCCTCTTAAAAACTCTGCATGTTGCTTACTGATCTCAGTGGAAAATAGTCTTATAAAATCTTGGCATTTCAAAAAAAGAGTTCTGTTCTGAACTGTGATTAAATCAAGGTTATTTTCATACTTGAGTATGGAGAAAAAAGAGAGAGTATGCTAAAATCCTCTTTCACATAGACGTAACATCAGCTGTCTTAAGGGAATCTAAGTGGATTTTCTCACTTCTCCAAAAAGTGCCAAATATCAAAACATAATCGATGGATAAGTTTTTACGTTGAGCTCTGTAATTCGGATTTTCATTTGTGAAAATGTCCCAATGAAATAATTGGGAAAGACCACACACTGAGAAAAAGTTCCAATAAACCAGTATTTTCAGAAAAAAACCCAAACCAAAACAACAAACCTTTAAAAACTGTTTTGTAATTCAGTGTATCTTAAAATGCAAGAATAACCACGTAATTTACTTGCACACTTTGGTATGAGTGTGATGTGAGTCCATGTAATCAGAACCAATCTCTTCTAGTGTTTGAAGATCAAAAGCAAATTGAACTTTGGTGAGTTTTGGTGAAATTAGTTAAATTAGAGCAGGATTTCATGTCAACCTTTGTATCTGCTGAAATTTAGTAATTCATGCAAAAACAAAATGTTACCTGTGATATTTAAAATTTGTCTTATAACACTGGAAGGAACTCTTCTTAGTGTATGAGAAATGATTCCCTCAAACAGAGTTATAGAAATTAAAGAGCCTGATTTTCAGCTAACTCCAGGGAACTAACACTAGTGCATAACCAGTGAGAGTGGAAAAGAAAACCTTGGTGGTCCTCTAAAAAGAGAAAACAGAAGGGAAAAGTAGTAGATCTGTGTGGGTAGACATTATTACTCCATGTTTTGCACAAGTAATTAAGGAGCTGAAATCACAGCCCCTGTCCATAGGAGTTTACAGTCTGGTAAGAGCGAACTGGGGAAAGACTGATTCAGATAAATAAATGATGCTGCTAAATTCTGGTTATCTCTATACTGGGATCCAGATTTGTCAACCTATATGTAAATATTACCTACTTCCTAAATGTCATGCATGCCTTTTTTGAAACAGATGAAAGATCAAGTGAGACGAAAGTTGAAATGGGTATTTTAATAATTAGTAATGTTTTCTTCCTGAAAGATTGCTATCTTCAGTTCCCCTATTGCTTACAAGTTCCCTCCTGCCAAATTAATAGGAAAAGATGTCAAACCAGTTAGATTTTGTTAAGGTGTGTTTTACATGCATTCTTTACTTCTGTAGTGTCATTGTTAGACACTTCTGGAGTACATCACTCCATCATTCCAGTTTTGCAATAAGTAGTATTTTCCTGCTCTGGAACCTCAGTCCATACCCACCATATATTTGCACTTAACATTAAACCAGGAATAATGTGTTGATCATTTCACATTAAAAAGTAAAAAAACCAAATCCAGGTGTTTATTCCTCATCCATGGTGTGAACCCAAAAGAGGATATGCTGGTCCCGTCTCATCACATACAGCATTTGCAAGTTTGAGTTCAACACCAGTGAAAGCACTGCGAATGTCAAAACTCTTCAGCTTATATAGTTTCTTGGATCCTTGTTTACTGAAGGGATAATATTAGCATTCAGGGGTTTTGTTTGCTTTTAAGGTTTTGTTAATTAGCACTTAGGAAGCCTGTAAAAGGTACAGTGTTGCTTATTTTGCATCTATGACTGTCTGAGATCCCGGTGCTCAGCTTGTACAGTCCTTTGCCTGTTTTTTGCAACCCTCTTTTCCCTCTGCCCTCCCACCTCCCCCTTCCCATTTTCACTGTCCTGTAGCACAGCAAAAGGGTGAAGCGGGTTAACCTGCCCGCTCTATCTCTAGTTCTGATTATTTCTTGGAAATTGGTTTGCCCTCTCTATGCTAGCAGGATATGAAGCTCTCAGCTTTTTCCAATAATTTTTAATTTTTTTTTCCCCCACTGAAATTACAAAAAGATTACCAAGCAAGATTGGCATAAAAATGATATTACTTTTTTTTTTTTTTTTTTTTTAAAATGGTCATAATTTATCCACAAGATTTTGTAAACTTTTTATTAGATCATAGCAAGAAGCTGCTTACCTAGTATTTTATAGGTTTTTCAAACTTTTAGAGGAAGGAACTGGAGAAAATTTGTACCTGACTAACAAAAATTCTTTTCTGTCCATCATTTGCCATTTCAGAGATGCAAGCCATAGCAAGATTTTTATCTCTACAAATATCATGCCCTAATTCCAACTTTAACATTCTAAAATGCAATTAATTTTTATTTTTAGTAAAAGAGGATGCAAAACCCCCCAAGTTTAGTGTTAAGAATCTTTTAGCCTTGTGGATTATCTGACATTATTAGCAGAAGAGAATGCTTCAGGAATTTCCCTGTAGCTGTTGGGCTCTCAGTTGCTTATCAGCTCACCTGGAAAATCAGTAATTACAGAATAAAGTTCACAGAGAATTAATAGAGACACTAGCGGTGATGGTGAAGTAGCTGCCAATTATTTAAATGAAACTATTATTGATAAGCGATTAATGTGCATAACTGGCAGCCAGTTTCTGAGATTTAAATAATTCAGTGTTTTTATTCTTAAAAGCAATATCTGTGTTTGTGAAAGGTCTGAGATTGACAGGCACTAGAAAATGAAATCCTCTGTTTATCCATTGAACATGCTCTGCATGCCCGGGACAGCTCTGACTCTCCCATGCAGGAGCTGTCGAAGTGCCTCCCTCCTTTCCTGGAAGACCTGCTGTACCCAATAAAACACAAACCCTGTTGCATATAGTTGCAGGTGAAAGTGCTGATGAGTAATTACTGCCACGTTCTTGCTATGTGTCTGAGCTGAGTCCAAACATGCTTTTTAAAATTGTATTTATTATTATCCATCATTTCCCAAGCTAATCAGTGGTCTGGCTCAGCCACACTTGATTAATGTGAAGGCAGTTTGAGTCAGTATTGCAGGGTATCATCACAGCCCACTTTGGAGTACATTAACTACTATACTACAGTTGGTTTGCATCACTCAGAATACACAGATAACACAAAAACTGTTTGGCTTGTTCTTCTCTTTGTATGTGTAGGCAAAAACTCAAGGATGAGAAATCAGAAATATAAAGGACAACCGAGTGCCTTACAACTAGATGCAGGGCATGAGTACAGTGTGCAGGCTATACTCTGACTCTTAGGGTGGAGGAATTAATTGATAAATAACTGAAGTTTCTCCCCTCTTGTCACAAAGGTTCAGCTCAGCTCTCTGGGTTGCAGGTGTCTTGTTAATGTCGATGGGAATCCACACAACCGGATTTTTAGTCTCTGAATTTACATCTCAGAGACTAAAACCAGTACAAGTATGCTTTGCTTTAATTACTTAAATATTTTAAATTTATTGTGTGGAATATACACAAAATAAGGAGAACAGACTCCTCTGTCACTGAAATTTTAGGTGGAGAAATTCAGACTTTGAAAAATATATGCATATTAAACAGAAATTTTCTGTAAGTCACAACTAGGATGATCTGTTAAACCTCAGATTACCTTTTATCAGCAATATAAGTTTTTTCCTAAAGAATTTAAGAGTATAGTAGAGTTTAGATCACTGAAGTGCTATTGATTCTCTTTTGATGGAGATAATTGTCTTTATTCCATGAAACTGCCTCATACAGCCTTTTAAAACAGTTCAAAAATTTAAAAATACTTTTTGTAGTTGATTTAAGCTATATATTTTATAATGTCCAGAAAATAACTAATCAGAAAAAAATAAAAAACAAAAAACAAACAACTTTAAAAATATTAGTGATTTCTTAGTGCCAGAATACAAAACCTCATCTGTATTATTAATGCTGCCAATGCATATTGATATTATTATATATTTTATTCAAGAAAAATATATAAATACTATAATATGTTTTCAGATTTATCTTGGTGAACAAGGTTTACCCACAATCTAATTATTATCATTTGCTTGGTGTCTCAGCATCCTTAGTGAAGATAGCAATTGAGCTCATTTCCTCACTTTCAGATCCATCCTCATTCTACTTTTTTAAGAAATCTCACCACAGTATGATGAGTACAGGTCTCTGTATTAAACAGGTAAAACACATGTTGGCAATTTTGAGAAGAGGTTTTGAAAGGAGGGTTTTAAAAGGAAAGTGAAATAACTAGCTACCTAACTAGCTGTGGAGAGGGGAGACGGTGCCGTGGCTGCGTCTGTACCGGGAAATTAAACAAGTATGGAACTATTCTGTAGCATACGGTAGCCTGTGTCTATACTATTAAATCCTTTTACCTTTAAAAGCACGAAAGCTGCATGTTGGAAGTGCTTCCCAGCCTCTGCTGACTTCTGAACGGTGCCTCAAATGGTCAGGGAGCAGCCCAACAGTTTAACAGCATGGTGATCAAGTGCCCACGCCCATGGCCCAGCCCTGTGTCTTTTATTAACAGAGACTTGCCTGTGGTTCTGCAAGAGGTGTTACTGCTCTGCATCACAGCCAAATAATTTTGTATGTTGTCAAGGAAGTGTAGTCTGGTGAGATTCAACACAGTGAAACCCATGAGTTTAGCACATTAGTGGGGCATTTGTGATTTAGTAACTATAGACCAAATCACTTTCACATTTTAGCAAAGATTAAAGCCATTGCATCAAATGGAATAGGAGTACATTGTGGCTACTGGAAATTAAAGAGTTTCCTTTACATGATCTAACACCAACACATGGTTAGTTTGGTTTGGGTTGGGTTGGGTTTTTTTCTAGGTTATAAAACTATCAGTAACAACTATCAGTGTTCACTAATCCTGTTCTCCAGCTCTGTGCTGGAGTGTGACATTCCCAAAGTGACCCAAGCTTCAGCTAGACGTGACCGCCCTTTCACACACCCGATTACCCTCAGAGTTTGTAACTGTAATCCAAATGTGTCTGGGGATACCTTGGCTACCAATTTTTTCCAGTGAGCTTGAAAGCCAGATTTCTTTCTATGGTTATAGCTAATTGGAAAGGTGTGTACCCCTGGGTCTGGCCAGGTTAAGAGGGAAATACAGTACCCTTCCAGACATTTCTATTCATACTAGTTCTTGTTCTCTTTCTCCTTCTCCAATACTACTTATTTTAATATGTGTCTAAGATTAGGCTGCTGAAATGAGGCAATTCCCATTTATACAGGAACAATTTTGGAATCAAATACCAAAAATGAACACTGCCTTTTACACTGATAGACATAAATGCCTCTCAGTGAGTAAATATAAGAGACAACAAGACAGTAGCTAAAGTTTCTCCCTTTCAAAATGAAACAAATTCAACCAAGAAAGCATCTAAATATACTTTGGATGCTTTTATTTTAATTTAATTTAGAAGGCAGATAATCTTGAATATGAAAATCTTTGAATACCAGAAGAATGGACTTTTTTTTTCATATAAGGTTCAAACTTCATGTGAGCCTCTCATCAAATTTCAGTCTGATTCTCACCTTAAATCTGATCTGACTTTGATCTTACACCATGAATTGATGTAATCCAGAAGCAAAATTTATTTCTACAGCCCACCTCTATTCTCCATGAATATATATAAACAAAAATATTTTCTGGGTTGATGTGTTTATAATAATAACACTGGTCTTACCTGTATTGCATAGCAATGAGCATGAGCAGCAGCACTCAAAGGGCTGCCAAGGACCATGTTCATCTCTTTACTCATCTCCTTTAGTGATGACTCTTCTTCCAAATAACCCTAAAATAAAATCAAGTATGAAAGCATACAGTTACAGAATAACTCAAACTGCCATTTGAGATTTTTTACATTTTGTTAATTTAATTGCTTAGACTGCTCTGAAATGCAAGGTAAAATAAAATGCTTTTAAACTACTGCGACACAGTGCCCTTGCTCACTGACTATTTCTATATTAATTTTATTCATAATTGAAAAATGGAGACTTAGAAATTAATTTTAGCACTTTGTAAATTCCTTGAAGCAAGAAGCCCCTTTATCTTCTGTGTTATCTTTTGTTGTGACATTAGTGATACTTAGATAAAATGATCTTAATTGTCAAGAAAATTCGTCTGAAAGCAGCTGTTCTTCAAGACTCATCTCTAAATAGTATCATCAAAGCATCATAGTATCCAAGTATGTTTCCCCTGGTTAGGATTTATCACTGAACTCTATGAATATGTATTTTTCATCCATGGTGCTATTATTTTAACAGCAACCCCTAATTAGGGTTGACATTTCGCTAGCCTTATTTCATAATTCAGTTCATTCTGACCTAGACAAGTTATTTAAAGCTCCTGAAGTTCAATTTTTATCAAAAATGGTGTGCACATTCTTATTTTTCCATAGCAACTAACCCATTTGAAGTCTGTCTTCATTTACAGTATTACTGTCCTATTGAACTGTGTGTTAGGGCAGCATCTAGCATAAATGCCTCCATCATAATAATATGCCAGGATCCCTGCAACAATCCAGAAAAGGAATTTATAATGCTGCTAGACAGACAATGGCAGACTTTGACCAGCCACTGGCCCATGGTGATGTTTACTAAAAGCAAATCAGTGCTCTGGGGGAACGCCACTGCTGAAAGAGGGGGATTGGCTCAGCTTGGAGAAGAGAAAGCTGACGGTGGATCTGTCCTCTTTGCCCACCACTGCTGATGCCCAAGAGACATTTCTGGGCTTGTAAGGAGCAGAACTGGGAAGGGAACAGTTAGCAAGAAAATTTCCTCTACTTCAGCCTTACGACTTTATGTTCCATATTAAAAATATAGGAAGTATAGGAAAAAGTTCCATATTTTTTTAATGCATATGTTTCTGAAGTAAGGAAACCCCTTCTTGCATGAGGGGTGTAGCAGACCATGCAGTTAGAGAGATAAGAATTGTTTTCACTTAACTCTGTCATATAGGGAGACAGGTCAATCAGGGGTAAAAATACAAAGAGATTTTTCCAAAATACCCATTTTTTGAGCCATATCATGTCCTGAGAGAGGACTGTCATTTCAGAGCGAGGATGCAGGAGAGAGAGATGCTTATGGAAAAGTCCTATCATTATGGGTCAAGAAAACAGGAGCAAAATATGAAGAATGGGATTGCTCAGGCTTGCATTTTGGCAGCAGAATTTCTTGATCTGGAATGGTGAAAATTTTGCACTTCAAAAGAAAGCATTAAAATAATAAAAATCAGTAAATATAGCTGGTTTTATTTCATGACTTTTATTATACAAAATAGTGTAATTCTGAAAGGACTAAATCTTTGTCATTCACATGGAAGGTAACAAAAACATGGAGGATTAGTTGGAGTGGAAATGCTGACAGTAAATATGTTGTTTACAGTTCTGCCTTTCATTATTGTGCTGAGCTGTAGCAGCTTAAAGAGCTTATGGACAAATATGTGCAAAGAAACTTCAAAGGTTAATTTAAACAGTTTAATGCTCTGTAAAGTGTAACAACTTATCTACAGTGAAAACATGGTGCCTACAGTGTGTTCCTCAGGTCAGGGGTGATGCTTTTCCTGTTATGTCAGTGTGGCATAATGCATCATCCCACATGGCAATTCTGTGAAAAAGAAATATACTGAAAATCTGTATTAAAATGATGATGTTCTTGTTTACTTCTCATGGTATTTGACAAACATAGTTTTTGTATAAGTTTCAATGCTTGTACACAATTTCAATCCATAAATTTGATGCCAAGTCAAAGGATTAGCTTTAGAAATTTGATTATTTTGACTGCTCTTGGTAGTAAAAAGTTAATTCTGTGGCAGAAGTGTATAAAATTGAACATAAAAATGACCAAGTGGTCTTCCTTTCTGAAGTGGTTTCACATGTATCTGTTTGTGAGTCATAAATCCTCAGCTACAGCTGTCTTTCTAACAAGACCCCAGCTGTTGTATAGCTCTCCTTGAGCACAAATACGTTTTACTTTGCCTTCTTTTCCTGTCTGAATTTTTGTTTTTTTTTTTTGTTTTTTTTTTTCCCCCTGTAATTTCTTAAGATAATGTTTAGATTTTTTTGTGTCCTCTCCAGCACAGTCAGATTTGAAAGAACAGAGTGTGTGTCCTTAGCCTTCAAGACAATCTGAGAGAGATTAATGGGAAAGTGCAAGATGTCTTTGCTAGAAGAAGAGAGTATGGAAGGGATGAGTTGAGGATGGGAGGTCCTCAGGAAATATTTTTGTCCGATTTTTCTTCCATTTCATGAAACCATAATTCTGTTTACCTCCATATTTTCTCCTGGCTTTGGAGGTAGCCACGCTAATCATCTGTCCCCTAGAGCACTTGTGTACATCTGCTGAGCTCCAGAAACTCTGGCTTGAGTCAGTTTGAGCAGGCAGAGCTTGTAGGAAGTCAATGCTTTATTAAAGCATTGGAAGCAGACTTCTGTCTGCTTCTTTCATATCTGTATGGCTTGTGTGCCTGAAAGCTTTTCTGCTTTTTCTAAGTATACCTGTTGGTCTAATAAAAACTATTAGCTCTGCTGATAATATTTATTTCACCCTGGAGCACCACAGATAGAGCAACACAACCTCTATAAAATAGTTATAACATAGCTATAGCTATCCACAAAGGCAGATGTGCACACTCACCAATGTATTATTTGCTCTTACACTGCATATTTTTTCAATATTTTTATTTCTCAAAGGCGGTGTTCCTTCATGGTTTATTTCTGCTTTTTATTTATTTCAGAAATATGGAAAGTTGAATAATGATATAGTAATCTACTAGTAATAATGCTTCATCATTCCCATTTTCCTGTATAATTCAGTGTGGCTCCATCACACAAAGGGATGCTGCATAATATAAGCTTAATGTATCACATTTTATGATCCCTAGTGCCCAAATTATATGTCCATTTTATCTCCCCACAAAGATAAAATGGACATCTTCTAAGTATTGCAAAACTGAGAACTAGAAAGGT
This sequence comes from Athene cunicularia, assembly GCF_003259725.1. NCBI lineage: Eukaryota > Metazoa > Chordata > Aves > Strigiformes > Strigidae > Athene > Athene cunicularia. The sequence goes on from NW_020799097.1 coordinate 12,219,706, forward strand.
GAAACAAATCAAGAATATTAGGCAGCCCTTTTTATACTGATTAACTCTTTAGTCTGATTTAAACTGTATAATCTTTCAGTACAAAAGACTAAGTTCCTTCTGGGACTAAACACCTACAGAAAGAGATAGTAAACGGCCAACTCATCTCCAATGTCTCTATACTATGTATAGTTTGTGCATCTCTGTTACACTCTCCTAGGTAATCTCTTTTTCAGGTTTGAAGACCTCCCAGCCTACTCAATCATTCCACATATGGAAACTTCCACACCATTGATCAGCCTTTTATTCTCTTTCTAAATATTTTTGAGCTTGAACGTGCTCTTTCTTAGACAAACAAACTAGAAATGCACACACTGTTCCTAGATGTAGATTTGTATATTGGTATAGTGATATTTGTTCTCTTATTTTTTATTGTTCTACTAATAATTCTTAACAGTTGGGGGAAGGTTTTTTGGTGGGCTTTGATTCTTACTGAGTACTGGACTGATGTTTTTAAGGAGCTATCTATCATGATCCCAAGGTTTCACTCCTGAGCGTTACTGCTCAGCTCTGAGCCCATCATTTTTTTATGCGAAACTAGGATTCGTTTTCCCCATGTGCATTGCTTTATGTTTATGTTCACTGAATTTCATTTGCCATTTAACTGCATAGGTACTGAATCTTGTGAAGTCCTGTATAATTCTTTACAATTAGGCCCCGTTCTTTCTAGCATGAATAACTTTGTAACATTATGAAAATTTTCATGGCACTGCTCACTTGCTTTTCCGTTTCTTAAAATAAAACTATGAAGCAGCACAGTCCTCTATTACTGTTGAGTCCAGTATTAGGAAACCTTAACTGTTTCTTATCTTTTAGCCAATTACTTACCCATATTAATTATCTAGAACATTTTCTGTTCTGTTAGCAAATGTTCACTTCTGTTGTGACTACTTAATTTCTTTAAAAGCTTTTGGTGAGATACTTTATCAAAAGGATTAGGGAAATTCAGATAATTCATCTTTATCCATGTGCCAGCTCAGCTGGCTCATTCAAAGAACTGCAAGAGGTTTGCAAGGCAAGTGTTCTTTTTATAGGTGACTCTTCTCAGAGCTCATTTTTTGCATCTGTTTTTTAAATTATAGCTTCTACTGCTTTGTCTTGTTCAGCAATCATCTTATATGCCTGTAGTTCTCCCGACCTTCCCAGAAATTCCTTCTAAAGATTGGTGTCATGTTTGCTTGACTCCATTCTTTGGGTATCAAGGAAGTTTTAGGTGAGAGGTTACACACTGCTGTTAGTAGTTCAGCTGTTCCATCCTTCAGATCTTTTTGAATACTTTGATGAATTCTCTGTGGTTTTGGTGAATTATTTGAGTTCATTTGGTCTACTTGTACCATATTCATCTCCTATGTTCCTTTGATTTCAGAGAAATTCACTGCACAGTCCTTCCATCCCCCACAAGGGTTCTCATGTGGGAATTTACCCAATTTCTTCTTCAGCAGAAATTGGTGCAAAAAATACACTGGGTTGCTTTGCAGTGCTTTATCATCTCTGAGTGTTCCTTTTATGCCTTGGATGTCAGCACTATTCAGTTAAACAAAGGAACTTGATCATGTTTAAACTTTTAGTGTCTAATTGCTTTGACAATCAGGCAACTACCAAGTCCCACAAATTCAGGCACCATTTGGGAAGTAACACAGGACAGGAACTATTACAGTTTGGATGCAGTTACTCTGCTATAAATGATGAGATATATATGGGTATGATCATGCTATATTAGTAAGGTAAAGGAGTGGGGAACATGTCCTGGTGTAGCTTTGTTTAGCAGAAGAGATGCAGACTAGTTCTGTGCTCCATGGTCCTATGTTAGTCAGAACAGATCTGCCTGGAGTTTGCATTTGATCTCCAACATTAAGCTTTTCTCTTTCATCTTCTTCTGAATAACTGATGCAAGACAACTGTCTCTGACTTGTATTGTGGCAAAGCATTTTCTTCCCACCTGCTTGATGTTACTGATGTGAAGAGCTTCCTAGCTTCAAAATTGCTAAGATAGAAATTAAATTACGATAACAGAGATACAGCATTTTTTTCTAAAAGAAAATTTAAAAATTGGAACATGATTATACATATGGTGTAAAGAACATCACCTGGGGCAGGATACAGGTGCCTAGATGTTGGCATCTAGGGCTACTTACTGGGATGCTTTATGGATCCTTCCTGGTCTCCACCTACCGCTTAAGGATAAAAGTGATGTCTTGTACATACTTTGTCATATCTGACAGCCTAATGACAATGTATCTCAGGTTCCTTAGAGCATCTAAAATAACACTCTGTACCTATGTTTTAGTCAACCGAATTAAGCTTCTTGTTAGCTGAATTTCTCCACTGACTGTACTAATTCATTGTCTATAATGGAAGCTTAGACACCTACCTCATACCTTCCCCCAGAAGAATATTTATCAGCTTGTATTGACAATAATTTGATTTCAATGTTATTGGAATAAGATGAATTGTGGAAACACTAGATGAAACAGAAAGAGAAAAGCAACAGTTATTTATAGTGTGTTTAGGAAGTTTTCCGGTGAAAGGGAAAAGAAAGGCATTTGGAGAGGCAAGCATAGTGAAGTCTGTCAGAGTTGTCTTAAATATGTCAGTTCTGTGAGAAGGAATGCACTGATTAAAAAATAAAAGCTTGATTCACAATCACTCAGTGGTGCCTTTAATACCTCTGGCTATATGAAGGGACCTAAGGCCTGTATGATACCCCCAACTTATTGCAACAATATGAAAAGACCTCACTGTAGCTAAGAATTCAAACCCAGCTAGGTAACTGGCACTACTGAGTTCATGTTTATTCTCTCTCAAGAGAAGTTACCTGGCAAAGAACAAAAAAAACCAAACATGGAACCCTCAAGGTCCTTACACCATGCATTACTATCACACAAGCTTCATCTGGGATACAAGAATTATCTTCGATATGTATGAGCTTTTTCAGCGTCATCGGTAATCAACATTTTGCAGAGTGATTTCTGCATGCCTGCCCTGCCCTGTGTAGCAAAAGAAATAATGAAGATCCTCATTAATGTCTCTTCTCAGCCAATTTCTACAATGTCACCTCAATCGATATCTAAAGGTCAGCTTTTGCCTTTGATCTCACATATGTATGACAGTAAAAATATGAAGAAACAGACTTTCATTAAAGAAAATATATTGTCAACTTACAAACTGGAGATACGTGGAAGTAATTCTTCCATCAGAAGTTGTTTTATTTAAGTTCAGCTCACAGAAATAATATGGTTCATTTTGTTCCGAAGATTTTGAAACCTGCTGTGACTCTCTAGCCTTGTGGCTGTGCTGTATTTTCTCACATCTGACATTTTTACCAGAAAATCCCACTTGCAGCACAGAGTTTGGCCCCAGAGGTTGTGGTACTTAATTGTATCTACTTGACTTCCAAGTGTGTTGTGATCAGGAGGACACCTGTGTGATTGGAGGAGCAGTTGGAGCAGAAGTAGAGGCTAAGAAGGGGTCAACACTTTAAAAGCATATAGCTTCCTTATTAAAAACAATCTACAGCCATCGCAAGCCTTTCTGCTATAATAACCTGAAACCACTGAACATTTTCTGCTAGCTACATTAAGCACCAACATACTCATTTCAGACCTTCTGGCTCTGACCTTTCTTAAGCTAACTTTGGTAAAATGCAGCTTCATTCCCCTTGAGTTATTCCTGGGTCACATGAAAGGAAATGGAAGGAGAAGCGAACACTAGAATATTCACTTTGCATCCTCCATTTTAGTTCATAATATTTTCTCCCAAGTTCTAAAGTAAAGCTTTTAATGCATTAAAAATTGAGGTATAGCTTGAATGAAAGATTGTTCTTGATGTACTTAGAAAAATGTAAAAATCTGGGATCCAAGAAAATGGAGAGAGGGAGGGAAGCTGGAAAGATTTTAGTTTGATTCATAACTTTTACAGGAGAAATTATTGACAGAATCGAGTTCTGCATAGGGATGAATGAGCACACAGTCAGAGTAGGGAGAAGCCTCCAGATCATGAACCCTCTTTCTCCCCTTCTTCTGGATCTGAATAGAGTGTGTTCCCCATGGGCTGCTGTGCTGATAAAAATTGCATGGCATCAAAGGGACATCTGCATCAAGCTGTAGCAACACAGAGGCTAAAGGCTTTGAAAAGCCATTTTGGCTGTACATTGGCTTGTGCATTGTCTGCCTGTTCAGTGCTGTCTCAAAGTAAAATGTATTGCTCTTTTGTTCAGAGTAAGCAAAGAAGGAAATGCTCAGAGTTTTGGGAATGTCTTCTGGAAAGTCACCAAAATCAGTGCAAAGAGATTTTCAGAATCTGCTTACTAATGAGCATTTTCTTTTGAAATTATAGCGGTTGGGATTTCTTCTGAGGAAGGAACATTTCCTTGCTTCCACCTGGAAGCCAAATCAGCAAAGCTGACAGCAGCATGGGCTCCTTGCTCTGAAGAAGCAGGGAGCAGTGCTTTTGTGTAGTGTCAGCTAAAATTGTTATGCAGTCCCATCTGTTACAGCTCATCACCAAGCTTGCTGTTTTTTGGTTTGTTTTTTTGTTTTTTGTTTTTTTTGTTTATTGGTATCTCGAAAGAACTGTTAGAGCAAGTATATTGAAATGCACGACTGTCTAGAACAGAGTACCAATATCTATACATTTCTAGTTCATCAGAGAAAACCTGATTTCTGTGGTATTGCTTTCTCAGGTGTTACTCACAGAAGACCATGACCAAGAGAAAACACATTCAGAGTTTTGAAAAAGAAGTTTTATTTGTGTTAAGAGAATGTATATCTCAGTATTACAGAACTACCCAGGTTTTGTCTTAGATTTGTTTTTTAATGGTATTTCCAGAGGCTCACTTTTCAACATGGCTCAGATTTTAGTACACAGCTTTTCTTGTTTATCAGAACCTCACAAACTGCATTTCCTTTATAGCCTTTTATAAAAGGCTACAGAAGACTTGAGTTCACAGTATGCCTGAAGATAAATCTGCAAAGGAACTTCAGCATTACAAAGCTCAGTGCTGAAATGCTTAACTCTTCAGTGTTCTGCTCTGTGTTGCTCAAATGTATAGCAACCAATGTCTGATTATCTACAGGGAAAAGTCTAGGCAAAATAAAAGCAACAAAATAAGTGAAAATTTGCCAGAATTGCTTAGTGCTGCTATTTAAAATTTTTCTGGAGTTCAATGTTCAAAGCAGGGAAAAAAGAAACCACAAAAAAACCCACAAAAACAAACCTTCCCCCAAGCAGATTCTGTATACAGCTAGTGGTTAGGGAGTTCATGGGGGATGATAAGAGACCTCTGTATATTATGACCAGAATTTCTGGATAGCTGAAAAGAGTATAAGTAAGGAAGTGCTGTAAATGCAGGGATGCACAGCACTCAGTAACTCTATGGAAATTGCCCTGCTTTGGGTATTTAATTAATCCATGGAACAGGGACTTGATTTGATCCTTTTTTCTCAGTTCTTGTAGTGCTTCTAGACCAAAAGCCTAAGAAGTTGACCTTTCTCTCTGGCTCTATCAGTAATTAAAGAAATTAAATTAAATAATATCAAAACATCCAGGGTAATTTTGACAGAAAAACAAGAATTTGGAGAATTAGAACATGTTCTGGTGTGTATGGCCAAGTCTCTGCTTTGAAACCAGCAGGCATGATCTGAGGACCAACTCAAAAGGGTCAAAAGGAGAAGTGACAGGTGCCACCACAGTTTGCTGTTCTCATATATGTACCCTTAAATTGCCACATTCCTCACACCTTAGTATTCAAGCTTAGGCAAGATGTGTCAAAGATATGTGCAACGTGCAAATCGAAGCCATATGCTGCAAAAAAAAGAACAGATATGTTATGCCAGGCCTGTACTTAAACCTCTGAGAGAATAAATGTATCCAGAAGGGTCTTCTCAACTCTGAAAATATCTGGTTAAAGGATGGGTAGTTGAGGTGGCTCAGAATGCAATGTTTGTGCCGAGATGTCTTTATGGATTACTTAAGTAATTATGGCCCAAATTAATCTCATCTAATATCAGACACAGCAATGTACTACTTAGGCTAGAAGTGTAGTCATCTGTGTCTCCCTCTATAGTCAGTAGGAAGGAAGAAGCACTTCAAGATGACATTTCACACAACATAAGAGCTGATGACTGGAAATCTCTCTTTGCTGCATGTGCATTTTGATTAGGTGGAATAAACCTGGACATCTGCGTGGAAAAGTTTGTAGAGCGTGAGGTGAGGAGAGAGAGATCCTGAGAAAATCTGGGAACAGATTGCCAGCTTTTGCAGTGTCAGGGTTGTCCTTGCTGAACAAGGGTTTGGATTTCTGCTTTACAAAAGGAAAAAAACCCAACTTCACATGTTCAGCATGGGGTGGGAGGGTGGCGTGGACCATAGATGAAAATAGACTAAAGCACAGAGACCAGGGAACTTTTGAGAAGATCTGGGTCTAGCCATAGCTAGACCACAGGGATTTTCCAAAGGCTGCAGAAGGGACTGTGTCAAATTCGTTACAGCTCAGGAGGTCTCCAAAAATTGCTGGACTCAAAATAAGACAAAAGAAACAGACAAAACTTTCAAGGACATCGCAGACAGGGGAGATTTTTTTTTTTTTATTTTTTTTTTCCCATGTCAGTCTGTCCCACTTTGGTTTTCTCTCTTTAAAAAGTCATAAATCATGACCTAGCAATTCATAGCTCTCTTGGTATTTTTGTTGGTCACTTAAAGAGAACAGCAAATCCCTTCAAAGCTCTGGCTGGTTTGAATGACCTGGCTCCCCATGCTAGAGAGTTGAGTGCTTTTTCCTGGTTACAGAAATTGAAGCTTCTGAAGAAGACAGATGTTACATTTCTCATTTGCCTCTGGGCTCCCAAATTTCACTCCACTGAACAAAAAATAAGATTCTTGATAGCCAGTTGTTTTACAGCAATGAATTGTCTTCTTAAGATCTTTTATAGCAAAGCTAAGGGATAGTTTGAAGAAACACCTTCCTCTCCTTCTTCCTCCTCCCTGCCCACGTCCAGACTGTTTTTAGCAGGTGGAGGCACAGGGTCTCTCATACATGCTGTATCTCTGCTGCAGAAAAAAGTGTTGCCTCTGAGCCCTACAGTAATTCACAGCAGCATTTGGGTTAGTTTTGTTATCAGCAACTAACTATATACCAGAGGGCACTGACATCCTTAGAGTCAATCCACCTGCTCAGACTAGCAGGAACTCGGTGTGGCGGAGACCAGGAACAGCCAAGTTTTACCTCTTCAACATATGGCCTTGGTCATGAGAGAGAATCCAGTGACAACTCAGAATGGTTTTAAAATCTGTCGAAGTTTCCATAAGCAGAAGTCGTAGCCTGCCCCAGCACAGAAGGTATTATTCATTTTAGAATTCTGAAGGAACATATTTGCAGAAACTGTTTCATATCTGTTATTTAATGGCTGGGCCTTAAGGGAGCAATATACAAGGAGCAACTGGTCTTGCTTAACCCTTTTTTCATGTTTTCTTTCATTGCCTGTTCTGCTGCTGACTTTTGAGAACGATTTCTAACACCATTTTTGTGGCTAATGCAACAAACATGCTGTTGATTTTGCAACATATCAATAAACATTTGATATTTTTATAAACCTCCTTTGAAAAGAGGTTAATTATTTCTTTTTTTCCTAGAGACAGGCTGTGCAGAGGAAAAGTTTTTTCTTTTCCTTAGGTCTTCTGTGAAATGTAGGTTGTTCAAGTAGAATTATCTGCCAACTAAATTTCAGTCATACACTTGCAAATGAATGTAGCCCCTGAATTGCAAATCAAGGCTGAGTTCAAGAGCTCTTTGAAAATATCTTTCTGAACTTTAAGGCATGGATTGCCTTCACTTAATTTTAGGCCCTTTGGGGCCTAGTCTGTAGTCATCTTCTCTCTCTCTCTCTCCAGTCGGTGGGAGAAACAGGTACCACGGGATGCGCAGGAGGGTTTGTGCAGGCTGGGTTGGCCCCTTGAAGCACACGTTTCTGATGAGCGTGGGAGACTGCTGGTGCTCCCAGAACTCTGCAGAGCTTTGACACCTCAGCTGGCTGTGCTTGCAGAGAAGGAAAAATGTGGCATGCGAGAGGGAGGAGAAAAGGCTGCATTTATTTTACTTTTTCATTGGTTATATGAACTGGCTAAAACCTAAGGAGGGTGAAAATTCTGCTGCATAGCTTCCTTGGCTGTTTTCAGGCAGTCCAGTAAATAAGAACCGTCTCAAGACTTACCTGAGAGCTGTTCTTAAAAATGATCAGTGTTCTCTATCCTTGCATTAGTTGATACCAAACTCCAGAACTGTTCCACTGTAATTCACAGAAGTGTTTGCAGAATAAGCAGTTTCTGACTAGAAATATCAGGAGTCCAAACAGAGCTTCTAGACGAAAAACCATCTGTGATATGGTAAAAACCACAAGCTCCTCAAGTGCGTATATTTCTGCTTATCTTGAGATAAGAAAAAGCTTCTGTAGTTCTGGTATTTAATGAGTGACCTTTCGTGTTGGGACAGAGATCAAAGAGAACAAAAATCAAAGGGGACTGCAGCGCGTTGGCCACAATATCTCCCCTTTGTTTACTGAAACATTAAATAAATAAATGTCAACCAGTTCTCAGATGACAGTTTTAGCGAGTTATGAGAAGCTTTATCATTCTTCCCCAAGTCCTAGGTAGATAGTAAAGAGGGTCAGAAGAAGACTGCCAGAGAAGCATCACTCACTGAACAGCTACACCATCTTACAGTTACTACTTTGGTTTTGTTCAGCTTGAGCTTCATAGAGCTCTAGGATACACATTACTGAATAAGAACAGTTGGTCAAAGTAGAAACTGCATCGTAGGAGGCAGAAGAGGAGATTAGATCAAGTAACATCTGCATAGCTATAAAAGTGCACACTATGGCTTTGTAAGGCTGAGCCAAAAGAATAAAACAGATTCAAAATATGGATATTATAGGAGAAAAAAACAAAACAAAACCAAAACAAAACAAAACAAAAAAAACACAAACCAAAAAAAAACCCCAAAAAACTACCTCACAGCATTATGCTGATCTAAAAAGGCTATCACTGAGCAGCATGTAAAACAGGATTTAAACCATGACATAATTCCAGAGGGCACCTTCAAGCAGCACAGGGCTTTCTAAAAGCATGCTGGAGCAGGCTGGCTTAGCACTGAGGAAAGCACATCTTCTTGCTCAACCTGTGGCAAGTTTCCCTGCAGAAAATGGGTTCCTCTTTTCTTTCACTGAAATGGCTGATTATGCCATATGGCTTAGCTTGAATGAGGGGGTTTTTGGTAGGCTAGCTCCTTTTCACAAAAAAGGAATGCAGAGACATTCTAGCCATCTTGAGGATGTGCATCACCACATACAAATGGACCAGAATGGCTGCATGTCTCACTATCTTTAATGTAGTTAACCTAAATGATAGGAACCTAATGTTATTCTGATGTTTTAGAGGGGAACTTAATCCAACAAAGCCCATGGGCTGTATTCAAAAAGTAATATAGGTGTTATTGCAGCAAAGTCTGCAGACTTTACAGGTAAGAGCTCTGGGAGCAGAATTCATACTGCTGAGGTAGGCACTGAAGCTAAACCAGCCAACAGGCACTGCAGGACTGAGGACTGTGGCCAGACACCCTGCTGTCTGCCAGGCTCGGACACCAACCGACAACCTGGCAGCAGGGGCATACGGGAAGGTGGGATTCACAGCTTGAACTTCCACAGATACCTCTAAGGTGGTGACAACCACCTAGGGGTTGTACAGCCTGCTGTTGAAAGCACTTACTGGAATGTGAGACCTCCATTTTAGGCCTGTCAGAGATAGAGAACTTGGAGGATTTAAATGCAAAGTGCTTATTTCAGAGAGGAGTATGCTAACCACCAGGATAAGAAATGGGCTGATCTCTCTCCATCTGGTGAAAGTAGGTCACCGGCAACCCAAATGCAAACTAATGTAAGCAACTGGAGCAGACTTCTTTTCTCCAGTGAGATAGCCAGAACAAGTGAGGGAGAGAAAATGGAAAAGAGAGATCCTAATGTTCAGGGAATTACATATATTTTGTGTTCTGAAGAGTATATGTGTCCAGCAATGCCTCTCAAGATACACATCCAGACATTGCTAAGCAGTAAGTGTAGGTTCCCCTGGTCAAACACACAAGTGCTGTTTTATTAGCCAGTAATTCAATGTAGCTTCTCATCATATTAGATATCTATTTTAACTGTAACGGTTATATTAATAAGATATTAAGCAGTACTCTCTAACACCCACAAAATCCTGTGGAACTTATCTAACACAATTTTGGAAAAAAAAAATTAAAAAATCCATGGCAATATTGATAATTTCTGCAAGATTTATCTTTTGTTTTTTTCTCCGTATGCAATTGAAATAAATTTTCACTACTTAAAAGAAAGAAAGCATGAAATTCCTAAAAAAAATTAAAAGCCTTCAGTAATATCTCTGTATGTAATATTTTTTTGTGAGTTGCCTAGGAAATTGTTTATCCACATGTAAGGGAGACACCATTTTTAGTTTAAGACAAGAACATTTATCACAGCTTTTTAAATATTTCCTGCAAGAAGGCAAGAAACAGGCTCTTTAATCTTATCTATCAAGATGCAAGTCAATGCATATCCAAAATGCAGTTGAAGTGTGGACTAGGCTGCGTGCAAAAGGAACAGATTTGTTTTCTATATGTAAGTTGAAATGACCAGATCTCATAGGACTAAAACGTACTCTCTGAATCCTGTGGGAAACTAATTTTCAAGATATTATTTTGGAAATAACAGGAAATGGCAATCTCTTCAGAAGAGTCATTCACTTTTCATTTAGGATTAGAATCTGCCAGGTACTTAAGCATGTTACAGAAATAGCAAAGCTGGGATGAATCTACTGTCCTTTCATAACTTACATAAGAGAGGGAGACATTGCACATCCTGCAGCTGAGAACACGGTATTGCATCATCTCAGCCTCATGGTTTTTTGGTGCCCTGAACAATGCAGGGAAAGAACATGGACCTATGATGATACAGTCCCATGAAAGCCTGTTTTGTTTCTAAAGCTCTAGGATAAATAGTGATTCAGGCATATATAGGGCATGGCAGACAAAAAAAAAAAAAAAAAAAAAAAATTTTGCACAAAAGGTCTTCAGCAGAGCTGTTTAGCTGGTCAACAGAGCATAGAAACATAAGAGAGCGGGCATTACCTATAATGTGACTTCAGTGCTCCATCCCAAAAAGTGGCTGTTGGAGATGCTGTTTGGGAAGAGAGCATAAGCATCCCCACTCTCTACAGGCCATCACCCTTGCTGTTTCCCAAAATTAGGGGTGTTGCAGATAACTTTTGCAATCTCACTGTGCACCCATTGTCCATTAATTTCTCAGCTTTTTGAACGTGTGTCAGCTTTCATAACCTATCTCAACAGAAATTTTCATTACTCTGTGTAAAACAGGACTCTCTTTTATATGTTTTAAACTTATTGCCAATCAGTTTTGGTGCTCCCTATTTGTAACATTACCGGACTTGGTAAATGCCAGTTCCACACTCGCCTAATCTACAACCTTCTAAATCTGAAGTTGCCCTGCTTTGAGTAGGATGACTTCCTGAAGTCAGAAGATGACCTCATAAGGTCTTCTATATAGTTGATCTTCCAGCCTGAATTATTCTGCTCTTCATGTTTTTTGTAAATCCTGACCATGTCACTGTCCAGCCTTCCCCTTGGCATATTGAAGTTTGAGCATTTCTCGTCTCTCCTCATAAGGCAGTTGCTTAATCATTTTAGATGCCCTTCTCTGTAGTTTCTTTAACTCCACTCTGTCTTTCTTGAGGTGTGGAAGTCAGAACTACACACCATAGTAAAGATATGGGCGTTCCATACTTTTACACATCTCAGTATCCTTCATTGCACTGCCCACTGTTCAGTTGTCCCACTTCAGCAGTTGCTGCACACAGATCCAATGATTTCTGAGACCTGTCACTAATGACTCTATGATCTCTTTTCCCAAGTTGTAAATGTTACACTCCCTAAAGCTGTATGACATGGCTTTCTGTGGTTCATGCCCATATGACAAAATCCAAATTTTACATCTTGATTTTGACTAGTGTTCTTGATAAACTTCAGATTTCCTGCTTGACATTTGTAATACAGCACAGAGAAATATGGTGTAACTGTGATGATTTCATGTGTTTTTTGAAATAAAAAAGGTAAAGAAAAAGAATGGATAAAGACAGCACCAGCTCCAGGGCTTGAAAATGATTGAGCAATATGAAGCGGCAGCTTTGCTGCCTTCCAGTAATTGTAATGCTGTTGGATTGTAACACACATCTATTTATCTGATCAAATGTTACACGATCCCTGTGATGTGTTTGTTATTATGGTGACTTTGCTTCTCCATAGACAGGGTTGCTCTGGTTTTTGATCCAAGAGCAGGATCCAGTGTCTTCTCTATTCACATAGGGTGCAGCAATATCCTCCAAATTACTGCCCTTATTCTTTGAACACACAATAGATTTTTAGAGATTGTGTAAGCATGTTTGCTAATTAGTCCATGAATAAAATTTAAATAAAAATACCTACTTAAAATAATTAGTCATGTACAGGACTCTTTTTATCTCAAATGATCTTGATAATTGGTGAACATGGGTTCTTCCAACATTCCTGAGTTTAAGTAATTAGGTTCAATTAAGATGCTTTCAGCTGTCATATACAATTGTTGTTACTGGTGAATAATAGATGCAACCAAGTCAGCGACTCAACATTTTCCAAGGTATGACCTGACATGTATATATGATCTCTTACATCATTCTGATGTCCGAGATGGCACAAATGTTCATTATCCTTTCTCACCACTGCATTTGTAATCTGCATCTCTCTTTTTGAAGTGAATCCTCAATGAAAGTTACTTGAGTCCAGAATTCATATCAATATCAGTAAATCAACTTATTTCAGTGAATCTGCATCAGTTTTTTATCAACAGGTTTTCCCTTCCTGAACTAAAACACCTTTAGTTTATTTTCATCCTTCAGAGAACCAAAAGAACAATGAAACACGGGTGAGTTTGAAAGAGCAATCTGACACAATTAAGCAAGTGGGTGATAAGGCATTCACAGCTTCTCTGTGGAGAGATGTGCTGGTGAAGGACTGGATCTCACACGCTTTTGCCTGCAGAGTCAGAAGGATAGGATACCACTTGGTGAGTGCTGATGCAGGTTACAGGAACAGATGGTTTTTCTAAGCTTGAGTCTCACCTGCTGCCAGCTATTGCTGCTCAGGGTGGTCCTTGTACAGCATGTGCCATCGTCTCCTAAAAATAGTACGCTTCAAGGAACAAGATGAACACACATCCTATAGCATAACATATCACGTTACCAAGTTGTAGAAATAATTTCTTACAACTATCTGTACTGTAAAAGCTTTAGAGACTGAGACAATAGCTCTAATATTTTAATTTTTAAGGAGTTACTTTTATCCATAGTTCTGCTGTTTCACTCTTTTTCTTTCTGTGTCCCATTCTGATATCCTGGCTCTACAATCTTTCTGTCTGAATTCACTGTAACTGCTTTGAGAAACTCAGCCAGAAATCCATGGGACCTTGCATCAAGCCAACAATAAAACAGTGCTCAGGATGAGGATGTATTAAACAAAAGCATACTATCACAGGTGAAGAAGATCAATGGCAGGTTTTGCTAAGAATGAGTTTGGTAATTTATTCAATTAAAAGTAGTGCTACCACTGAAGTTTTCCAGCAGTTTGTGACTGAGATTTGGCTGCATGGCTAAGAGGGAAAGAGATTGTTCTAACTGGTCATACACCTTCTCCAGACTGTTCTGTGGAATTACTTATGTCAATAACTAGTTACTCTCTGAGAACAGGATGCAGTAGTAGATATTTGATGACACAACTCTTTTTAGAAAAATTTATAGTTTAAGGGCAATGTTTTATGTTGAACTACGACTTCATCCAATTGCATTTCTCCCTTCTACCTGTATATTAATCAAGGATTAATTCTTATCTCATGCCATTTTAATTAGAAAAAAGCATTTACTAACTTCATTTTAAATGCTATAGGGATATCTATAGATCTTATCTAGAAATGTTAAGATGCTCAGAGTAGGCAATGTAATCATAACTAACACTGTTCCCCTAATGACATGTGATTATGATGTAAGAAGTTACATTTTTCAGGCTGCAAGAACTGATCCGTTTTCTTTCTGATGTGAAGAAAAAAAAAAAAAAAGTAATTAACCAACAGGATACAGTAGTAATAAAAACATGAAATCTAAAAGGCTAACTCAAGGAGACTCCATGTTACTCCATGTACTAGCGTCAGATTAGAAAAATGGTATTTTTGATTCACTCATCAGAAGACAATTATATGGTCTAAAAATGATTTTTTTTTACTTTGAAAAGATAAAAACTCTGAAGTGTCATACTTAGACAGAGATCTCTGTCTAAGTATTACCTGGTATAGCCCATGCTGACCATGTCCTAATATATACATGGCGATTCTTCCACCCTATTCTTAACACAGTTTCTACAATTTAACACATAACTCCTTCATGATAGAAGATAATAAGGGCTTTGTCATTGATGTAGAATATTGTCCCAGGTCCTGAATTTAAATAGTAAAGGCAAAATCCAGAGTGTCATTTTGTTTTGTTTTGTTTTACTTTTGCTTAAGCCTAGTCAAAATATTCACACTTGCAGCTGCTGTACTAAATGACATATGTCCTCACATCAGATAATCTCACAGGTCAACTCAAGAGATATTTATATCACAGTAATGATGCAGAAGGGTACTAGTATATTTCTCAGAAATCAGAAGTGGTCAAACAAGGGACAGTGTTCTGGAAGTTCCTCTCTCATAGGATTGTTTTCTCAAAACCTCCAACGCCATCCTGATCATTGTTTACTGTTTTTATTTTTATAAAGTTGTTCATCCCCATTTCAGTCATGAGAACACACTTCATGCTGTATGAAGTGAGACTCTGCAGGAATGGATGCTTCATTATGTTAGCCTAATTGTGATTTTAGTGAATTTACCTTTTAGTAAGTTAGTCTGAAGGCAGAGAATGATTTTGCCCCTTAGTGATACTTTTCAACAAATTTAAGAAGCCTTGTTCAAAAAAGCTTTATCCATTGGCTTAAACACAACTGGTTGCACTATGCTGCGAGTTTGTGCTATGGTATTACTTGGAGTGCTGGACATCTTCTCATGCAACTGGATTCTTCCTGCATGAACACCCTCTGGCTAACACAGTGAGCTCTCTTCCCAGGGTGTAAGGAGGAGAAACGAAAGGATATTGCAGGAGTTGGTACTCAGGACTTACTCCAGCACAGACCTGAATGGAAATATTTCAGAGTTTAGGCATAGCCATTTTGGAGCTATTTTCATCCTGGCACACAGTTCTTTGAACGGTTGTATGCTGTGTATTTAACCTACTTCTGAAAGATTAATATTTGGGAACAGGGCAGTGTGTAGTTCCAATAATCATTATTTCCCAGGAGGAAATCAAAAGGAGTGGAAGAGGATCTGTGCTAAATGATGTTGCTCTCCCTAGCATGAGTTTGGACCTTCAGTCACTGCTTATTTCCTTTCAGCCTCCCAGAGGCTTTTATCCACTCTTCCCACTTGCATCATGGAGGCAACTTATGAGATACTCTATTTTATTTTTTTTTTTTCACAATAAGCATTGAGTTGAGTTGAAACAGATCAAGCAGTGGGACCTGTCAGGTGGATCTGCACTCATATTCTTCATAGTACTTTTAAGGAACAGCATAGTGTTGTTAAGTAATGATATTTATGATATTAATCGTTGATGAATGAGTAGAGTTAATGAACTTCCTCTTCTGAGAAGAAATTCAGCTGGAGTTGACCTGGATGAGCTAGTTTAGCCTGGAATTTAATTAACTAGACTTGGATATTCCTTGAAAGAAGAAGCAGTTCCTATTGAGCCATTCAGGTCTCTTGGGCAAATGCATAATAAAACATGTTTCTAATATAGTTCATTATTTAGCTGAGAAATCAGAATGATGGAAACAAAGTAGTAAAAATTTATGTACTTTTAAAAGTCTTTTCCCTCTTATTACAGAAAAAACTACCCTAATTAAAATTCGTATTATCTACTTAGAGTTCATAAAAGTGCATAATTTAGATATGCTAATAACTAGGCTGTTTTTAAATTACAATGTATTTAAAATATATATGATGCAATTAATGTTTTTTAATGCACACTGTTTACCCCAAAGATTTAACAAGCTCTTCTGTGAGAAACTCCTGTGTCACCTCATCACCACCTGTAATGAGCATTGCATGGAAGGTGCGAGAGTAAAACAGGTTCCTTGGCCTTGGTACATGGGTGATGAAATGCATACTACTGCTGCTGATGAATGTGTGTCCATGTTTTGCTTAGTCTATATAGGTTCGTATGGTGTGTTTCAGCCCTATGTTATCTAAGCACTTCCTAGTACTGTTTTAAAGGACTTCACTAACATCTGATATTCTTTCTTACGCTGTCCTCCAGGGAGCCATAGCCAATGGCAACTGGTGAAAGCAAAGACTTGAGATGTTAAGCATGATAAATTTGAGCTTTTATACATGGTATAAGTGTTAACACTTTAGGGAGAAATTGTGCTAAGGACCAGCACTGAGCGCAGTGTAAATAAATGGGTTCTGGTAGCCTGCAGCTTGTGAGCTGTAGTGTGCAGCAAGGCAGTGAAATTAAGATGCCGAAGGAAAGTGGCATGCAGCTTAAGAGTCTGCCTAATTGGCTTTAGATTTACAGGAAAGTGAATGTTATCAGAGCTGTGCAATATGAACATACCTGGGAAAAAAAAAGTCCAATAAAACAAACAAACAGTCTTCCAAATGCTGCAGAGAAATGAATGGAAAAGATTCCTATTCACTCTGGAGGAATTACATACATTTCTTTATGTGTAGGACTGAGCATAGTTATTACTCCCATATTTGTTTTTCAGTTTTCTACAAAATTGGTTCAATTAGCAGCAGCTGGATGATTCCGGTCAGGAATCATATATCCTAGTATGTAAAGAGCAAGATCCATTGGTACAAAACTTCCAGTGTGGTAGTTCAGTGCTTGTGCAATAGCCCTCTTTCTCAGTGGGCTCTGAACCACCACTGGCCAATTTTGCTAGGTCTGCTTTTCTGCGGGTCCCTGAGGATTCCAGCAGCACGGCCAGCCGGAGTGCCCACAGCATGCTGACACTCCTGCAGCAACAGCCACGGTGCAGCTTCAGGGTGTGTGGAAGGAAGCAGCACCCACATCAGCTGCACCTGAGTCTTCCTGAGATGTCCTTGCAACTGCTGGGGCCATGGGAGCGGGGCTTTCTGCATTTCCTCACAGTCACACTGCATAGATACCTGTGTCACTGTACTGGCAGGAAGATTTTTAGAGAAATGTACAGATTAGAGCAGCTGTTGTTATCTGTTTCCGATTATTGTTCCTTTGCTATAGACCTGCTGTAAAGTAGTGGCACTTCTGGTGCTGTTAATTACCCTTGTTTTTTTCACAATAGATGTCAATCCTTTGTCTTTGAAGCAAAGACGACTATTTATATGGATGGCTAATTTACCAATACTGGAGATGTGATCTGAACCAGAATACTGAAGACAGGATATAAAGTGTATGAAATACCCCCTGAAGATAATTTTATGGGGAATTTCAAAATAATTAAAATTTCTAAAAGATCAAGGTTCTCTAAAACGGAATTTTGCATTCATGGCTAGTATCCACAGATATAATTACTATGATTTTTATTCCTCATAACAACTCTTGATCTGCTGTACTGAAAAACAAAAAGGGAAGCAATTATCATTCTTGCTGTGAAATTTCATAAGAAAATTATATTTATTATATGTCAACATTATATAGTACAAAACATAGCTGCAGTTAGGAGCAGCTATTGCGAAAGGTTCAGCTAAGTGGAGCTTCATGTTTAAACAAATGTTATAGGAACATCAACTAGAATAGAAAGCATTTATGACATTATAGAGTCATTAAAATGTATTTGCAGTGCTGTAGCAAAGATAGACTGTTAAGCAGTGGCATATTACCATTCATGAAGAATTTCAATCTGATGTAATTAAATGTAATTCTCTTTGTGCTACTATTTACTGTTTAAAAGTAATTGTTCTTTACTTATACAACCTGTCACCTCGTATCTGAAGATTTGTGTCAATTTTTCTCACTTCATTTTTTTTTCCCAACCAATAACAATGACAGCTGGGGACATGGGTTATGGACCCTCACAAACAATAGAGAAGAGAGTGAAAAGGAAGTAAGGGTAGCCATGGTTAAGCTTCTACACCGGGCTGATTCCTCTGCTCTACTGGAGAAGTTCCATGTGGTTTATGGGATATTTTTAAAGAAACTTTTGTGGATCTGGGATTGTGTAACAGTACTTGGAGTAACCAGACACTTCCCTGCACCATATTGGAAATTCAAATATTCATGTTAAATGCCTGAAATCGATGTATGAAAAATAGATTTATGTAGGTACCCTGGGTGGCAATATATATCTGTAGAGCAGGAGGATATTTAAACCTTCAAACAGTAAATGAAAAAGGGAGGTGTTTCTGAAAGCCTTTCTCTCTTCTGCAATTCACAGGGGCTAAAGCACTAGCCCAGGAAGTATGGGAACTGGGTTTAAGGTCTTCTCTCCAAAGTACTCAAACTCCTATATTTTTGTGTAGAAAAAACCCCAAATACGACAAAAAACAGTGCCCTATATAGGGCCATAAGCAAAGCTGGAGGTATCTAGGCTAAGCTGAAATATGAATGTTCTCTACCTGTCCTGTTGAATCTGGGACTCTACCCTGAAGGGCAGAGAGAATGTGCAGAGGGCAAAGTGGAAAGTTATCTGACTTCACAGCCAATTGGAAGAAATAGCAGAGAGGTTTAGATATTGGAATATAATGGGACTTGCTAATTTAATCTAGATGGAAGCTGAAGTGCTTGGGGACAAATGATCAAAGAGAACTAAGACTGCATCAGCCCAAAACACAGAAGAAATTAAGGATGTTTTAATCAACTAATTTACAAACAAGATCAAAAGTAGCAAAATGCTGGAAAACAGTTTCCTTAGTATAAAAATATACTCATTCAGTAAGGGTGAAATCTTTTAGCAGAGTGGCAAAACTTGTCTTAAAAACAGATCTGCTTGAAGAATGAGATCTTCACTACAATGGGTGAAGCTTGCAGAGGAATTATATAACCTTTGCTGAGCTTTGAATTAGGGATTGTAGGTAGAGAAAAATGGGGTGGAATTTACATTGCAAGAAACTTTTTCGCAGATGTTATTTAGCCTTAGGCAGCCCAACAGCTGCTTCAGTTCTTTCCTGCTCTAACTTTAAATTGTCATTTGGGGATCTTAGATCCCTTTTACGTTTAAGCCAAGAGAAGTTATGCAAAAAGTTGCAAAATTATGAGAAAAAAATCCACCTAAGTGTTTAATGAAACTCAACCCTCTATACACAATAATACAGTTTTTCAGAAGTATTAAATTATATTGGTGCCTTCCCCCTTTCTACTGCATAGGTATTTTTTTTAGTGTTTTTCAATAGTTAAAGAGTCATAAATACATGTTTGGCATTTTTGCACAGATCTTGTACATTCTGTGATGTTTCTCAGTGCCAGTAGTTCCAAGATTAAGGAAAGAGTGCCAGCTGTTCCATGGTTATAACCAAATCACTTCTACTTTTTATACACAAATGGTGTAAATTGAATAACCATGTGGGGCTGAGCTTGACAAATGCTTGTGTGGTGGTTGTTATCACTCTAGAATTGATGTCACTTAGAGCAATTTACTGACTTGCTTCTTAAATAGATATTTGTTGAGGATAGAAGCATTCAAATTTGAATTTTAAATTATTCATTAATAATGAAAAATAATAAACCCTATACCTATTTCCAGCACAGTAGTTTTCATCTTCATATCTTAAAGTACTTCTCACAGGACAATAATAGTTTAGTCTGTCTTTGTCTCATAGTCATAGTGTGGATGTGAAAAACTGGGTTCCAAGAAGGGAAATGCCAGCAGGACAGTGGCAGAGCCAGGGTTTGGTCTGGGGGAGTTTTTATTAAACATGTGAGGAGAAGCTGTTAACTCTGGAAGAATTAAAGTTTTCTTTCCTATATCCAGGTAGAATGTTCCCTGAAGTGACTTGTGCTGATTGCCTCTTGCATGTCTTTCCCTGGACTCTCTCCAGTTTTATCATGTCTCTTTGGATCCCAGGGGACCAAAGGTGTTGCCTGACAAGTGCTAAATAGAGAGAGAATCACACCCCTCCATCTGTTGGCTCTACTCTTGGTGATGCAGCCCAGGATGCATTTTGCCTTCACTGCTGCTGTTGGGGCATGCAGCTGAGTCGTGCTGAGTTTGCTCCTGCCCAGGACCCTGAGGGCCTTTGGAGCAGAACTACTCCCCAGTCAATCAGGCTCCAACCTGATAATCCCATCTGGGGTTTATTCTGTCCCAGATATAGGACTTTATAATTATCTTTGTTAAACTTCATGCAATTTTTCTGGCCCAATCTTCCAGACAGCTGTATATTGCATACAGAATATAGCATATCTAATAGACTGCTGTTGCGGTTTAACCCCCATCAGCAACTAAGCCTCAGACAGCTGCTCACTCACTCCTCCTGCAGTGGGATGGGGGATAGAATTGAAAGAGTAAAAGTGAGAAAACTCATGGGCTGAGGTAAAGACAGTTTAATGGTAAAATTTATATACACAAGCAAAAGAGAACAAGGAATTAATTCGCTACTTCCCATCAGCAGGCAGGTGTTCAGCCATCTCCAGGAAAGCATGGCTCCATCATGCATAAGTTACTTGGGAATACAAAACACTCTGAATGTCCCCCCCTTCCTTCCTCTCGCCTCATCTTTATATGCTGAGCATAGTGTCGTATGGTATGGGATATTCCTTAGGTCAGTTGGGGTCAGCTGTTCCAGCTGTGTCCCCTCCTAACTTCTTGTATATCCCCAGCCTGCTTGCTGGCAGGGTGGTTTGAGAAGCAGAGATGGCCTTGATTATGTGTAGGCACTGCTCAGCAATAACAAAAACATCCCTGTATTATCGGCATTGTTTTTAGCACAAATCCAAACCATAGCCTCATACAAGCTACTTGAAGAATATTAACTCTATCCCAGAAAAAACAGCACAGCTGCCTATCTTAATTCCAGTTTTCACACTAATGTGGACATTTCTTTTTGTGGTTCTCCCTGCGCTGTACTTCAATGCATGTTGCAGATGGTTCCAGTCTAGCTGTGTGTATCTATTGCTAGTGCACTGCCACAAAGCTACACTAGACCTAGCTTCAAATTAGCTTGCTCAGATGCCGTTCAGTGGAGCCTGTCTGGCAGGCAGGTAAATACTGAGCTACACTATTGCCAGTGCCCGAGCCATCTCCAGCACCGTGAAAAAGTTTTGCAGTCCCAGAAGCAAATGTGGTTGTTTCTGTGTTCCCATGCCTTGGCAGACAGCACTGACATCCACAGGGTAGACTGTCTTGAAACATAACAGTATCAATTTGACCTCCACTTGATGTTCTTTTGAGTACAGTGGCTTAGTGCCACCCGCAGCAAGACTTTCTCTTGTGCAATAATTCAAATGTATTTCCAACTTAGTGTCAGCCAGTAACAGTACAACGAGAGAAATCATGTTATTTGTCAAGCATTCAAAAGTAGATTACCTTCATAGATGAGGAGGGAGGAAAAGAGGAAGATCTCCCAGTCAAGCTGATTCTGGAGGGATACAAACTTCTCCCAGTCAACAGCTTCCAAAGTGCTGGGATGTGTGCTGGGACGCTGCTGGACCCGCAGGATCTGTGAGTATTGGAGAACAGGAGAAAGGAGGTCTGAGAACTGGAAAAGCAAAACTTCCATGACAGCTTCTTGATTTCTAAATAAAGTTTATTTCTCTTGTGCTTTATCTGGTGTGTTAAATTAGTCCCAGCTGCAATGGGGAGATTAAGAGAACCTTGTTGGTTCATTGTGAAAAGTAAAGGATTTGCTGCCAAAAGAAGAAAATAAAATAAGATGATATGTGCTTAATTCTCAGTTCCAAAACTTGCTGATTTTCTCTGAAATGGGAGGGACTCCTTCCTGGTTTTACACAGCCTGTGGATACCATTAAAGCTGTGTTCAATACATAACAAGTCAACCAAGGTCTTCTCATATATCTTGTGCTGTTATCTTCTTGCTGGAATGGTAACCACAGGTGTCTTTTTTCTACCTTTCTTTCCAAATTTTTTGCACATTTTTGTTTTACTTTACACTGGCATACAACTTGGCAGCCATTTAGATGTTGCTAGAGTTGTGTTCTCGTGCAGTTCTGGCTCTCTTACTCTACTTCCCAAGATACCTTTTTAATCGACCTAATTCTATTATTGAAAATTAATTTGAACATAATAGGCACAACCTTTAGAACTATTTGCTCACATTTGCCAAAGCTCTTTCATGACCCAAAGTAGCGCACCATAATTATGTATAAGTGGCATAGCTCAGTTTTATGTTTTTACAAATTACTTCTTGCTCTGATTCTATTTTTTATGTATATAATATAGAAAGACCTTAGTATGTATATAGGATTAATAAAAATGGATATTTTTTAACCAAACAAAGAGTGTATATTTGCCCCTAGTTGCAGAAAATGTCACTTTACTTGGGGCTGTTAGAACATTTTTGTATGGTATTACAATCAAGAGTGCTGGATTCAAGAAACATGGATCTAGTTTATAACTCTATCATGAGGTTTCTGAACAATCTTTTAATGTTGCTTCCTGACTCAGTTTTCCAACTGTAAATTTAAGATTGCATTATCCACTTTGCTTGTCTACCTTGTTCGTTTTCTAGACATTTAGGGTGGAATAATCAGTTGGTGTACATATAAAGTGTATATCACAATGGGTTATATCTTTTCTTGAATCTGACAACATGTCTGTACAGGCACTGAAATGAGGACCAAGGGAGAAGAATAGGGTTTACAACTGTGTCCACTGGAGGCTTATTTTTTATATCTGGCTTTTTGAAATTTGAAAACACTCCTGTCTTCTGACTATTTCTTGCTGGAAACTTTCAAAAAAAGTGTGTATTTTACATAAGTATTGTATTATTTATGATGAAATGGAAACAGTAGTTTGAGACTGATGAAACGCAATTTCTTTATTTTGAAGGGAAATTAATCATTAATTTACGGATCAGTGTAATACATTGTTTATCACCCAATCTTCATTGAAGCAGCTGGTCTAAACTTCATAAGTATGTAGAGCTGAATTAACAACTTTCTTCAAAGGGAAATGGGAAATCTATGGTCTTTGAACTTAAAAATCTATGACTTTTGGAGTCTTTGCTCTAAATTAGGATGTGGGACCCAAGGGAACAAGAGTTCCTTTGTTTATCCAGCCCAAACCGCTACTTTGAACACTTGTGCAGAACATTTAAACCCTATTGTAGTCCTTAAAATCCATTTACAGTGGCTTCCTATTCTTGACAGTGTTAACAAAACTGCATGAAGCTTGACCTTAAACCTCAGCAGTTTCTCAGACCAGACCTGCTCTCACTCCACCTGTGGGGCTCTGTATAATAGGTATCTTCAGGCCCCAGCTGGCAAACAGCCAACCAAACTGGTGAAAATAAGATTTTGGAGATTTTCTAGGTATGTGTCATGTTGGAAGTACAGGGGTTGAAGGGCTGAGGCTTTGGGTTTGTGAAGCTGTAGTTTACATCCCTATGCTTGGACTTGAATTTTGTTTTGCAAGCTGCTGCTACTGTACTGGTTTAGAAGTGCCTTTCTCCCTGTTTTCATAAGAAGGGTCTGATTTAACTGAGGCTACTAACCCAGATGATCAGTGGTTGAAGCACTCCACCTCAGCATAACATTTCTGTCTGACAAAAATTAAATCCTAGCACATACACTAGAAAACCAGCCCAGCTCTCTTCAGCAGCAGACTTTCAGCACAGCTTTTAAAGTGTATTTATTTTGTATTTCTCACACTCTTCAAGAAAGGCTATGAATAAAACCCACTGGGCTACTCTTCTCTACTATAGCATCGGATTAAATCCTTCAACATTAATGGTAATACAGAGGATGCGGAGGTTACCTCCAAAGACAGACACCAACTGGCTTACCATCCAGACTTTCATATAAGCCAGGAGTCTGATCCCCATCCATGTCTTACTTGAAAGCCCAAGTCTTTAAAATGATCTCTTGCTCCTACTGTTCTACCACCAGCAGAGAGAAACGTCAAACACTTGCACTTGGGTTGTCTTCATCTCCTGACCTCAGATGTTTCTTCTGCTGTGTAAAAATATTGTCTAAATTGACACGTTAAACCCCCTTCTCAATTCTTCCTCTGGTATAAAGTTTTTTGGAAGAACTTACAACTCCAACACATCTGAGAATGCATCTGTGAGCATCACACTGATGCCCAGCTGTATTACCTGAACTGTGGCTCACACCATCATCTGTATGGCAGCTGTACCGCAGATAGGGCTGGAATTAAAGTCAAGTCCCAGTAATGTACACTCACACTTTAACTGCTGACTTCAGAAAGTTCTGTCAAGCAGCTGTGCTTCATGATACAGAAGAATTGCAAGCTTACTACTTTCTTCTACTTTTCCCACAAAAGTAAGGCAGAATCACACATCCATTCCTTGGGTAAAGATCACTTTTCCTAACAAACATCTTAAAAAGTAGCTTTAAGCACATATAAGTAAGGCGGATTAACATATCTATGTATGCGCAAGACATTGTCAAACACTTCATGATGCCCTTGTAATATGTTCTTTTGGTTCTTTATTATAATTTATGATATATTTATTTATATCTATCTCAGTCTCTGCCAAGACCATGGGTTTTCTGAAGTAGTTTGGTCCCAGGCCATCTGGCCAGTTCACCACATGACAAGATTAAAGGCATGTGGGATTGAAACAGAAATTGAGAGTAACTCCTCATGACTGATTCCCTCTGGTGGCACAACAGACATCGATGCAACAACTTTCAAGTACTAAAAGGAATACACCAATACATGGCATACTTGAGCCAGGCATATGATGAGTGATGGGTGGGTTGTTAATCCTGATTTATTCATTCATGACATATAGATAATACACTATACCTTCTCTCATTTGCAGTATTTGTTTAAAAGCAGTTTGTCAGCTGGCAATTCATTTAAGGAGGAAGATGACCTCATGAGAAATTAGTGAGGTTGCCATATTTTACGTTAGTTCTAATATATTAAAAAAAAATCACCAAATTTATGAATATTAATAGGACTGGTAGCACAGCAGCTCTTCTACATCTCAATCCCACAATGTGTTGCTAGAAAAGTTAAATTGTTCCTCACAAACATAACATAATGGGACTGTTATTGAATGCACCAAAGCTCACAGATGTCCATGGCCAATATGAATCTTTAACACACTCACTACTGTGCCCCAAGCAGACATGCCCCTATTTAACTTCTTATTCAAAGCAGAAAGAGCTGATTTTGTGAGTCAAAAGACTGAAAATATGAGGTCAGAGCAGAGGAATGGATGGAGAGGCAACGAAGAGGATATGAAAAGACCTAGTAAATTGAAGCTATTTTTAAAGAAGATTAAAGGCAAAACATATAATCTAGGAACATTTATTTAATATCTAGAAAATTAAAGAAGAAAAGTGGTTTTTTTTTTTTAAAGTATGTCTTGAGATTTTATCTGTGAGATCCAACTTGAAGCTAATTTTATACTGATCAGCTCAACTCCTGTGGTAGGTGTGCCATAATGACTTTAGAAGAAAGATAGAAATTCTTTTTGCTTTCAGATGGATGAATATTTTGCCGTGTAGGAAATAAAGCCTGGTCTGCTCTTCAGCTTTGCCTGTCAAAACAGTCATAAAGACTTCATATTTTAAGCCATGTAATCTATTCACTCCTATCATGTTCGTGATATTAATAGGTTATATCATTCTCTTTGTCTTTCTGTGTTTAGGGTAGAAAACTTTCCCAGCCTCTCCGAAATCTGTAAATTGCCTTTCAAATAGGTGCATATACTGTATTTTATAGGAAAACAAGAACGTGACTATTCTCTCACTGAAAGCTGAATTCTCATGCACTGCATAATGAGAATAAGATTGAGTGAGAAAAAGCTAAAACCTGTAAGAATTTGTGAGAATCACAAAATGTATTAAGCAGACAGGTAGATTGTACCAGAGCCAGGTTTAGAAGTTGAATTCCTATGCCCCAGGAAAGACTGGTATTTAAAAAAAAGACAGAAACACAACACTTGAACTCTGAACAAATGCCTTATATTTAGATATTTCTAATGTGACAGAAATTCTGGAAAGTTCTGATTTTGAAAATAAACTATATCTTTGCTGTATGAAGAGATTTATTTCATTCTGAAAGTATTTATTTATTTAACACAGTTATAATGTTAACCTTGGGTTACTTTTTCAGATGTTCAAACCCACACTATAAGTCTGCTTCAAGCCCACATTATCTACAAGTGGGGTAGACAAATATCTGCCCAAGATAATTAGCTCTGACTAGATGTCTAACTTCTAAAAAGCTAAAGCTAGAAGAATTGAGTCCTCTAAAGTATCCTGATGCTATGACATGAAAATGAGTATTGAAATACATCAATTGAAAACACCAGAAAAGTTATGTCTATAAAAAATATTTTATTTTTGTTAAAGATATTTTTCAGTCAAAAATTTTTCTACTGATTTTTAATATTAATCTCTTAACATCAATAACCACTGTAAATTAGTTAATATAAAGGGACACTTTCTATTAGTACCATGTAGAAGCAGGTTTTTCTTTTTATATTTCAATTATCCAGTTGGATATTTAAAGAAGTTTCTCTCCAGCCATCCATTCCTTTAAGAATGAATTAAATATTGACTACAGAAAATTTTGCCTTTCCTTTCTGGACAGTTTCTCTACAAAAAGGACAAGCAAACAAAAAAGTGAATGTAAGCATTTTGAAACATTCTCAATGAGGGACTTCAAAGTGAATTCTAATAATTTGTAAATAGTGAAATCTAAGTATCTGTAAGTACTATTCTACTCCCTGAAAATAGCTTCAATTTTTTGCCACTTCAAAATTAATTTATTTTAGAAGTGTCTGTGTCCCTTTTTCTGGGGTGAAAAGTTTCCCACATCAACAAATGTTTGTTTCAGCGGTATAAATGACCTTGAGTATAGAGGAAGTCCTATGGAGTATTAAAAAAAAAAAGTGAAAACAGAGAATAAGTCTCTTTACTTTCAGTAATTTTATTCTAAGCTCCCCCCCCCCCCTCACAAACCTCAAGCGATCATCTAGTCCAGCCTCCAGGATGGAGGAGTACTGAGGTTATTCTCACTGGATGTTTATGAAAGCTCTAGTTTAAAATTACCCATTATAATTCTCCATAACCTGACTCATTAATCTGTTCCACATCTTAATTATGCTTAGCACCATAATAAATTGCAGGTGAAATTTGGACCTTACCACTAAAGAAAAGAACATTTATCCATGGTAACAATCTACATGAATTTAGGGACTAATACGTTATTGGATAAGATGGGTATGGGATAAGTAGAAAAAAATAATCTTTTCTTCCATTGAGACTGATGAGCTGCCAGGGTCCATAACAAAATACGGTGCAGACCTACTTATATAACAAAATACGGTGCAGCTGCCCTGACCTGGCATTTGTTTGTTTAGGAAGCTGATGAAGAAAATTAGTATAAAGTTTCTATACAATTTCGATATAGCACTTAGGATCTGGTGTAGTTGGGAACTGTCAGTGTTAGTTTAGTGGTTGGACTGGATCATCTTCAAGGTCTTTTCCAACATAGAGATTCTGTGATTCTGTTTCATCTAATTAATACAAGCTAAACTTTACAGGTCTATTTGTTAGAACTGAGCTGAAATGAAAATTAACAACAAAACCTGCCTATTTTTTTAATCTTTTTCTGCAAATTCATCTCCATTGAAACGTCCAGGAAAATTTTTAGTAAAAATAAATTTCAGGAAAAAAAACTCAGTCAAGTTTAGCCATCTGTTGTCTTACTGGAAAGCCTATGTGCAACTTGCAGTTATCTGTATTTGAACATGATGATTCAAATAATGTATCTCTTTAAACCATCAGCAATTCTGTATTATTTTTTACTTCTGCTAAAATGTATAAAACCATAGGCCAAGCACTCTGTATCCTCTTCTTTCTTCAGTTTTCTCTGCCCAGAGAGGCAGGTGACAAAGCAGTTTGCCCTCATAATGATGGGGATAGGTTTTACCAGCTTGCTAGAGGTTGTCCTCCCAGTGTGACTGCTTACACTGCACTGCCAACCCCACATTCTCACATTGGTGAGTCAGCACTTAAAAAAATTATAGTTTTTTTGGGTTTTTTTTAAATCTTTAATATTTTTTTTTCTTGTTTTTTAGTTAAAATAATTCATTTTCTCTGCCTGTACAAGTCTTTTTGATTAACCCTCAGTGCTCTGGTTCTTAAAGCTAATTTTGGAAATGAACACTTAAATTTGTCTTGAGATCTAATAGGGATCCAGGAGCTGGTGCTGTGACAAACCTAACATGTATAGTGACATGCACAAAACAGTCTTGTGAATGGTAACACTATGTGTAGTGTGTTTTCCAGGGTTTTCACATCTGATTTGTGGGTAGAATATTCTGGCTAACATTTCTCAGCTCATTTCCTGGTAGACAGACTACATTTTCCTTTCAACCTAATTATAGTCCCATATATCACCCTAAGTAATCTTCTCGGTAACAATTTACATTTTACACATCTCTCCCTTTTAACTTCAGCCTCCATTCAGTTCTGTGCCTAGAGTGACTAACATACTGAAGTCAGCCACATGTTCCACATTTTGAATGGAAACTAAATTCACAATATCAAACCTGAAGGCAGTTTTGATTCTCCTTGCCATCACTGGTGCTTTTTGGCTTTACCACACTGCTCTTGCACTGTACCCTTTACCCACTGTATGCTTTTCCACACTGTGCCGGCTCAGTTCCAGGAGTATCTTAGAAAAAAGAGACGTTATAGCATCCAGACCTATTCAATAATTAAAAATGTGCTGTATGGGTAATTTTCATGGACACACAACACAGCCTTTAGAGACGAAAACCAGTTCCTGTCTTCCTGGATGATGGAGTTCTGTTGGTCAGAAATGGGACCATGATAGAGACAGAAGGGAAGAGTTCATGATTACTGTTCTTTGAGAATTTTTACCACTGTCCATTTAAGCATCTTGATTTTTTTTTTTTTTTTTTTTTTTTTTTTAATCTGGCAGCATTAGACTTTAGAGAGCATCTGGCAATACCTTGTATCTCTCTTGGAGGAAAATTCTTGCTTGAGGCTTGGATTTTTTTGCTTGAGATTTCTTTTAAATGTCTTTTATTTCTCACAAAAGAAACATATTTTTGAGAAGAAAGGTTATGTAAATTGTTCTAGGGCTTTGGACTCCCTAGACTCTTTGGAAGTTCAGCTGAATCTCCTGAAATAGGAAGCTGTTTAGCTAGAGTGGAATTTACATGAATGCATGTGTATGAGGAACATGAAAATCTCACTAAATACAGCTCTAGCTCATTGCTTTCCTGGGAAATAAAAATCTCAGGAACTAGATCTTAATTTCTGGGAGTAGTAAGATAGCTATTTCTCTCTCCCCACAGTTACTGGTTGTGTCTTTATCCTTGCATCTCTTCTTATACTTATCTGAGAAAGATCTGACATCTCTCTGTCTCCATCCTGGCACTGCCAAAATCCTAGATCTGAATCTACTTCTCCAATATAATTTGCAGAATTCCTGAAAAGCTTCAAGAATTGTTTGTCTTGCAATAACTCTACTCGCACAGGACTATCCCCACCTGCCACATTAGGGTCAGGCTGATTTCTTCATGCATAGCCCATGCATCATTGTGGCTGTTCAAGCAGCAGGTAGAGATTCATGTGAACATGGCTGCAGGATGAGCATGTTACAAACATTTCAATGTACTGAAATTTATTAGCAAAAATCCAAGCCATGTTTTGGCCTAGTTATATGGCTTTGTGAGTGCTCACTCCTTGTGCTTTTCTTCTCTTTACGAGAAATACGTTTTTCTGTAGTACAACATACATTATGCATAGTACTATAGTGCAGAGAAAGGAGCTGTTACTTTTATTCCTCTCAGCTTTTTACTGAAAGAAAAAGAAACATAGAAAGTAATTTCCTTCTAATACAGAAACAGGAGCTACAAGAAAACGGTAAAATCTTTAGAGTGTCTTTCCCTGATTTGCTACGGATCTTCCCCCTGGAACCAATTAGCTGACCTGTAAACTGATTTCTTGTAGTGTTTCTGAGGAACTAGTACCTTTTATGGAGTTTATTGGGAAAATCCACAGATAACATTAAAGATAAATGTCCCTTAGCCCCTCCAATGCTGTTTAATTTCTGCTATTTAAAATTTTTCTTTAATTTGTTATACAAGGAAAACCGAAGACATTTTTGTGATACCTGCATTTCATGCAGAGATCAAGGGTTAAGGAAAGGAAAAATTATACCAATCATGCATTTTTTTTTACACGGTGGGCTTCAGACTACTTCACTGAAGCACCTAATTTATTCCTAATTCTAATATACCTGGCAAAACAATCCTTCCAAAGCACTTCACTTTCTTATGTAGACAGGGAAAGTCTCTTCCTGGGCAGCTAAACTTAAGCAAGAGAATCTTCATCTATTACAAAAGAACAACTTCTCTTCATTGACTACCAGGGGACACTCTAGGAAGATTGCAAAGAAGAAATCTGACCCTGTGGTATAAGATATGGACAGAGGGAATCCCATCTCCTGTGTTTCTCTGAAGGACTTCCAAAAGAATTCTCTCTGGGAGTGGATCTGCCATAGGGAAATGTGGTGAAGCAGAACAAAAAGAAAAACTATTTCCAAAATGAGACTAAGAAACCTACCTTAGGATATCATACATGAAAAACATGTGAAAGTGAGATTTTTATATGGAATTATAAAAATTTATTATGCATTATAAAAATTTCCATATTCTTTATTTGAAACACCTTCAAGACCTATAAAAGGGGAATAACTATTGAGTTTAGATCTTTTGAACGGGAACAGTCCTTTTTAGTCTATAATATAAAGGAAATCTTTTCAAAAGAGGCCTTGAGACAGGCAAAATAATGAAGATTAACAGTCATAAATTCAAATTAAGCATCACTACACTGCTATTTCCTTCTATTTATCATGATTAATCTGTGTCCTCTTTCCAGGAACATAGAAATCACCCAATCTGGTTCTTACAAGGGAAGGTGATGGTATTTTAAATGTCAATAACATTTCAATAACTCATTAATATTATTGCAGATAAAACTGAAATCTGCACTGCTAGTGGTGCTTTTGCAAAATCCGTTTACTAAAGTCTTGTTAATGTAACGCTACAGAGTTAGCTCTGAGCTGTAATACCACTTTGTATCTAGTTTCATAGTTTGTTCTTACTGCTGTGTTGCTGATGTTAGCTGATTTTGAAACGTTATTGGATTTTTCTTAGTAGAGGTGATAGGAGCACAGGCCGAGCAGGCTGGTTACTGCTGCTCCTAGTTCTGTGCTCGAGTAGCTTCATATGGCTCTCTGTGACCACAGTGATGACAGGGACACATCTCTTTCACTGGTTTCATTTAAAATGCTGGCTGCTGTCCACTGTAATTGAATAAGCAGCTCCATGGAATGATCTTCTCTGTGTTCATGGGCTAAATATTCATTTTCTAATGTATATAAAGCAGAGTTGTAATTGCTTTCGCCCTTGTGATAAGGAACCCTCCACCAGTGTCTTTAAGGTTAGTTTCAACATTTTTTATGCAGTCCTTTTCCTCAGGTGTTTTCTCAGTCCTTGGAGGGAGAAATAGGAACTGAAATTCCATTTTAAATGTGACCAAAAAGTCAATAAAACAAAATGTAATGTGACAAGAGAAAAGAAAGCCTATTTAGTTTTTGAAAAAAGCCTAAATATTTAGGAAAGTATCTCAAGTGACATCTGAGTGAATATTTATTGTGTAATTGTAATATGTAATTCTTCAACTAGCAACATTATTACATGAAATTTTGAGTATTTAATTTGCTAATATGCAAAGGCACATTTCTAATAACTTTAATGAGAACTGAGGATTTGTTGTTAATATATTTTTATAGCAACATTTTTTACTTTATCCCCTACGGAAAGCAGATGTGCAGAGGTGGAAAATATGAGCAACAAATATCTTATTTCTATCCACATGGAAAATGATCTTAACAGAACTCACTATTCACAGGATTCCTATATGTGTACCTATATGACCTCTTTATTCCTGAGGATCTCATGTTTGATCAGTTCTGGAAAGCATCTACTCATTTCAGAAAAAAAAAAAAAAATGTCAACTAATACTGCTTAATTCAGATATTTCTAGAGAAAATTCTTTCCTTAATGAAATTCAAGTGCAGTAATTCAGAGCTAGTTCTCTGTGTTGGGTTTGTGTGGAGGGGGTTTTTGGTAGTGGGGAAGGGGGCTACAGAAGTGGCCCCTTGTGAGAAGGGTCTCGGAGCTCCCCCAGCCCCATCCAGACCCACCTCTGGCCAAGGCCAGGCCGATTAAAGTGGCTGCACCTCTGTGATAGCGTATTTAAGGGAACATGGGAGGAGGAGGAGTTGTGAGGGACATACTGTTACAGAGAATCTCAAACTGCCAAAAATTAAAAAATTGTTAATAGGATTAACTAGCTCTCCGTGAGTTACAGGTTTCAATGTCTGTCAGAGGGGAGCAGAAAAAACTTCCTGGGGTTTAAGGGCAATCCAAAATGCATAACAAATCACAACTCCTTGGGGTTTAACAACGACACCAAACACTTCACAGAACCCCACTCCCCAGGGTTTAAGGACAACCCAAAATTCTTTATCCCTCACCTGACAAGTGAGGGCTCTCAACCCCGAGCCCCTGCTCAGGGCAGCTCCCGACCCCAGGCCCCTGGCGGAGTTTCCTTGGGCAGCGTCCTGACCCAAGGGGAGAGCCCTCGACCGCAGCTGCTGCTCCAGGGGACCAGCTCCAAATGCCCCCCAGGGGACTCCCCTGATGCCCAGGCCCCACCTGACCTGCAGTCAGTAGCGGGTCCCACTGGCCAAAGGCCCCAGCTGCCGCGAGGCCCCGAGAGCAAAGGCAGCCCCGAGCGCCACACCTCAGCCTCCAAGGAGCCCCGCTTGCGTTGGGCGGGGGCACCTGACACAAACACCTATGCAAACACTGAGGTCAGTGGAAGAAAAGAAGGGGGTGTGGGGGGTGTGTGTGTGTCTACTGGAGCAGAGACACCCTGCAGCCCTTGGGGAGAGGGCAGGCTGTCCCCCTGACGCCCATGGAAGTCACCAGTGGAGCAGAGGGCCACCTGCGGCCCGCTGAGGGCCCCACACCGGAGCAGGCGGCTGCACACAGAGCAGGCATTGTTGAAATATTGTTGAAATTAGTGGTGTTGTCATTAGCGTTCGAATTAGATTTATGTTCTTTTTCTTACCCTAATGAGTCTGTCTTTTGCCCATGACTGTACTGGGTGAATCATCCCTCTCTGTCCTTGTCTCTATCCCTGAGCTTTTTGATTTATTTTCTCCTCCCCATCCCTGAGAGGGAAGGAGTGAATGACTGGCTATGTGGTGCTCTGGTTCCCTCTGGGCTTAAACCATGATCTTCTTGAAGAATAACATTTCCTTGAGGAAGCTGGTGTGAAAGTAAAGCTCTAAATATCAATAGAAGATGGCTTGCTTGAAATATCAATTCACTTCATTAAATATATGTGGTAAGTTATTTCCCCACAACTATTCCCAGAGAGAATCTTTCACATCATGTCTATGAGAAGCTGTTATTTCATATATGCTAACTGGATGTAAGATACTTTTGAAAAACAAACAGCTAATACAACTTCTATTATTTAATATTGTTTTTTTATTATTAAATTATTCTATTTGTAGCTACCTGCTTTTCTATGTACAATCATTTTCTGAAGGAACTTGCGAAAGAAAAAAGCAAAGAGGAAGGGATGGTAGCTAACAAGTTGGCAACATTGTAGTTAGGGCAGTTGCTTCGAAAAATGTGAATTTCATTTCTTTATGGAGGGATTTGAATAAAAATCTCCCTTTATGTCTTGGTTGTCTACTGCATGCATTCAAATATTATATGGGAAAAATAAGTATCTTCTGTGGACTTGTTGAAAAAAAAATATTTCAGCTGCAATAGCATACTTGGAAATCCTCATGTGCCACGAACAGTGTTTATTTTGTATGTCACATTGCTTTCTTCAGAGTGGTTTGGATTTAGTAGTCCTAGACATGAGCAGGACTGCAACAATTGATGCTGAGGGACGTTTCCAGTTAGACTAGGTTGTGCCTGGTGAATTTAACTCCCCTCTAAATTATGCAAGACCTGAGCATGTGTTTTCTGGACCATGACTGGGGACAAAAGTAGCCAAATTTTGTCTATGTCCTTTTTTTTTTTTTTTTTGCTGTTGCTGCTGCTGAACTTTTGTTTTTTAACATCCAACCATTAAGTTCATGAAACATGTAATAAAAAATACCTGAACTTAGAGGATATTAAGATGGAAGATGAAGCTGCCTTTATGGTCAAGAGAAGTCTCCGGAAGACAAATCTGGGTGCCTAAATTTGAAGGTAGTTAAATTGCTAATTTAACTCTAATTTCTGTGTGGAAGAACACACTTCTCTCTACTGACTGTAGAGGGAACCTGGGCACCAAAGGTAGGTGCTTGCAGAGGTCGTGTCAGTATTCCCCATTTTCTGTAGACTGTATGGAATGGCAATTAATGTGTATGGTATATCTTCATTTTCTGAGTTATTCTGAAGTGTGCAGCAGTAAGATCTTTCCTGTACCCTTTTCTGTCAGTTTACTTCAGAAGTAGAATTTGCATTGCACACAAACAAGTACACGTGAGCTTATTGCTTGCAACTTTTGGAATGAAACATTCATCTTAGAAGCTAATTATTAAGTTTTAATATTATAAATTAGTGTAGCTTCTCTGTCTGCGGGTTTGTTTGAAAGGTTTGGCCCTTATTGTAAGTGGTAATAGAAAATGTATTTTTCTTAATTTGTATTTCCAATACATGTGTACAGGCTAAAAGTGTGTGCAAACTAAAAAACCAAAACAAAACAAAAAAAACTCTGACACTATTTATTTAGTGTAATAGATACAAAAACTTTCCATGATATAGACATGTCATTAGTATGACTGTGGTCATATTAATCAGAGAAAGAGTAACTTCTTTTACCGCTGAATGGGGAATTATTAAAAAGTAGTGTTTCCTCTAAAACACTGCTTCCCTTTCATATGCTGTGTACGGACATGGATTTGCCTGGATTTTTGTTATAGATTTTTTATTTTTTTTTAAATTTACACATATTTCTTCCTATCTTTCACTCTTCTCTATGTACACAGCATTTCATGGAAACGGGTGAATCCAAGTCCCACTCCCTTAGATTTAGTTAGATTTGTGTCTTGAGGATGGATCTTGCCAGCTTATTCTCTTGGCTCTAGCAGTATTTTTCAGGTCAAAGCAGCTTGCTGTGCTCATTTTTTGATCCAACCAGAGTCTGTGGAGCAGCAATAACGTTACACTGAACTGGAGCTAACAAACCCCATGTTTCAGCAGGATTTGTTTGGTCTGAGGTGTTTTACTCCCCACTAATGCAACTGCAGCCTTTGACTAGTCAGCAGAAGAGAACCAGAAAAAGAACAAGCTCATAAGCCTTAAGACATTCTTGCTGAATCTTGCTCAGCAACATGCAAGCTGATGTAGTGTCTTTGCCCCATGATTAGCTGAGTGGATCTCCCTCCTTGAGGAATTAAAAAGACTCTCTAGACATGATCCTGGGCAATTGGCTCTAAGTGGCTGTGCTTGGGCAAGAAAGTTGGACAAGATGACCTCCAAAAGGTCCCTTCCAACCTCAATCATTCTGTGATTCTGTGAATTTCATGCCAGTGCATTTTTTACTTTTTTTCATGGCACGAAAGATCTGTTTTATTGATAGGTCAAGTGTAATAATAACAAAAAGGTGGCTTAATTATTTGCTAGGGAAATTAGTTATGCATGGTGCCTACATCATGACCTTTGGTTTGAGCTACAGCAGTTTATACCTAGGGCAAAATTAAATTTATAGTTAACATCAAGAGTAACAGCCTTTAATAAAATGGAGAAGTCTTAATAATTAAGAACATGTACTTGTTTTGCTTAACTGTTACTTGTTCTTTCATAAATGCTAAAGAGTCATTTGAGAAACTTTCATGTTCCCAGTTATTTCTAAATAACTGATGGAACACAAAATGATTTGAATAAGAACCGTCAAACTCAATTAATTGGACATGGCTAATACACAATGTAATACAACAGCAAAAGATTTACAGGCTGTGCCAGATAGCTATCTAAAAGATCCACTTACACAGAACTTCTTGGAGAGATCACAGTTTGGCCTTCCTCTTGTAAAATCTTGCCAGTCTGCTTGGGTTTCAAAACACACTTCTGAGTGGACCTGGATGTGACACCTTTGATGGGTAGAGCAAATATGCCTCCCAAACACCCAGAAAATGAAAGGATCTTTTGAATTTTAGTCACTCACCAAAAATGGTTTTGTGAAGGCCAGTTGAAAGCCTTCATATTCAGAAGATATTAGAAAGACCTGTGCTAATTTTCTGCAGATTCAAGACAGCAGTGAATGGAGAAGGAGAAAGGAGTGTGTCAGAAATCAGGTAACTATCAAGTGAGGTGGAGGGGTTGAATGAGCAGTGATGTATAAGGGGATATACAAGTGCATTGTAGGCTTTCTGTCATGTGCTTGCAGAACAGTTTGGGTCAGATTCAGTTCCTGATTCAGACAGCTAAATACAGGAGTCAACATGGAGGGGTTCACACATAAGATGCTCATTCACCTTCAGGGGTAGGTGAATTTAATCTCAACTCGATCTCTGCTGACTTTAATGGCAGTATGTCCACCAGTATGTCACAGATACTTACATTCAGCTCCAAACTTGAACTGAAATTTTGCCTTTTGTGTCTGAGATGCAGACTTCCCCAGCACTGGGAGAGGACAGCTGTATCTTGGTAACTGCTATGGACTGCCCTTATGCATCAGACATCTCTCAGTCATCACTCTCATAGCTACCTATGAAACCCAACATGGGGTGTGC
The DNA here is from genome assembly GCF_003259725.1 of Athene cunicularia. Lineage (NCBI taxonomy): Eukaryota > Metazoa > Chordata > Aves > Strigiformes > Strigidae > Athene > Athene cunicularia. Next base: position 12,256,916 of record NW_020799097.1, read on the forward strand.
AGTGTTGTCTTCAAGAGTCAATAGCAGAATCCTTCCTTGAAGAACTGACTGTCATAGCTGTGAAGATTACACAACTTATCAATTTCTGACAACCTATCTCTCACTCTGGTTCATTGTGCTCCAACTGGTGTCCTCTCTGCCAGCTCTGCTTCAGGGGAGGCTTCTGTCTGGCCCATGCCATACCCTTAGTTCTCTTTGCGTAGGAACAGGAGGGGAAGGAGAGCACTGAGCAGCAGCCATGGGTGCCATAGTGACTTGGGGTTGCTTAAAATGCTGGTTTTCCCTGGGAAGTTCAGCTCCAGCAAGGTGCCATCCTGCCTGTGAAGGAGAATAGCCTGGAGAACCTTGAGAGCAACTTGTGGGAGCTTGGAGGCTGGCTGCAGCCCAAAGCTTGTGTATGACTATCAGCACTGAAAAAATTATTCCTGCCTTGGTTGGTTTGTAAAATGCCCTTGGAGATGGTGGCTGCTATACAAATGGCAAGTAATAAAATATAATTATATAGAGTAATTAGCTATTACTACCTCAGAAGGCTAAGATCTGGTTTCTTAATCCCTCCTGCCACAGTTTATTGTAGAGTAGGAAAATACATGGAACGAGAAAGTGGGAGACAACAGCAGTGACAGAGCAGCATCACTGGTAATCTAATATTTCTAAAAAGAAGCAGGAGTTGAGGCAGCATCAAGACAGATACACCAGAAATAGCCAAGACTGTACAGAAACGACTTTTGGATTAAACTGTGAACAAACATAAATTAAATTAAATATAATTTAATTCAGAACTTTCTATTCAATTCTTGGGAGGCCTTACTACCTCACTCTGAACTCATTCTGTAAAATGGTTGTATTTGCTTCATTTTCCAGAAGAGTGACAATAACTTGATTTATTACAACAAGGAAGAAGTCTAATGCAGCTCTGATTGATTTGTTCATGTGCTGTCTTTGGTCTGCTAATTGTGACTGTACCAAGGAGGTGGGTACATGAGGCTTGCTGCTCCCTTTCTGAGGCTAGGACTTGAAGAAGGCTCTTGTCTCATCGACATGTTTGTTCTTTGTCAGGCTTCTTTATGCTAGCAGCTTCAGTCAGTGCTATCTCACTGATTGGTGCTTTATATTGGGGCAATTTTTAAGCAGGTTACTATTAAAAGAATGGAGGATTATTTATTTGTCATGTTCTTTGGAATAAGCACTATGTTATGGCCCATTAATTCTCATTCTCTTATATACATCAAATTGCAAAGTGCACTTGCAAGATGTAGTTCTCCTTCCATTGTTACTGAATCTGAAGATAAAAAAAAATTCTGGCTTTGTTGGAAAAGATTGGGAGCCATTTGAAATTTAACTCTACATACTATTATCATTCACAGGACAAGTTCCCATTACAGGTTATAGTCTGAGTGTGAAGATGAGTTCACTTGAAAGAGGGATATGTCTTACTGTATGCTATAAAATCTCTGAATAAGGTGGGCAGCATGTATTTGAATATGTGATTAAGTGTATAGAAAAAATGCCAGGTAGTAATCAATCATAACTTGTTGCAGTTTTCACTCCATGTGCCTAGATGATGCCCGGACTGATGCACAGCTCTATGTGCAGAGGCTAGAAACTCATCATAGTACTGAATACCTAGTATCTACCAGTATTTGGGGAACTTCCTTCAAGGAGAGCTGAATATTGAACTTGTGCCGTCTTTAGGGAAAACTGAGGACAATCTGTGAAAAAGCAATTTAAGAAAATGCTTAATGTTTTCCCTTTGCCTCAGTTTCCCACTAAGGCTTGAGGGGAAGCGTATCTCCCTTTACTGTCCTCAAAGTTTAAATATTTACTTTCTGAAATGCTGCTGTGATGTTTCAGAGAGGTTGTAGCTGTCATTGTTCACCTCTTCAGGAGTTATTTCAAGGTGCACTATCTTGTGATGTGACCAGCCCTGGTGCTGTGCAGAAAGTGCATGTGGTGACCTAGCCAGGGTGTGTGAAAGGAATGTGCCTGAGCTAAATTTCACAGAGTTACCATAACAGAGTTAACCTCATTCAATTTTCACCTCATTTTTTCTTTTCTTTTATTTTTTAAATTTTCTTAAAAAGGTTGGTTGGAAGAGACCAGTAATTTAATGGAAAATTTTCAGCACTCTCTGCTCAAACTCTTATGGTATCAGGCCTTAATTATTTCCAGTGCTATCTTTGCAATGCCTTCTGAGTAACCAGATTTAATAAATTGCTATATTTTTAGGTGCATAATAACAGGTTACCTGTGATTCAACATCTATGTGAATTATGTAAGTAAGGATAATACAAGTTAACCCAAGAACTCCATCTCATAGCCTGATCTTTCACAGACTACTTATTTTTCCTAAAAAAAAATCTTTGTTGTCTGGGAACATTATCTACACAGTTTGACCTGACTATCTCTAGCTCATCCTGCCTTCACCAAACTGTTGACTTTATGTTGATTACCTGATAATATGAATCAGGTGAAGACTAATTTTCTACTCTTAGTATTTTTAAAACAATATACATTAGCTGGTGCAAGTTGTACACAAAATAACATAATAACATCGGTGTCCATCAGCAAAACAAAACTGATGGTCTAATGAAAAATTAAAAATAGAATCAATACAACAGAACATTTATTTATTCTTGCTTTTATTGCCTTTTATGTAAAAAGTATTACTTAGCATACTATGGAATTAAAATATCAGAGTAGGAACACAATTTAAAGGATAGAAATGAAGACGCAGAGAAGAATGAAGATGGGTTTTTGAGGTTAGAAGAGAGCTAACAAATCAATGAACCTGTGAGATAAAGGAAAGTAACTCCAAATGTCAGGAGCTGCATTGACCTGTTTGAATGATGAATTGTAGCACAGAGACCATTATGGCACAGGGGATGTAACAATATGTCAGTGCAAGAAAGGTTGCAGAAATGTCACCTGTCAACAAACCACATTACACACCTTTATTACGGGAGTCATCTAGTATCATGACCTTTTTGCATGCAATGTTAGCCACTGTGTTGAAAATGCACACTTAACATATGTGTTTTGGTTAATATTAATCTCTGAAAAAATCATTTCAGCACAACAAATACAGTGACAAAAATACAGAATGAATGATCATGAAGTGTCTTAGCAAACTGTGAGGGTGTGATATGGAAGTAAAAATCATGAGTTTTTTCATGTGTTCTTCAAAATCTAAGAAAACTATCAGCTTGGGAAGGTTTGGGTGCTGGGGTCCACTGGAAACATGTTTTTAAAAATAATATTCTGATAATTTTAGCATTGCATGGTATTGCCAGTTAACAGCATTTCACCTGAGCAATGATGGAGCATGTGCTGCTTGTGACGCAGCCTAAGGAAAGCTTTGAGGCAGGTAACGTGTGTGGTACACACAGCTGCGTGTGTGTGGTCTTGATCTCTCTCCAGGAACCCACCTGTACAGGTATCCAGTGGTCACCAGCACAATCACAATCATAAGTCACAAAGTTATTTTGAGAGGTGGTTTAAGTCCCACCAGGAAAAGTCTCAGCAGTCACACTGGAAAGCACATGCCAATTTTTCCAATTAATTTTGTCATGTAGCTGAACCAGAAAATCAGTAATAACCAATCTGCAGAAGAAAACAGACAAAGTTAAAAGAATTGACAACTTTTCTTACTTCAAGATTAATTTATCTATGTAATGTCATGGGACATGTTTTTTTTGTGATCAGACAAGCTCCTCTGGTTGAAGGGCATCAGAAACTTCTGCTTCCTTCACTCTCTTCCCCTTTGACTGATTGTCACCATTTCAAATCTTCTAGTAGATGTAGTCTGTGAAAAAGAACTGGGCTAGAAAGATAAAGCTCTTGGCATCATCCTGCCAGCACTATATGAGCAGTTGTGTCAGGAGACGACAGGGGAACAGCCACATGGATGGCAGGGCATGGAGTGAACTGATGAGCATGTATTGAGTAATGAGTAATAATTCATGAAAGGAAGAGGGTGAACCCAGAAAATATCTGTTTACAGACATGGTCTTACATTGAGTAATCTCCTAGGGAATGGGAGTAAGTAGTTCTATCCTGCTTCACTCAGGGATGAAAATTCATAAATAAACAAACTTTGAAGCAAGCTGCCTTCACAGTATGGTTCCCTTTTTCTGCCTAGCTTGTAGTTTCCCCAGTGCTCCTGCGGGTAATGTTGAACATTTCAGCTAGGCGTGGAAGGTATCCACAAATATTACATGGAAAGACACACAAGATTTGATGAAAGAGACAAAGATGTCTTGACCAATGTAAGACATGCAGACTAGATGTCTGAAAAGGCCAGTAGCTTTCTTCTTTGCCCATAACATTTCCTAAACTCTCACCAATTTCCTTCTCCAGATAGCTGTTTATGTTATTCTTTAGATCCCTGTCTGAGGTGGAGCTCCTGAAAAGTAATAGATCAGAGAGTCTCAATGTCCTTAGGGACCATGGTGTTATTACTTACAGAGCTGCATAAGCTGACAAGTGAGTAAGGAGAGCTTTGCACTGCAGGTAGCTCTGCTGAACACTTTAAATATAGTCATGAGCATAAATCGCACACGCTCAAGAATACTCCTGGGAAGCATAACTCAGACAATATGTGACATTATATATAACAGTATTTTTCTGTGAGTTCCTCCTTGCTTTCAAGGGGTAACGTTATATTTGCAATAGCAGAAAAATTGTTAAATAGCAATTGCCATCAAACATTTACTAAATTGCACTTGTCCAGCCTATCCTTACTTTATGCTTTAGGGATCTGTTCCGGGCAACCTGCAACAGGAATCAGAACAAAGATCCAGATAACACATTTGAATGTGTAAGCAGCATGCTTGCTTCCCCATGTGGGCAGAGCAGCAGACCTCACAGGGATCAGGAGATCTCATTCTGACAAGCTAAGGCTTTCTCAGGAGTGGAAAGCAGCCAAACATCTGATCCAAAGTCCACAGAATATTTTAGCTTATTTTTTCCTCTCTAAATCTCAGAAAAACAGGCTTACTTTGAGATGGAAGTTACATGCCTTAGAATAAAGCAAAAGACTAAAAAATATTCTTGTCTTTCCATTTTCATTTTGCTAGAAAAAAAGGATGTCTTGGTACATACTTGATGTTCTTTCATTTCTCAGCTCTATCCTTTCCATCTCCACCTACCTCTGCTTAAGCTTTACTTCTTGATTTGAAAGAGAAATCATATTCAGAGTGTGATAGCAGGGAAGTTATCTGTTGTGTTAAGACCTCTGCTTCTTCAGATTTGTTGGCTGTCACGCTCAGTAAGCTGTTATTCATTCCCAGCTTAGCCTGTACACTTTATTTGCAGTGTGTTAATTTGTCACTTGGTCTGAACACACAGTTATCAGGTCCAGGCTTGTGAAAAAGAATAAATTTAAAGACCAAAGTGTAAGAAGGTGTTATTCTTTCAGAGCTCTTGTTTCCTAATCTGATCTGTAGATTCGCAAGTTTTTACAGGTATGCAATTGAAATCTTGGATAGTGAGGGTAAAGAGAAAGAAGGCCAGATATTCTAAGTATTTAAAACATCGACTTCCCACTGAATTCAGTAGATATTATCTGCATTAAATTTTTGGATGTTTAGACCAGTGACTGCTGCAGAGATTCCCACTCAGTGTTTGTAAAGAAACGTTTGTTTCTGTAGATATGGAACTTGGGTCCCACAGGGGCAAGGCTGGTTTGGAAGTGAAAGTGAGCAGCTTGATTAGATGAAGGGAACAGTTTTGTCCTTAAGTCCTGGGTTTCAGTTTGAGAAGAATTTGAACTTTCTGTGACTCTTTAGTGTTTCCATGTACGATTTAAAAATGTTGACTAATTTAAAACCAAAGTCAATAAGATATGAAAACAATACCAAAATTTAATCCTTCATTAGACATGTGGCTTGGTAACCCAGCAGTCACTGGATCCCCACAGTGACTGGATAACCCCATAGGGAGTAGATATACCACCTCAGCAAATTTGGGACCACTAGAAACTTAACACAAAGCAACAAAAGTCAAATTATGTTCTATATTATTTAATTTTATCATCAATAAGCTAGAGACTATGCAGCTTGGTGGCAGAAAAGTGTCAAAACAAAAATGAGGATTTTATCTCTGAAGGAGTTCTGTAAGAACAGGCATGCTGTTATGACCATGCATAACGTGAGAGAATGTGTGGGTTTTGTAAAGGACCCTGTATTGACACAGTATATTACTTCTATTAAGTATGAAGAGGAGCATTTACATAAAGATCACCTTTTAACAGTGTTTTCAGTAGAAATATCTGAAATAGCTGCATGTTATTTGAGCTACTTCTGGGTACTAGCATTACAATCTAGATGCTACTCTGAGCTTTCAGACCTGCAAGACAGGTAAAGAGACAGCGAAAGGCATGGGCTGCAAACAGATGAAGGTTTGCTAAGAAGTCATTCACCTTTAAATATGATGCTGCAAACTCAGTCCTTGGAAGAAATGTGGCTGGTGGAAGAAAAGGACAGCATAAGACAGGTCCAGTCTGCACAGTGACAGAAAACATGCAGTGTAGACATTTATATATTGAGTCAAAGTTCCAAAGAATCTCTGAGGAGATTGAAGGATCTGTTTTCTAGAATTTGTACTTTATTTCTGTGGAGATATTTGGCTTGTTGATTCCTCAATATTGAAACTGCAGTGTTAATGTCATATTTGCACATACCTACACTAAAACTATGTTTCAAGGGGTTGAATCCTGACTCTCCTGGCTAGTTAAGTGCTTTGGTAGCCATAGTTAGGAGAAACTCTAAGCTTACTGTAAATCAGTGCCCATTGTGTAATTTGACCATTCATAAAATTTATCTGGGCAAAAAACAACTTTCAGGCAACGGTTGGCCCAGTCTGGATGAAGGTGGAAAGTAGGGATTTATCCACTGATGCAGTAAAATAAAATGGTCAGGGGAAGAAAAGTATTTGGATGAGCACTGAAGTTTGGATACATGCTCACCTACTGGGTTTCCACAGCAGTACAATCATTTCTTGCTGCTGTAATGGAAGAGCAGAGTACTTGCCAATCCCCAAGATAGAACTTCTGCTTTTCAGGACCTGCGCCAGGTCACCTTCCCTTGCTTAAAGCCCATGTCATTCCTTTATCTGCCTCCTTTCTGACTTCCTGTCTTCTGTGGTAAGGCTGGACACCTGGGACACCTCTATTTAGAAAATGCTGCTAATGCTTGTGGGCTCCTCTGTACATTACTGACCTGGATTCTGACATTCCCAAGGACTATTGCCAGGCTGAGATAAGGGAACGTAATGTCCTTCCTCTAAGCAAGGATTTGCCCAGCAGTTTCACTAGTGATATTAACTCAAACTGAAGCTTTTTTGATAAATAAAGGGACACCAGAAAAGGTTGTGGGAAATATATCTGCTGATTTTTTTTTTTTATATTTTTTTTAAATCAGAATGAAAAGTGACTCAAGAGGAACTTTGCAAAAAGAAAGAAGAAAACTTCACAACTGTCCTTTTTTCTTTACTCTTATATAGCTCCGTGTTTGATACTCGGGGAAACCACCACTCTCTGTGATTTGTTTCTTGCAGTTGTCGCATATGTGAGAAAAGATGATGACAGACATCTGAGGTGAGAAGAGCACCGTTCCTATAATTAGTGTTTGTGAATACATCTCTGGTGTCTCTGATAAAGGGAGTCTTCTGTCCCAGGCATATATCAGCATCCAAAACCCTGCAGAGCTAACATCTCATTTCTTTGCTACTACAGTTTGAGACCAGAAAGGTAGTATTATTGCTGCAGTTCAAAGATTAGCTAATGATTTTTGGATTCTATCTATACCTTTTAGCAGAATATGACGTGTGTTTTTTTGATTGATGCTCATTCTGAATGCAGGAGAATCATCTGGCATAGAGAAAAATTACAGAGTGACCTAATGTCCTGTCACTGATACACAACTAATTATATGAGCACTGATCCACATAACATCCGTTATGTGAATTTGAATGCCCATCTGTTCACTCCAGATTAATTGTGACACTGATAGTTCCACATTATGAAACTTATTTTTTTATAAAACCTTCCACGAAAAACAAAACCCCTTTCAATCCCCACAAATCCAAACAAAACAAAACCCTAAACCCAAACAAACCCCCAAAATGACCCCTTCTCCAAAAAATGAAGGTTCATAAGTTCAAATATTCTCTTCACTGCCAGATAAAGCACACCAGGACCCAAGGGAATAGGTCATAAAATAAAAGATGCCTAGCAGTTAGAATGAAGATATTATTCTTTACCTAACCTTTTGATCTTAAGTAAGGTTTAAAGAAATACTGAAAGATTCAATTCATCTTGTTTAACATTAGACATCAACAATTTGGATGCCTGTATCTGGGCTAATCACCCTTTCAGGGAATGATTCCTTTGACCTATTTTAGATGTCTACTTTAAGAGAAGACAGATTTCCTCCAGAAATGCTTATTTCTCTCTTCTTCTCCAGCTCTCTAAGGGAGCTTAGTAGCTGAGGTCTGATACAGATACTACGCTGTAGATATCTGTATTTGGTGAGATCAATTGCACTCTCAACTAATTTGCAGGTAAATTGATTAATTTTGTATGTCATATCTCTTAACTGCATTTTCTCTTTGCTGCTACCTAATTCTCAGATATTTTGATTGATTATTTTATCTTGGGACAATTCCTCACAAATCTGTGTAATACAATTTTTGCTAGCACTGTCCCTTTATTTGAGCCTGAGCAAATAATCCAAAGAATTATTTAGTGTTTGTATCACTGTAAGTGATCTCACTTGCAACATGTCCCAAGACCATTTCAGTGAACTCCACTAGCAATCTTCTCCCAGATCTTACAGATGTACTCTTAAAAACATGTTGAATTTTCTGACATTTTACAGTGTATTAATTTGTCCTGCACTTATTAAAATGGTGTCATAAATTTGTGTATACATGTAAATGTATGCGTACTTATGTTTTAATTGTCTTTCATCTAGCAAATTGAGCAACATATTTGATCCATTTACCATCAGTTAGTGGCTTGTGTGAAGTGTATCAGTTGTATAGTAGCCATTGCACCAAAAGAATGAATGAAGCCAATAAAGTCATATCAAGGACGCACCTTAGTTTTTGGTCAGAGCAAAACCTGAAACTGCACTGTTTCTTATAAAGAATTCATAATGATATTTAATAGTGTTATTATTTCAAATGATCCATAATGAACCTATTATTTAAACATATATTTAAATATTTAAGTTACATATTTATCTATCTAAAATTTAAATATTTTTATATATATATTTAAATATGGTCTGTTCTCTGGACCGTAATGCAAAATTCATTATTTCCACATACAGTATTTTTCTATGGAGAGTAATGGGCAAACTTTAATTCTTCTTGGTTTTTTTCAAGGAAAAAGTTGATAATATATCACTTGAAGAAAGAGGTTGTGATAGCTGGACATGCACCTGTGATACCATGCTTACATCAAGGCTTACATTTTAGTTACACTTTTATACTACAGCAATTTCTGGGTGCTCAGTTGCATATTAAGACTGGTATTTAATTTGCCTAATTTAAGAATTTTACCAAATTTTATTATTCTTGGGTTTGTCCCACTCAATTCTAGATGTTCAAAATGTAGATTTTTTTTAACCTGGCCTAGTTATTCTATAGTCCTTTATAGGCAATGGAGAGAAACAGGTAGTACTGTGAACAATCTGTCTCATCCTGACTCAGACAGCAAGAACAGATGATATGTATCATTTACCTGGTGTATTTATTTCTGCACAGACCATGATGGAGGTTCCACTCCTAATGAGCTGGTTTGCCAAATGTGAGTACCTAATTCCTTGCATAGTTAGCTGAGAGAAATAGTTGTATTTGACAGTGCCTCAAGACTCACAGAGGGAGGGAGAACTTAGCTGACTGTCAGTATACATCTGATGTAAATGTGCAGAAACTCCAGAAATACATGTAATACAGAAGACTGACTGTACAGGAATAGTCCACAGGATAAAGAGGTCTTACAGGACATAAGAGAGACATTACTGCCTGACCTTAAAATGGAGTCTAGTTTTGTATGCAAACCAACATTTATATATACATATAGGCCAAATACACAGTAAACATCTTGAAAGAGCTCAGTTTCAGAACTCCGCTCATACTAAGGTGCCAGGTGCTATGGATGCAATTGATCTCATCTGTCTTGTTTAATATGTACAATGTTTTTAAAGATGGGCCGTCAATTAGGTTGTCTTTATAATTAACCGAGGAAAGCACTTCTCTGCACATCTAAGCCTTCTTGCAGTTCATCTGATCTGTTTAAATATCTATTTTAGCATGAGGTAAGCCATTGACTAGAAGCCCATTTTCTTCCTATGCAGCTCAGACATAGAGGTTTAAATTAGAGACATTAGATCCTGTGAATCCCACCCAATTCAGCCCTAGAAGAAGATGTCTCAGGCTATAAAGAATGTACAATTTTACTTTTGTTCAAAAAATCTGAACCTCATTGAAGGACACATGAAGTATGCTAGGGAAAGTACAATAAAGCTTCATTGACTCCAGAACTGAGAAAAAAAAATGCCCCAACATATATTAGGGTACAGTATAGATATAATTCCTTGCAGACCTAAACAGATTTTCATCATGTAGTCAGTTTGATCATCTATTCACAAAATTATTCCATTTACTGAAATCTGCTAAAATTTTGAAAATAGCTGGAAATCTTAGTACATAGCTTGCTTTTAGCCTAAATTACTGGAACAAATCTCAGTTTGACTTTCATAGTTTGTGCAGACCATATGGTCTCATGACGTTGTCTGTCATATTCTCCTTTAGTCATCTATATTCTTTGACATAGGGGAAGTAATAGCAAATCTATATCCAATATTAGATTATTTCACAGAGAAGAACCTGCATAGCAATTTTTGGTGTGATCAGGCACTAGAAAGACAAGTTATGACCATACCTTTTCAGAAAACTTGTATTATTGGAAAGCTTAATATTAACACAATATTAAACCATAAATGTGTGTTTCCTTCTAGTTGTATCTTATGCAGTTTTGAGTTTCTGTGATACAATGTATCTATACCACTGATGTTTTTTTTTCCTGAGTATTGTTAGGACATTTTTGCTAGAGAAATAAACAGTATTTATACATAATAGGTATATTTGATTCAGTGAGGGTCCTTCTTAACAGACATTGACATTAGCTATCTACTATTTCAAATTGTATGCAATAACTTGAGTAGTTATTGATACAAGAAATTAAATTTGAAGAATTAAAATAATATGGTATTTTTACATAGTATTTTCTGTAAAAAAACAAAGAAGATAACGAAGATGAGGTTTTTCCCATGTTTATGACTCCATTAAATATAAGACAACCTATTTACTGCTGACAAACAGTTATACAGTGTCATGTTCTTTCTTAATGGAATTCTACGGTCATAATTTATTATTGCAGAAAGTCATAGTGCTTAATTTCTCACAGAAATGAACTTTCATGTTTAATAGTGCTTCCTTTTCCCTGTTTGAAAAATTATTCAATTTACATATAGATAGAGCTCAACACTTCAGTGGGAAATCTTATTGTAGGAGCACAAATTAAAACAGCAATCTTAGGAAATTAGATAGGAAGTACACAAACCAAGTAGTTTATATTTTCATGTGTCATGCTGAAAGTTTAAGAACTGTTTTGTAAATGAATTAAAAGCCGTAAGCAACACTAAAAAGTATTTACACAACATTGTTTAAAATCACCCCTTATCGGTACTTTTTGGGAAAAGCAAGGAAACACCACTATCAAAGCAAAGTGTAGTTTAAGTCCTAATATGACTTTGTCTTGAAATTTATATTTTGAAACATGTAAACAATATTACTGATTAGAAGGCTTTTATTCAAAGCAAAGTTGATGAGAAAAATTTTTCATTTGAGTAAATTTTACAGACTGCATATCTAGCATGAAAACCAGTTTTATTGCTAATAAAATCTGGGGCTCAAGCCACATCTTTGTAGATATACAAAGAACTAATGTACTGCAACCAATAAATCACAAATCTCTGTAAATGAAAAGCAGTATAAAAGACCTGTAATAAATGCTGTTATATCTTGGCTTTTCCAATAAAAATGGTGAATTTTTATTGTGATCATTATCTCAGCCAACCTGAAAAATAATGTCATTAAAACTTTGTGGAATGGCCTGCAGTCATCTCATGTCTTGAACTGATTATTTTTATTATACTGTGCAGTACATTAGTTAAAGGCAAAGCTGAAATTATCATATAGAGTCTATAAAGGTCAAAAGACGAAAGCTACCTTGCACAACAGACTTTCTGTATGGCTTTGGCAAGGAGTCTGTCAACTGCTCACAAGATATCAGATCAGTTAGACAGCAATTAAGTTTTAGGTTCACTGATTTTAGATGAAATAACAAATTTCAACTGCAGAAATAAGAATTATATTTTGGTTTCAATTAAATATGTAACTAATGAAATAGTAATTAAAAAAATTAGAAACCATATTTTACCTAAGTTGGATCTGTCCTATATAGTAATTATTGGAACTAGACTAGTTTAAGACTTCTTACTTTAAAAAAATCTCAACACTTATTTTTAATCAATACTTAACATACTGTTTCCATCAAAAAAGTAACAAATGTTCATCTTTTTGTGGCGGAGTGAATATCTTAGCAAGATCTGACAACTTCCATTATTACTTCTGAATGATTTACTAATATTAGTTCATTCTGTGTGTAGGAGTTTATGAATAACCAAGTTGATGGAGAGCTAAAGTACAATATAGAATAAAATCATATAATGGAATCCTAATGCACCAATCAAATGAATGAGAATGACGATAATAAAAGAGAGATATTTTAAAATATCTCTACCTATTCAGAAAAAATTGACCCAAGGAAGTATTTCACAAGCTTTACTTATTATAGAAAGGACAGAGTTATTCAGTGTTTTCTCAGGTGCTGTGACATGGCCTCCAGCTGTCTCTCTAGGGAAGCACAGAGCTCCTACAGGCTGTGTCCTCTCTGCACACCCTGTGGTGGCTATCCCAAGGGTGTCTCCAAAGTCAGCAGGGTCTTACCTGTGGGCAACTGGAGTGAGGCCTTTTGTCTAATAGGCTGAGAAGAATGGCTGCCTGCTTTAGTGTTAAATGTACTGTCTAGATCTTTGCAGACTGTAATGGGAGCTGGGATTGCTACTGCCCTGGCATATAACATAAATTTAGATGGTTTACATTTGAGCTGAGTGCTGCTGTGTGTCATGTCATGTGCTGTAGTGTAGGAAGCAGGAGTGTAAATGCAGGTGTTAATACAATCAAGGATACACTAGGGCGTGCATCTGGCCAAGACAGAAACTGTGTGAGAGCTGTGCTCTTCTGGAGCAGAAGCTGACAGGTATGGGGGATGGCATTAGAGAGGAATCTGATTTTTTTTCTTGCAGACTGCAGTCTTCATCTGAAAGACAATCTCTGATTTTCTGTGTTCTCCATACTTAACACAGTGGTCCCCAGGTATTGAGTAGTTCACTGGTTCCCTTACACACTGTTGTCATGCAAACATATATTAAAGATCTGTTTTTCTATTTAAGAATGGGGGAGATTTTCTAAACCTCATGAAGCTAAGTAATCAATGCTCAAACATTTCAAAATTTGTTGTTGCTTTTAAATGCAGGAGTATTGACAGGAAGCAAAAATTATATATATAAAAAAAATGTCTCCTAAGCCCTTCTAGAAAACTCTTCACCTATTGAAGCTCTTCGTGAACACCTCATCTGTCATATATCTATAGACCAAGAGGTGTCATCTGTATTATCTAACATGCTGGGGAAAAAAGAAAAGAAACTTGTAGTCCTTAAAGATAGTACACAGTAGTTCCTAACATAGTATATCAATGAGTAAGATCATTCTGCAATGGATAAATTGTGTAATTTGTTTGATTTGAGTCTACCAAGTGATGGCAACTTGGATCATCTACTTGAGTTATATTGTTTACAAAACTATGAAGCTGCAAGTGCAATCACTGTTTATTTGATATACCTTTTAGGTTGACAATGGAAAAATGCTTTTATCACTAAAAAAAAAAAATGACAGCGCTTGCTAGTGCTGATCACAACTTTTCCAATCAAATGTATTTCAGGGAGACAAATTCAGTTTTCCTGGATCCCTATACATACCAGGAGAAGGTGGAAAAATGGGACAGAGTCAACAACTGAGGATCAGCAGTTTAGGGACCACCTGGAGAAGCTGTTTGTATTGAAATCCATGGGGCTGTAGGGGATTTCCCAAGGGTGCTGAAAGCACTGGCTGGCATGATTGTGCAGCCTCTAACTATAATCCAAGCAAAATCATGGAGATTGAGGGAAGTCCCTTGAGGATTGTGAAACAGAAAAGGACAGCCTAGACTGTAGTAGTGCTCCTTTTGACACACCTTTCCCATCACTCTATTGGGAAGGAACATCCAGGAAGTGGCTGGATCGATAGATAAATAGGTTTAAAACTGTCTGAACAGCTGTACCCAAAGGATATTAGTCTATCACATGACATCTCTGAAAGCTGCTAACAAGAGGAGCATCCCAATGGTCTGTACTGGAGATCATGTTGTTCAATAGCTTCATAAATGGCTTGGATGATGAGACAGAATATCCCTCAGCAGATTACAGGCAGTGACTGGCACATCAGAGAGTAGAGCTTCAGTTCAGAGTTCCTTGAGAATCTCGAGAAGTGAGCTATAAAGTTTGACAGGGAGATATATTCCTCTGGAGGAATAGCTGTATACATTAGGAACTGACTGGATGGGTGGCACCCTGCTGAAAAGCACCTGGATGTTACAATGAACTAGCATGAGCCAGCAGTGTGCTTTCACCAAACCAAGTCAAACTACATTTTGGGATTTATTAGGAAGATCATGGCAGATAAGGGAGAAGAAATTATTTTATGCCACAAAGTGCTGGTGAAGTCACACCTGAAAATCTATGTCCATTTTCTGGTCACATCAGTTCAGGAGTGACTTGGAGAAAAGCGAAGAGTCCGGGAAAGTGAGGCTGATCTGAGAGACGCGGTCCACTGGGATGCGACCTACAAGGCTGGGGGAGCTGCCCATGTCTAGTCAGGTGAAGATGAGGCTAAGGAAAGATCTATTAGCAGCCAACAGCTACTTGAAGGGTACTTACTTCTTGGTAGTGGCAGGTGAAACAACATCCACTGAATCTATTTAGCCTAAGACTCAGTGGTCTGAACGTGCCATTGAATGCCTTCATTGGAAAATGTATCAGTGAGTAATTGTTCTCATTCTCTGACTGTTCCAGTTTCCTTCTCACTTGGCTAAGATTACTCTCTAGAGAGGAATTAATATGAAGTCAGTAAAGTTTAAACTAAAAATATGATATGCATTTTAACAATGACAGTAATTTTACAATGAGAGTAAATAAACATTTGTATATCTCCCCAAAGGATGTAAACTTCATTTGAAATCATTACAATTCAATACCTGTCTATAAAAAAAATTGTCTAGTTTAATTAGAAGCAGCAGCTCCAATTCAGAGATTGCTTAACTGAAGTCTACGATTTTTTCTGTAGTCATGTTAAATGATCATCTTCATTCCAGCTGGCCCTAAAATGGAAGATTGATTCCTCTTTACAAAAAGTCCTTTTGCAAAGTAATCTTAAAATGCAGGCATAAGGCTCTGAACATATGCAAATAGGCAGCATTTGTCAGCACATGTGGAAAATCAGCATTTTTAGGCTATTGAGTTTCAAATTTTTTTACAATATTCCAATCTGAGGTTCAATCTACAGTGTAGAAGTTTCATAGTCTTCTGAGAAAGCAAAGAGTTTATCAGGAAATGTACAGTGTAAAACAAAATAATGAGACTTAAGAATAATATTTTATTTAGAAGAGAGAAAAAATATTATTAAGTAAAGCAAAATCAACCAACCAACCAAAAAAACCTAAAAAAAGTCAATGTAAATGATAGACAATTCAAAAACACCTACTCTCCTTGTGGTTAGTCTTCCAGTGTTTTGAAGAATGACAAAGAATAGTTATGAGAAGTTTATTGTCTTCAGCCTGGAGAGAGGAAGTGGGAGGAAAATGTTGTCAAAGTAGATATAATAAGTATCTGGTAAATAATGTCAAATACCCATATAGGTTGGAAAAAGCACGGTGGTTTCTTAAACACACTGTTCAGTGTAAACAGTTTGGCTATGCAAAAATGTCATGGTGTCTGGCAGTGTCAGACAAAGCAAGTCCCCAGGAAAAAAAACAGATGTCCTTCCCCAAAGGGTTCTCTGAATCTAAATGACACACGGGTGCAGGAGCATTTCTTGGGGCATTCATAAAATGTTGCCACTCATGCAGATGAGGGTATTTAAATGACAAGGGATTCTGAGAACACAAACACATTAGTCAGCCCAGAGCAAACACTACAAGTAGTTATGGGAGTGACTAATGATGACATAAATATTTGGGATTACCGGTAATCTACAGAAATCACACTATGAGTCTATAATTATAGTTTGTCCTTATATGCACATACAAACATTTGTACCTATGCATAGAATCGTACCTATGCACAGAATCAATCTGCAGCAAAAATACTGCTGATCAAACCCTTTGTGGTATGAATACTATGAGACTGTAATGGAGAAATAAGAGTTACTGTTTTGAGCAGTTAATTGTAAACTATTAGTATTTAAGTGATGTAGTTTGTTTTCTGAAATACAATTTTTAAAAGACAACCTGAAGTTTTACAACAGTTACTTACTTCAGAAGATGAAGTTAATCTCTGACGTTTTACTTAAATATGTGAAAAATACGTAATGCTCCTAAACCTGTTTGCCAGAAAATGCAGATGTCTGGTGTGTTCTGTCAGTGCAAACTAGGCAAAGCTAGGCAGACACTACCTTTCTGGGGTACATACCGTGCTTTCAGAGCAATACATTTGGGAGTCACATAAGGATGCTCTGCAACTTTTCCTTGTTTTCAATATCTCACTGTAATTTTAGACAACATAGGTGGAAAGCGGAAATTACTATTAAATTACACAATTTCTTTCCCTCTCCCACCCCAGGAAAGAATTGCTTCTTTTTGTTTGTTTGTTTGGTTGGTTGGTTTTGGTTTTTTTTGTTTTGTTTGTTACTGAGAGGAACACAAGGCACTACAGATAGGGCACAGGATGATTGGCAGAAAGCTTTCATACTGATACTTCCTCTAGCACCTTGTTCCAGGCTCCAGGAATTAGGCCTCTTCCAAATTTCTTGTGCTCAAACAAAGAAATATAGTTCTTATATTTAATGAAGGTTTTTAATGAATTAATTTAATGAATTTTCACCCTCAGAGAAGTCAATGGAAAGAAGTTCTAGGTATGAAATTGAAACTGTAGACTCAGTTGTGTGTTGGAATTTGTGAAGTAATTTGAATAGAGAGTTGTTCACAAATGAGGTATATCATCATAGATCCACATTTTGTGTGTATTTTCTATGACTTCAGTTCTTAATAATTTTAATTCATCAAAACTTAGCTTTATTAGCAGATATCACATACACTAACCATTACTGTCTGTGGTAAGAGCTCGTGAAGCCTGTTGCCTCCTTCTTCCTTCTCACTGCTAACAAGACTGTAAACCCTAAAGAATAAAAAACTTCTGCTGCAATTGCATAAAAGCCTGATACAATTATGTGTTTTAGAGCATGACTATACTGAATAATCCATTTAATTTAACTTTAAGTAGTTTAAATTAACCAGAATTGTTTATATGCATTGACTGGCTCAGATGATCTAAATCTGCATCTACTTGTCTCTTTTACTCTGAAAAGAACTGGAAGCATTTCAAATAATAGAAAATAGATTTATAGAGCCTCTCTGACTTGCCTCATCATCTTAATTTATTGCACAGCCTCCCCGCCCCCGCCACGCCTATTAACCATAGTTAGTATGAGAACTAATGAAAGGTGAATAAAATCAAGTGGTGGTTAGAGTCAGCAAAAGGTGGCATCTAATAGCAGGAACGATATGAAACATAGATTGATTTACTAATTTATTGACTATTTAAATGAGAATCTGCAGTGGCTCCCTTCATTACTAACATGAGCTCCTGATAAGAATGCACAATATAGTTTTCTCCTTTCCGTTGCTCTTGAAAATTATACAAAAACGCATGACAATGGTTAACCTGCCATTGTGCTAAGACTGAAGTCTGTCCTGCTGGTCGATATTGTGTCCTTGTACTGTCTCAGCTGCTTGTTTTCATCTGCTCTCAATTGCTGTTGGGGAAGAAGACAGATTTTTGTTCTGGGTTTGCACAGTTTCTATCAGAATGCAGGCCTGCTGTGCAGTCATGGCTCTTGGTTAAGAAATAATGCAAATTATCAACACAGCAAGAAGGAGGTTTTCCTCTTCCTCAGTGAATCATCGCTAGATGCAGGAGAATGAATCTGTCCTGACATAGTTCAGTGTGTAAATGAAGATAATTGAGACAATCAGCATAGGAATTATGATAGTTGCCCTTAATCAATGTAAATAAGTCTGTAAGCAGATCCAGGGTGCATCTACATTAACATTGTCATTTGGGTCAGGAATGTGATTCTAAAGTGAATGTATTGATTATCATGCATAGGCTGGAATCATAGAGTGGTTTCAGAGGACAGGAACAAGATTTCTTTCAGGTGAAATTAAACTAGTAAAGACACTCCTGGCATACCTGTAGTCTGATATAAAAGCTCCAAAACACATGCACGGTGGATGCTGAGTCCTTGCAACTCTTTCACTCTGCAGACTTACTGCTATTAAAAAATAGTATTTTTTATTATATACGTAATTTCATATTAAAAAAAAAAAACCTCAGTAAACATCAGTGGAGGGAAAGGATGCCATTCAGAGGGACCTCGAAAGACTTGAGAGCTGGGCCTGTGCAAACCTCATGAAACTCAACAAGGCAAGGTCCTGCACATGGGTCAAAGAAATGCCGAGCACAAATACAGGCTCAGTGAAGAGTGGATTGAGAGCAATCTTGAAGAGAAGGATTTCGGGTATTGGTGGATGAAAAACTGAATATGACACAGCAATGTGCACTCACAACCCAAAAAGCCAACAGTATCCTAGACTGCATCAAGAGAAATGTGGCCAGCAGGTCAAGTGAGGTGATTCTCCCCATCTATTCTGCTCTCTTGAGACCCCACCTGGAGTATTGTGTCACCCAGGGAGGTGGGAGTGTATTGAAGGATGCACTCCCCACTCCCTTGCAGTTGCATTGACAAACTCCTTAGGTAAGTCTCAGAGGGGGAAACTGGACTGAGTGAAACCAAATGTTTGCCATCAAGCACAGGTACTGTTAATCACTGGTTCTGTTGTGAAAACCCGATACTTTGTGGCTCTGTTGTGTAAATCAGACACTATGCTTGCCTTCCTAATAACTTCCCTGTCTTTTCCATTGAAGAGGTGACAAGAACTGATAAATGATCATTTCTGCCCAAGAGCGGGATGACTGCTCAAGAAGCAAGAAGTCAGCAAAATTCTGGGGATCAAGAAAAAAAAAAAAGGTGAGCAGGGTGGGTACGACCACCGACTCCATTGGACAAGGGGTGGTGCACCCCATTTTCCCCTCAATGTATGTGCAAAGCCCATCCTCCACCTTTTTCCTCATCTCTCATGGAAATGAGTTTGTGGAATACCTGTCTCTCCTCATCTAGTATGTTAGTCAGCTAATAAAATGAATTTAAAAGATGTCAGAAACTTATCTGTGTGTACTCCCACCACCCAAGATTACTGGATGTGAGACAACACTGGACTGAGGGGTGGTGATCTGTATTTCTTCGGCTCACCCTCTCCTCTCCTCTCCTCTCCTCTCCTCTCCTCTCCTCTCCTCT
>NW_020799097.1:12276825-12349520 GCF_003259725.1 Athene cunicularia
CCCTTCCCTTCCCTTCCCTTCCCTTCCCTTCCCTTCCCTTCCCTTCCCTTCCCTTCCCTTCCCTTCCCTTCCCTTCCCTTCCCTTCCCTTCCCTTCCCTTCCCTTCCCTTCCCTTCCCTTCCCTTCCCTTCCCTTCCCTTCCCTTCCCTTCCCTTCCCTTCCCTTCCCTTCCCTTCCCTTCCCTTCCCTTCCCTTCCCTTCCCTTCCCTTCCCTTCCCTTCCCTTCCCTTCCCTTCCCTTCCCTTCCCTTCCCTTCCCTTCCCTTCCCTTCCCTTCCCTTCCCTTCCCTTCCCTTCCCTTCCCTTCCCTTCCCTTCCCTTCCCTTCCCTTCCCTTCCCTTCCCTTCCCTTCCCTTCCCTTCCCTTCCCTTCCCTTCCCTTCCCTTCCCTTCCCTTCCCTTCCCTTCCCTTCCCTTCCCTTCCCTTCCCTTCCCTTCCCTTCCCTTCCCTTCCCTTCCCTTCCCTTCCCTTCCCTTCCCTTCCCTTCCCTTCCCTTCCCTTCCCTTCCCTTCCCTTCCCTTCCCTTCCCTTCCCTTCCCTTCCCTTCCCTTCCCTTCCCTTCCCTTCCCTTCCCTTCCCTTCCCTTCCCTTCCCTTCCCTTCCCTTCCCTTCCCTTCCCTTCCCTTCCCTTCCCTTCCCTTCCCTTCCCTTCCCTTCCCTTCCCTTCCCTTCCCTTCCCTTCCCTTCCCTTCCCTTCCCTTCCCTTCCCTTCCCTTCCCTTCCCTTCCCTTCCCTTCCCTTCCCTTCCCTTCCCTTCCCTTCCCTTCCCTTCCCTTCCCTTCCCTTCCCTTCCCTTCCCTTCCCTTCCCTTCCCTTCCCTTCCCTTCCCTTCCCTTCCCTTCCCTTCCCTTCCCTTCCCTTCCCTTCCCTTCCCTTCCCTTCCCTTCCCTTCCCTTCCCTTCCCTTCCCTTCCCTTCCCTTCCCTTCCCTTCCCTTCCCTTCCCTTCCCTTCCCTTCCCTTCCCTTCCCTTCCCTTCCCTTCCCTTCCCTTCCCTTCCCTTCCCTTCCCTTCAGATTTTTTAAGAGACCACATTGCTTATTATCCTTTTCCACATTTAAATTGTTTCCTACAGTAAGTAAAATATTTTAACTGGTCGTTTGGTGTTGTTTCACCTTACAGAGTTCAAGGAGAGTCTAGACAATGCTCTTAGTCATATGGTTTAATTTTAGGTAGTCCTGTGAGGATCGAGGAGTTGGAGTTGATGATCCTTATGGGTCCCTTCCAACTTGAGATATTCCATGGTTCTATGATTCTATGATTCTGACCTAAACCATGCTGATTCTTTTTGTCCTTATTCTAAATCTGACAGTGTCATATGAATGAGGTAAGTTAGATATCTTCAGAAAACTGGCATGCTTTTTTATTAATTCATGTGATTTTGAAATATGTGCACAGCTTCAAAATCAACTCCTTGCAAAAGGAAGGAGGGATATGTTAATGACAGAATTTAAGGATTTCTATCTTCTAACACCTACACTTTTTATTCAGTGTCATATCAATGAACAGAGGTGCCCTCCCTTAGTTAAGTGTATTCTTGTCAGACTTCACCTTCTTTCTATCTATGCATTTATGTTAGGGTTTTGGGGGTTTTATTTTTTCTGAGTATGATACCTTTGGTTCACCTATAGAAGAGGTAGAACAGCATTAACAATACCTGAGCTTGCTGTATCTCAAATCTCATTAGGAGGGACTGACTTCAGAAGGATGAACATATTGTAAGGGCTGTATATAATTTTGATTCTTGGCATAAATCCTAATTTTGTAAGTATATGTATTCATATGCATCTCTATATAAGTCTTTGTAGGTATCAATATACTTTTAAGTAGGAAGCCCTAGTCCCTAGTCTCTTTCTACTTTAAAACTGACCATCTGGGAGATCTTGTCCAGAGCAGATGCTGTGTCTCTTTTACATCAAGATTTTAATTGCTGTGTGATCAAAGGACTGTCCTGGAAGAAGAAATTCTGAAGTATTTCTAGCAACATATTAATTATAACGTTGCTATACCGTAATGTTACTTTTTTATATACAACCATCCACTAGTCTACTGGCTTTTATTCATAGTCCATTCAGAAGGTTTTGTTGAACTTTTTATTGTCCTTTCAAGGGTCTATTGAAGGTGAATTTGTTGTCCTTGTCTTTTATCTCATTAATGGTTCTCTGCAAAGCACTTCAAGAGAACAAGTCAAGAGGTTACAAAGAACTGCCCACAGTGCTTATTGGGCCATGTGAATGCAGTATCTTCTCTTCAATGGGTTTTTTCTTTCCACTGTAAAAAGAGACAAGAATGATAATCTCCTTGTCTGAATAGGAAATTTTTGTGCCTACTGGAATACACATTCAACTAAAGTTCTGAAGCCATATATGTTCAAAAACCCCTTCCTGAAAGGGAAGCATAATTCTAGATTTAGTACTTACTGCAGTGCAATACGTGTCTATAAACTTGCATGACCTTCTGAGCATGCTGAGCTCAGTTACCCTTACCTTGTATACAAATGCTTCCAGTGACAACTCTTTCCCAAGAGGGTCAGTTATCAGTCAGGGTAAGTTGGAAATCTTACAGAAATCTGACCTTAAAGAACTTGCAAATTGGGTTATAGGCAGACTCAGTACAGGACTGCCAAGCAACAGTGATCAGAAACTAATTATCAGTCCCCCTTGACATAACCTTTATTCTTTCTGGATTTTGAATCAATGGGAAATTAATATTTACATTTTCTCCATGGCTATGATACCAAAAAAAAAAAAAAAATGTATGTGATTTTTTTTTTTTTTTTTTTTTTTCCTTCCCATATAAACTTGACCCAAGTACTGATCTGGAAAGAAAATACCAACTACTCAAAGATTATGATTAAACTTTGACTGTTGAAAATAATAGTACAGGGATGAGGAAATTTCTACAGAGTAGTGATAAAGTCACAAAGAGGTTGCAATGTCACCAGCATCTATGGCAAGTATGGTAAGCACAGTGGAAGGAAGGTCAGACTGATTGAGAAGTTAGTAAAAGGATATAATAGCTCCTTTCTGTATATGTGCAACCCATAATAAATCTCTGAGAGTGCTCCAACATGACATGGATGGACATGGATTGTCTGATCTCAAATATACCTAGCATCAAAGAACTGAGTGACGAATACAGGGCAAGTATTTTAATAGAGGTGTTTGTCAAGAAATGTCCTGGATGTAAGAGAAGAGTGGATGATGGTTCTGTCCCCTTGGTGTGCGCTGCGGGAGTTGGAGAGCAAATCAGTCTAACTGTTCTGGTGTTGTCACCGTTGTACTGTATTTCTTAATTTGTCTGTAAAATTCCAGAGATAAATCCAGATGCACTGTTGAATTAAGAAATTGAAAAGGGTACCCGATAAGTGGGCAAACTGGGGCCAGGACTTTCATCTTTTTTATATAGATGTGGTAAATAAAAAAGAATCTGTTCTGCGCAAAAGGTCTTTTGTTGCAGCATTTCTGCATAAAAGAACCTTTCTAAGTAAATGAAACTTGCATAAATGAAAGGTTTTATAAATGCTTTTGCTGTTCCATTTAGATTTCCCAAACCCTCTGAGGGCACAGATGTCCATTAACTTGGGGAAAGCCACTGGCTCTGCTGTTTTCCAGGAGCATAGAGGAAACCTTCCCAGAGTGGCTGCTCTTCTTGTCATCCATGAAATGAAGAAATAGTCATTCTCTGTGAAGTCTGAAATGAAATCCTTTGGAAAGGATCCAAAAACTTCCTGTCCATTTCTTTCTTCCTGGCTCCTGATTTTCAAGGTCTCTGGATACAATCCAGTCTTTTCATCCTTAGATCCTACATAGTTCTTGTGTCCCTGTTATACTGAGTCAGGGATAAAGTCCAGGTGGAAGTCCTCCAAGCCCTGTTATGTTGTTTATGCAGGCTGTTGCAGAAGGGATTTGTGGTTAAATGTCACTTCTGTTTAAAAGTACCAAGGGTTAAAGCTGGTATTATAAATGTCATTTTCAGGGGAAGCATGCCAGATAAATGCTAATCTGCTCCTTAAGCACTCTCCAGTGATTTTCATAAGCACTCTTCAAAGAGTAGAAATAAAAATATCATGGCACAATATAGGAATTAAAGTGCAGGCACTCTTCAGCCAGTGTGATTGTAAACCTTCTGGCCTGAAGCTATAAAAACCAAGGGAGTTCCTGCCACCATCTATGGATAAACAGAAGAAAGAACAGATACTGAGAGCTTTCTTTCTACCTAGAAATCCTCCAAGCAAAATTTTGAGAAGCTGGCAATTTTTACACAAGCTTGGAAATAGTGAAGTGGTGAATCTGAAGTGAGGCAGAGAGAGGGAGAGAGATTTACCTAGGCAGAAAGGACTGTTCATTCCCTTTCACTGAGGACTTTGTAGAAATACGCTATAGAGAGATTTTGTCTTGAAAGGGAGTTGTCACATGGCTCTTTGCTGAAGCTACAGACGGCGGCAATAGAAGTCAGGGATCTCAGATGAGGTCTCTGTCATAGCAGAGCCCTATGAGAGAGAAATTAATTATGTGGCTGGTTTATGAATGCAGTAAAAGTTGGATTTTTTCCGATTGCAGCAGATAGAGTTTCCTACAAGGGAGGACACATTAACATTCAACTCTACCATAGGACTATGGCTCTCTATTGCTCACTAACAATTTCATGTTCAATTAAGTACTTGTTTGAAGTCCCGGTCTTGCTTTTCTCTGTGCAATGTTTGTGGCCAACACATCAAAACAGTATAGAAAATTGGGTCAGTTGTACCTGGAAATAAAAGGAAACTTTGAGGTGCTCCTTGCATGCTACAGCTGTCTCAACACTCTGTACACACTCCCACTCCTCCAAATTTCTAAAGTGCTTTTGCTATTATAAATAAATACAATAAAAATGTAAGAGTTGGTGACAGGATGCTGCTGAGGAGTCAATGGGCTATACCACAGCTGTGGTCCTTCATTTGCTGCTCAGCCCAGGAAAACCCTCCAAGGCATATCTGCATCTCCTCCATGTCATCCCAGCGTCCTTCAAGAGCCCACGTTACAGTTACAGCAATCCAGCACACCAAGCTGTTGGGTGTGCCACAAGACTTCTGAAGAGGAACAGAAAATACAATGCTTCTCAAGAGCCAGGAACTAGCACTCTGGAGTCCAGTCTTGACTTGGCAAAATCCTGCTAGAAAACAAACATTCCTTGGTTTAATGCCTCAGAGACATGATATCTACAATATGAATGGATGGTCTGTCATATAACCTGATGTGAACACTCCCCTCATCATACAGTGAACCACTATATATCATTTCACAATAAGTAGAAGAAGGATAAATACAACAAATGTTGAAAGGACACTTCGTAACTTCTGGTTCATATGAATAGACTCAGAGCACAGAGACTTCTGTCATGAAATAATTATTTCCCTTACCTATTGGGAAATAATTTGTGGTGTAGTAAGTAGCTGAAGTCAGAGCTCTGATGGAGGGTGTGTTGCATTGTCACGACTGCCTGGACTTCTAGGTGGAGGTTTCTTCTGGAAAGGTCTATGAATTTTCACGGATGCCTTAGCCATTTGAAGTAAGTAATTGCCACAGATGAGATCAGCTGCTTTCTGCAATAACAAGAGCAAGAAATCATGGCTGAAGATAAAGCTATAAAAGATAAAATTTGCTGAACTGCCTGCCTACTTCTGTAACATATATTAATCTAAAGCTGCTTTGAAGAAGATTGGATTTACCAGTCTGTTGCGATGTTACTTTCATTATGATATCAGAGGCCTGGTTCTTTTCCCACCATGCCTGGGTGAGTCTTGAGCTTGCTAGATCCCAAACCAAAGTTCTGATTTTGCATAGAAGAGCTCCAATAATCCAGCAAATCATCAATATCCAGCTTAGAAGACATAACTTCATCAGTCATCACCAGGATATTGTTCACCAGCAGTTCTACACCCCCATCAGTGCTACAGAAGTAAAATCCAGAAGCACTTTAAGGTAAAGACAGCTGAAGGCCCACTTAGAAAAAGGTGACAAAATCTCACCTCCATAAAAGTTAGGTATCTAGTTAGATAAGGGTTATTGTCAAGACTGCCTGAACAACCCACATAAAAAAAAAGTAGATTTTTCAAGACAATTCAGCCTAACACAATCTGGATTGAGTCTTGCCCTATAGTAGATGCTACCTCTCCTCAGAGACAGAATTCAGACTTAGTCTGACAAGTAAAGACTTAGTCAATGTAACTGAAGAAGTTAAGAATCTCTGAGGTATACAATTCTTGCCTCTTTTTTTCTTAACCACAGAATGTCTTACTGATAACATACACATCAATGTCTTTTTTACTTCTATTTGCTTTATTTATTTGAAAACGTACTGATATTTTATTAAATTAATTTACTATTTTCAATAGCTGTATATTTCTGTGACTAATTGTCATTTTGATTTTTTTCTTATGGTTTTGGTAAGAATTGTAAGGATTTTGAAGGTTATAGAAAAGCGTTCCTGTGCTAAAGTGAGGTGAAAGATAAAATTCTCAAATGTGTTCAGTAAACAGGAGAGTTTGAGTTGGTCAGTCAAAACATTTCATTTTGATTGTTTTGAACAATACCATTTTGATTTTTAGCTTTTTCTTTTATTACTTCTTTGAACTATTTTAAATTGAAAAGTAATTTAAGAGTAAAATATCATATGTTTGATTTTGAAAGTGTAAATGCAGGCTGTTTGATGAGTTTAAAACTTTTAAGACATTTGATTTTTCAACAATTTTCAGAATGCTGCTATGTCTGCTCATAGAAAACAGCTCTTATTAACAGTTGTGTTTTGATTAATCCCTCTTTTCCAAACAAAAACTTTTAAACAAAATTCATATTTAAGAGCAATTATCAGCATAAACTTTCTTTTTTTGTATATACATCTTAACTTTGTAACTTTCTTTTTAATTTTTGAATACATATCACTTTCCATAAATGCTTTGGTTCATAAATTAATACAGACAAATACTTCTTAAAGGAGAAAACTTTAATTTTTATATTGAAATTGAAATAGTGTTTTTTTAAAAAAATATTAATTTAAACATTTTTTATATTCCAAAATATCTGTGGTAGACAACAAAATGCATTGCCATCATAAGCAGTATTAAAAAATGTCCAATTTTCTTCACAAAAAAAGTAAAGAAGAAAGAAAATTATAAAAGAAATTATTTATTTAAAAATTTTTAGCTATTGTTTATTAAATGTACAAATAGCTCTTGGCAGATTATTCATGGGTAATTATAAATTCCAGTATATTAAAAAATAAAATAAAATTAGAAAGTATAAAGGAAACATCCACAAAGAAACATTTTTAATTAATCTTTTAAAAGTTTACTGATTATTCAACAATTTAAAATCTTGTCTTAAATTGAAAAATACCATAAATAACGACTGTACTCAAAAGAATACAAGCAAGTAATACATTTTATAGAAGATTTACATGCCATTTTTCCTATGGTAGGCTAGACAAGTGATCAGGTGAACAGGATGACAGAGCAGGAGAAGATGTTGTTTTTTTTTACTAAAACTAATATATTTTACAGAATATAAGGTTACTTTATCACCTTTTTATTATATTCTGGATATAATTCCATGGCTTCATACACTGGATAGTCATCTTCATTTAAGGAAACTTCAGTAGTGTGTTGCAGCTTCTCCTCAAGAGACAAGTGAGAACAAGGAGGTACATAAAAAATATGGGAACTCCTGCAGCTATCCCTGGAACCCTACTCATGATAAATAATGATGATTAAATAGTAAAAGACTATTAAAAATGAGAAATGGTCCAAGGATCTGGTTTTTATGACCTGAAACACTGGATTTATCTCACCTAACTTTAGACTCAGGAAGTGTAACTACCTACACCTTTAGTAGTACCTATGCTGTCTTCACAGTCAATGATAAATACATCTGTTTATGGCGTAGTTCACCACAGTTCTCCCTTTCAGACATCTCGTCCAAGATGAGATGAAATCTTTTGTTTGGAGAGTGTTTCCTCTCCATTTAGGGAGCTATGGACGACTAGCTCAGGTATAAAAGTCTTTGTTTGGTAAGATGAGTCCCATCCAAAACAGACGGTGACCTTAAATTTTGAAAAACATCAGCATCCATATAAATTTGTACTTTCATATAAAAGTAATGATTTTCGCATTTCAAGGAATATTCATGTACACAGACATTAGTCATGCACCTTCCAGTGCTCTGAGTCATTCTCTGGTGGCACTTACTGTGGTTTTGGTCAGATTAGAAAAATAATTCTCAACCTGAGTGCTCTGGTTTGCACTGTGGGTGACAGACAGGCTAAAGGAATCAGAGTGAAGTCTCATGAGCCCTCAGACTTACATCTATATGTAAGGTGAGATTTTGACAGAAACAGGTTCTTATTTCGGTTATATTTTCCTGTCTACTTTTTTACATGGGTGTGTGTAAATGAGATGAAGTACTACCCTAGGCTAGTGTCTATAACTTATTTATTTGTGTAAGTCATGATAGGTAGTGATTTTCTTGTGTAAATCTGCTACTAAAAAAATATTATCAGTATTATTCATTTATCTCTCCACTGCAAACTAACAAAGAAGGATGAAGGTGGAAGAAAAACAGACTGAGCTTACAAATAACACAGGAAAGACAAACAGTTTATGTGTAACCACAGGAAAAAGGGAGAAAAAAAGGGAACAAGGAAGAGATTACACTCAAAACTTTCCTGAATTCATAATATCCCTATTAAAAGCCAGAAGCAGAACCATGCAACTTGATACCTGTATAATAAATGACAGAGACAGATGCAAAGCCTCCATAAGACGTAGGCTCCCTACCCAACTGGAGACAACTGTAATTAAGGGTGACTTCATCCCTTTAGCTATTTCCTCTCAAGATTTTTCAACATTTGTTTTTGTAAATATATTTACATACGTTCTGTCTTCTAATTTGTGAAACAGAGCACAGCAGACAGCAAAGTCTCAAGGAATACACTGATGTATTAATAATAATAAAAATAATATATGCAAATCAGACCTGCTAAGGCTGTTTTTTCTCCCACAGGGGGAAGCAGAGAGCTTCTGTTACTTCCCTGGTTTGGGGCTTGCACATACTCAGCTTCCCGTCACTTTGGGAGCTCCCTTGTCATCTCTTTTCTCTTCCTTTTCTCTGTGTTTGGCTATTGACCATCTATATTGAATATTTCTGTAGTTAACTCTTTGAGACATATGTCTGCACATTTGCCTGTAAATGTTTAGCAAAATATGTCTCCTATAAATAAAATCTGCAATTTATTCACTGAAATGTAGGTCTGCTAGAGACTTCAGGACGTCAGCTGATCATATCTCTACTGTATGACTTGTTGCAATAATAAAGCATGAAAATAGCAACACAGCAACAAAATGTTATCAGCAACTGTCTGCTTATGTATGTGGCTTTGTCGGCCCTGGTAAAACACGTAAAACTTCTGTTCATTAATATTTACTTATGCATATGTATTTGTATATGTGTACATACAAACACTCTGTGCACATGGATAATGTGTGCCTAGTCAGTAGCTAATGCACTTACTTCTTTTCCATACAGAATCTATATACCAATCATTAAAAAATCAAATAATTCTGAGCAATGAAAAAGCATCACAAAAACCTTCTTGGCTGCTAATATGGGTATAAAATCCAAAAAGTAGCAATCTAAATAAATGATATGTAGCCCTTACTCTTTATGTAATCTCCATGCCTTATATCAGCACTGGTGTTGCCACCTACCTTTACCGTCCCTTTCCTTTACAAAGGAATTCTAATGACTAATTTCTCTATTCTCCTATGTGAAGCTTAAACTCTATTTTACTTCTCCAACTGTGATATTTTTTCAGAGAACATTTCAAAACCTTCTTTTCAAAGTACAGGAGACCTTAAAAAACATGAGATATCAGAAGCGTTTGGACTCTATGCTGCAGTCTCTGGGTCTGTATCCACTTAGCACTGTCCTTTACGAAATTTCTTGGAGAGTAAACAAAATACTGCATTGCAGCAAATCAAATTTAAAGAGACACGATAGGGCAGAGGTCTGGATAAGAAAGACTCAGTTTTGTTTGCCTCCTAGCAAAATATTAGAAGAAACAAGAGACACAGAGAAGCAATCTATTTGTTATTTATTCTCTTTCTTAGTTATCAAAACTTAAATAAAGCCTGTTAGACACATCATATTATAACAGAGGAAGCCAGCAATATGCATTTTTGGAGGAATATCACAACACTGCCATTTAATATTGCTATAGTGAATGCAGAAGGTATGAAAAACAGAGGTGTATGTTAAAAAGGCAATAATTTATAACTACTGCTTATAGGGTTTTTTACTTAAAAGCAACAGAAGATTTTAATACTTAAAAAGTAGGCAATATGCTCTAAAAAAAGAGCACTGGAAATTAGATGGATCATAGCTATCATATGAGAACTCTGGACAGATGTATAGCAAACACTTTAAAACCGAGGCTTTTATTGTGTTTTAGGTAGTACTCAGATGTAGCACACACATTACTGGGGCAGTGAGAACACAAAAAAATTAAGTTAAATGAGAATTATCTCTACCTCAAGTTTACAACAGCGGTGGTCCCGTGGACAGGGGCATGATGGGGAAATAGGCCAGTGTTCTGCTTGCACAGAGGTTAGTTTTGTCAGATTTTCTGCTTCGTTTGCATAGGAGCAGTGTGCAAAAAATGTAGTTTGGACTGACAGCTTCTCATACTGCTGTGTACTGTGATGGAGAAGATCTCACTCTGAGACTTGATATTGTTATTGGGTCATGCAAGGCAAGGTTTGGGTCCAAGAAAGCCATCTTTTTCAAACTAACACTGGAATAAAAGAGGTATCTCAAGCTACGTTTCTCCAACACACACTTGGAGAGCTTGGAGCAGATGAGCCATTAGAGTTGCTAGTGACTTTCAATAGCAGTAAGACTTCCTTCATCCTCAAGTTTTTCTGCTTCTGTTAACCTCAACATAACATTGCACTGTGGTATCACAAAGGCACCAGTTTCCTTCAGAAGCACCTACAGACCCCATCTTCCAATGCACATCCTGAAAATGCCTGATTAGATGTGAGCTACTGCTGTCTCTCTAGTTTATTTGGAAACCTTTTGTGTCTTTAGCCCTCAGGCTGAAAGTTTGATACCTTACATCGTTCTTGTTCCTTATGAATTCACTTATATTTCCTTCCAAAAGCAACTGGACTTTTCTGAATCCTGCCTCCTTCTGTCTCCTCTCCCATTTACATAGAAAATACACAAATGACCAGAGATTGTCTCCATTTACACATTATTTTTCTCAGATTCTCACTACAGATAATGCTATCAGATGAATCAAAAATACTCATTTGGGTCTGACCACTCTTGTCAATACAAGGCAACATGAGGGCAGTACGATAGACACTCTCATCCTTCTGTGTTGCCCTGTGTGTTGAATATTCTGAGTTTTTTTCCAGTAACACAGAAATTGAACTGAAGCTTCTTAAAAGGAAGTTCTGCATATTGTACTTGAAATGGAAATAGCGTTTACCCACATGCCATTCTGTTTGCCTACCATGAACCTTCATTTCTGCACGGCTTAATGCATGTCCCTACACACCGGTTTCTTAATGACATGATTGCATTTAAGGTTTCCTATTGCTTTTGGAGGCCAAACCTGCAGAGAGTTGGACCCTCCCTTCCCATGGAAGTAGGTCTAGCACAAGATGGAAATTGCCTAATTTATTATCTTAGCATGTGGCAGTTATGTTTCTTGAAAAGCATGCTGTGCTTTGCACAGTTGATAAAGGGTTTAATCTAAACAGGTATCAGGAGTCCTGATCTGTAAATATAGCCTACACTTTGTGGTGGCAATTTTGTTGATGTTTTGGTAGGGACTAAATAAAATTTTCTTTGGTGCTAATATGTTGAGTATCAGCCTTTCAGGCAGCCCAAATGTAAAAGCAATTAAACTCTTTTATGCAACTGAGGTTTATGAAACTGTAAGAAAATCTGCCCAAAATACAAACTGGAGTAGGAGTTAAGCCAAGTGTGGTCTCCAGGGCCTAAATCCAAACGACTATTTATTTTTTCAGACCATAACACTTCCAAACTATATTTGCCTGAAAGTGAAGGATATAAAGTAATATGAAGTGAAGGATATATAGCTTTCCACCATTTTGACTGGGGTGAGGTTCCTCATCCACTGGGATGCAGATAGGGCCACTAGGCTTATGGCAGACCTGTGGGTATCAGGTATCAGCACAAAATCCAACCCTGTTTGAGCAGTCGGACTGTTTAATGTTTATGACTTCCTCAAATCAACCAGGCTTCTTTGTTTCCTGATAGAGCAGAGAAATATTTTTTTCTCTTCTCATACAGCTCTAGACATACATTCACATTATTTCTTTTCTGAAAAAAATTCACATCCTAGAGTGATTTCTGTTTATGGGTAGGATTTTAGTATGATGTGCTCTGGATTTTTCTTACCTATTGTCACACAGACAACCTCAGTTGTACTAATAGATAAGAAAATATTCTTCTGAAATCATGTGTAAAGCTTCTGCAAGAGTGCAAAAATATGTCCAAACAAAAATTTTCAATAGCAAATTGAAAAATTAATTGCAAAAGAGATGTATGAATAAGACATAGAAAAATGTACAAAATTTCTAATTACCTATTTTTATGATAAAAATGTAACTGTCTTTTCAAATGGGCAATTCAGAATTTGAGGCCACTGAGATTCAATTTGTAGTCAGAAATTTCTTGAGGTTTTTTATTAGATTGGGATTAGCTTTCTTGATTTTATGCTTGCTTTACACAGTCTTAATTGAGCTTTTGTTTATTGAATATTCTCACAATACTTGTAAGAAATTTTTGATGTAATTTTTGTTGCAGATGTTTCAAAAGGCTTTTTAATATGCTTTGTAAATTGCAAATGATAAAAAAATATTTTTAATTCCAGTAAAAAGGAGAAAAGGAAATTGGTTGAATGAAGATGATACCCTGGATTGACTAAGTGAGACTAATAATTGCTTTCAATCTAAGGGGTAACAGCAGTAAGCTTTGTAGTGAAACGCTTGTTTTCTGTAGTTCCTTTCTTGGCTCCTTTTGTTGTTGTTTTTTGTTTTCTATTATGAGTGCTTCAAAATTATAATAATTTGTGCTGAGAGAAAAAGATAATGTGTCATAAGAGAAGCAGCAACTGAGGAGACAATGAGGGCCCAAAGATGAAGATGCTGGTTTGTGACTAAGACAACCCAGGACCACTTCCCTGTTCTGCAATAAATTCAGTGTACTGTGACCTTGAGCAAGACATTTCAGGCTATGTTCATAAAATAGCTTTTGGTGCCAATGATTGTTGCTTAAATCCAAAATATTGATTCTAAAAATCCTGCTGCTGTCTAACTGCAAAGCCACCTGGATTTTCTTGGTCCCTGTAAATTATATCAGTGATTTTCCAAAGGCAATCACCTTTCCTCTCGTCTCAAAGCTGATCTACACTATGTTGAATATTGAAATAATCTTTGAAGCAGGTGGTGAGCAGGAGTTTGAATTTGCAGTCTGATGGTTATAGCGCTCAACTAAGGATTTAAAGAGACCTTGATTCTAGTCTCCATAGTCATGAGTTTAGTATTTACATGAACTAGAGCAGCTTCAATAGCAAACTGAGGGGGTTACTCTTTCTCACCAACAAGATTTTGTGGTCTGAAGGTAGGAAGAGTCATGTGGGAGATGAGGAAGAAAGAGATATAAAGCATTTTTGCAGACCCAGCTGGTGTGCAAATAACGTGCTTATCATGAGAACTGAAGGGAACAGAAGAGACTGTGTTTCGTGACCTATCTGCAGAGGAGACAAATTGATCTCTAGCAGTTCCAGCTTCACTTTCCAAAAAAAGACCTAAGTTTTGGATGGTTACATTAAGTAACTCAACCCCTTTTCCTCAGTCTATAAAACAGTATGCTGTGTGGGTCGCACACTAAGATATGCAGTTTCTCACTGTGAGGGCTATGTATTCCAGACCCTGTCCACTTTCAACAAAAGTATCAATGGGCTTCATATAAATTTATGTCAAACCTTGTCTCTGCTATATTCTGGCTTGTTATTCTACAGTGACAGTACAACTAAGTCTTCACACCGCTTGTATAGGACTCAGCCCATCTAAACTAGTGTTGTGGGTTCCACAGGTTGGCTGGATATTTAGAAGTTTGCTGCTTCAATGCTAAATGTGTGCACCTAGATCCCTGGTTGTTAATCTCTGAAATGTGAGTAGTTACATTCCTCCAAAGGATGCTGTGACCTCGGGGTAAATATTTTCATGACTGTGAGGCATTCCTGTATTAGGACAAAGATAGTCATGTGAATATCTTTAGAATACAATTGCTACTGAATCAGTACATTAGCTTTTATTATTTTGCAGAAATATTTATATACTCTTAGAGTACTCCTTATGACATTCTATTATTTATTCTCATATAAAATATACATTAAAATATAGAATGTTTCAATTTTGACTTTGAAAGCAGAAAATTTACCTTGAAGAAGAAAGTAAATAAAGTAACATATCTTAGAAAGTCCAGTTAGACTACAGTGTTGACAGGTAATGGTCTGTTTTGCTCTTAAACTGCTTTTGAGGTGAACTGTTGGAGGCTGAAAAGTCTTACACAGACATTCCAAAAACAGAAATTCAGCTTTTTACTGTGTTTTTTTTATTTTCTAAATTTCTGATCTGTCATGGAATTACTGTTGAGTGGGATATTCAATAAATTTGTTGAGATTTATGTTTAAATGAGAAGTTTTATGTTGAAAAATACTAGGCCATTAAAAACATGCTGACTATTCTAGGATGGATTTTAAACTTTGATTTGTATTTGTTAAGATGAAATAGTAATAAAAGAACACAAAGCCTATTTGGCATTCACTGAAGTTGTCTCACATGTTTGAGAAATGCCTGTGAGGTTTCTGTGGACTCCAATCCTCATGTCCATGAGAAGAAATTTTTAAGGTTCAGTTTTATATATAGACAAGGTCAAATTGTACTCTCAGTGTTATTGCTTTCACAGTGTCAGGTAGAATCACAGTCTAGGGTGTTTAAGCTAGAATGGGTTGTCTCCACAAAATCTATTATCAATCTCAATACACACATTTGCCATATCTTATTGCTCCTCTTCCAACAGGGTAGCTGATGTCATGGTCCCTACTGGTATGCTTTCTAGTGTGGGAACTTAAAGTGTGGAAGATGGGATATTCTGAGCAGTTTGTAATGGCAGCAGTAAAACTGCTCGCTGAATAGTAGGTGTCATACAGGAATCCTCACTAGTATGTCTGCGTCTCACAGAAATCAAAGGAAACAGGACTGGAAGGGGCTCAGAGAGCCCTTCTACATTCCTCTGTCCCAGTGAGTTGCACCCTAACATGTTTGACTCACTGAAAGGCAAGGGAATTTCCATCTTATCCCAGTAGGTACTGAGAACATTTCATAATTTTCCTCTTTTCTAGTAACATTTGATATGTTTGTATGTTCTCCTATCATCTTTTCTTTCCTTTCCATATGGCTTTCACACTGTAATATTTTCCAGATCTCACTTTTGTTTCTTTTTTTTCTGGATACTCCTGTGCCTGATTAGTTGTTCCCTGGTATACATTCATGTTTTTAATCATTCCTCTGCTATTTCATTCAATTACCTTGGATTGCACAAGAATTTTTTACATTTTCCAGCTTAGTAAAATGATTGTGAAATGTAATTCTGTCTTCTGAAGTAGTGGCTTTCTGTCCATGCTCAAAATGTCAGTATCGTGAAGCTCATTAAGTAAAAAAACTACATAGTACTGGATCTAGGACACACCCATGTCAAATCCTTCTTGCTACCTTCTTCCATTTTGTCAATAAACAAATGATAACTTCTTGTCAAGTAGCATTTTCAAGCCAGCTGCATACTGACCTTACAGCTGTCTCACCCACACTTTAGTGTTTTTGGTCTGTTACGCAAATGTCATGTCAGACAGTGTCAAAAGCCTTATTAAAGTCATGATACGTGACATCCACTGCTCTTCTACTATCCACCAGGCCTCTTACCTTGTCACAGAAAGAGATTAAGTTGTTTTGATATGGTTTGTTTCTGACAATTCCATGTTAGCTTTTAGCAGGTCCTTACAAATAGACCGATTACTCTGTAGAGACATCCAGGTTGCATGAATAAGCTGTAATGAAGAGGATCAGGAAAAAGAAGACAGCCATTTACCTCTCACAGAGGGTATCCCATCCAGTACATAGTGTAACAGGGAAATGGTATTGCTTTGTGGCCCTGAACTTCACATCTCTTGTCACTCTTAGAAGTAAATAGGAAGAATACAATTAGAGGCTTTCCCTGTGTTGTTGTCTTCTTTATCACATCCCTCTGAGCACCTCGGAAAAACAGACAGAACAGTGACAGAAGTGATTTCTGGACTAACTTGAGGATAACTAGAAAAGGACTGTTTTGCTAAGAGCTAAGAATTGTGCATCTGTCCTAGTCTAAACTATATGCTTATTTTTATTTCTCTTTCTTTTCAACTGTCTGTTCTAGATTCTTTGAGGGCAGAGTCTTATTTAGTACATATTTGACAGCTGCTGTTCCAGTGCATACTTAGCCCTGTAGCTAGATATTCTTCCACTTCTTCACAGAGAACTGTCAGTGCTAAGAACTCTAAACATCTTTCAACATTAAGAGAGGAATTTACAATTTGTGGGATCGATATATACATATATATATATACACACACAGACACTTACTCTATTGTTTGGGGTTTTTTTAACTTTTAATGTTCTTCAACCATATGAACATTGACTTTATTTCTTAGTTAAGCAAAGGCTGAAAGAATTATTCCAATAATTCTTTCCAAGAATTGTTGAATTCAAGTCTTGGAGATTGTATGGAAGTTTCTATGTGTGAATAAACCATAAGAACTGTTGATACTATGTTGAGATGCTGCAGTAGGAAATGGTTTTGCTCTTACCTGGGACATTTATGTTCACAAAGCATTTAAAATCAGATATATTTTAAGTCATTAATGATTTTTTTTTTTTTTTCCATATGTGCACACAGGATTTTGGATGGCTGACCTTGAAGCACAAACTGCTGGTTTTGGGATCCAGAGTACAGATGAAAAAACATGAGGAAAATATTTATTTCATGCATATTGCAATTTATTTTAGTGTCTTCCCAAATGTAAATGAATATTTATGTCATCTACATCTGTTCACAAACCCATATTTCTCCCTGATGAACTGGGAATGATGTCCAGTTAGGATGTTAGAAACTGGAAAATTTCATCTCCTTCTTTCACAACTGAGTATATTTGATTCCTTCCTCTGATGTGAAGATATACTGGACTTTATAAAATAAAATAACAAAAGTGAGAATAAATCTTATGATGTAATTATTCCAGGAGGAGGGGCAAACAAATAAATTCAGTAAGTACTGAGATGTAATGACAGAATGTGAAGGTTTTGACCTGTGCTTTGGAAATCTCTTCTCTTACTGTTGCCAAGCAAGTGGAGGACAGAGTAAACGCCTCTTCAAATATCTCTTAAAAATGGGATATCAGCTTATAAACTGACCATTCCTAAGATAAAGAAAATACTCTAAAAGAGACCTGCTATATTAGAAATGTTTTACTAAAAAAATATTTGCTCCCTTTTCAGTGTCATTAAATCCTTTTTTCTAAGCCTCAGAGCTGCTCTGTCCTATGTACACAACATTGTCCCTTCCTGGAAACCCAAAGGCCTTAGAAAGAAAAAAAGATAGCAAACCTTTCTCGTGAATGCAGCCAGTGAGGATCACTTAAATATCCACCTATTTTTACATAGGCATCTGCAGATTTCAGAGGAAAAACAATTCTTGTGCTTTCACTCCCCCCCCCTCCCCGCCCCTGCCCCCAACCACAACAAAGCAAAGAAAGACGAACAAATCCCTATTACCTTATAATGAATCTCCACTAGTCTTGAAATGTTTATCCTTTCTCTTCGTCAGAAACAAGCTTTTAGGTTTTCAACTGAACAGCATCAAGACAATATTTGAAACTCTTGAAGCTCTTCATGCTTTATAGAAAGGATGAAAATGTAATTAATCTCATTATCTCTGTCCCTAGAAACTTGATCCTGAAAAATCCATGACATGCCCTAAACCCCAAAATTATTATGCCTTCAAAGCTGTGCAACAAATTATCTTTAACCGAGATGTGTCTGTGCATTCCCTACACAAGAATTTAATAAAATATGTCACAATTAAACACACATGTTTGAGGAAATAATCCTGTCTCAAAACAAACACTGAAAGAGAAACATGAGGATATTTGAGTTTGTGGATTACTAGATCTGTATTTAGTCGTATAGAAAATATGTTCATTTGAGTCCTTTTGGAGGAGACTTGCAAATATACTTCAGATTTTTTTTTGTCACTTATGGGAGTAAAGAAAACTTATGTAGTTCTAACAAAGAAGTCTGGAAATACAGTATATCAGATTTTATGAGCCTGGCCTTGTAATTGCAGAAACAACAAATGAAGGATGAGACTAAACAGTGAAAACCATCACAACTCCATGTTCTCCCTGGTCCGGCAGCAGATACTGAACCTCACTGAACACTTGCCTTTAGATGCATCCTGCTTAGAGCTGAAGTGTCAGTGAAAATACATGATTCATGATTGTGGTTTTTCAGATATGATTTAGGTGAATTACCTACATGCTGTTTTTGTGGATTCAATCTGACTAATTTCCAAAGCCGCATTGAATAGACTTTTTTAATCAATCTACTGTGCTGATTAAGTGCAACAGCCCTTTCCAGAACCAAATAAATTTCAGGCAGATACAACTCCATGATTGCTGGAGACAAAACAGCTAAACTTATCATGCATTGCAGAGGCCATTTCTTCAGACATTTCAAAAAAATCAAAGAGGTACAAAAGGTCATAAAGCTTGTCTGTGCTCAACAAAGGGAGTTAAAGATTGCACTGCAAAGCCAGGCAAACTGGGACATTTATTTTTTTTATGCCCCTTGAACTGGGACAGTGTCTTTCAACTAAGGATTTGTCACCAATGGTGGTCAACAAGTTTTCTAACGTATGACATCTATATTTAAGAAAGAGATTGGAATAAAGGCTACTGGTTTGTTTTATATGTGAAAATATGAGAGCAGCCACACTTCATTAAAAAATATAGACAATAGATAGATTAAAAAAATACATTAGGGCTCCACTGATCACAAGTTTATGAACTTTTAATAGATGCTGGATATAGACAGCTTGATGGTACAATCCTAGAACTATATTATAACACTTGATAGTATATATTATTTCTACTGCTGTGTGAAGAATCTCCTATGATTTATAATACGTGTGTAACAAACTTGAGATACATATCAGAATTTACAAACTTGTTATCCATTATTCTTGTAAAACTTAATATGAAATGCAGCTGCAAATTTGTCATTAAAATAGGAGATGGGGTATACATACAAAGTTGGGGAAATGGAGTGGGACACTGAAGATAGACTACCTGAGGATGTTCCATCATGAATTTCTACCACTATAAATCATATGAAATATTTCTGAAAAAAAGAGAAGTGCAGTATTTTTGGGGCTGTGAATGATTTTGCAGATGAAATTTTATGTTCTATTTCCTCAGAATGTTAATTTCCATTTATTGCAAGCGTACTAGATGACCTAGAGCTACCTAAAAGTGAAAGGTGAGCTTTTCTACCCAGCAAGGGAGCGGGACAGAACCAGAAATGCATTGTTTATATCTGTTACAAATTTATAGAAGCAAACCAGGGCTGGTGGTGAAAGTAAAGTGGTGTCATACACAAAACTAAGAAGTGGTCTGAGAAGTGAACATTTCATCGGTGCACCCACCCGATGGAAGCAGAGCTCTTGGCTGCTGACATGTAGCAGCTCAGGGCTGCCTTTGTTCTCGGGGCTTTATGGTAGTTGGCGACTTTGGCCAGTTGGAGCCTCTATTGAGCACAGATCAGATTCGGCCTGGGCATCAGTGGAGTCCCCCGGGGGGCATTTGGAGCTGGTCCCCTGGAGCAGCAGCTGCGGTCGAGGACTCTCCCCTTGGGTCAGGACGCTGCCCAAGGAAACTCCTCCAGGGGCCTTGGGTCGGGAGCTGCCCTGAGCAGGGCCTCGGGGTTGAGAGCCCTCACTTGTCAGGTGAGTGATAGAGTGTTCTGGGTTGTTGTTAAACCCTGGAAAGTGGTGCTTTGTTCTGCATTATGGGTTGTCCTTAAACCCTGGGAAGTTGTTCTGTTCTCTTCTCACAGACATTTGAATTTGTAATTTGCAGAGGTCTAGTTAGTTGTGTTGACAATAAATTTTTAATTTTTGGTGGTTGGTTGGTTGGTTGAGAGCCTCCGTAACAACATTGCATAGCACGTAGTGCACAGAAAAGCTCTGCCAAGAGACTGCCATCTGGGTGGGAGACAACGTGGGAGAAGAAATGTACCAGAACCCCAGTGGGAGATTCTGGGGCAACTACAACTTGCAGAAAGGGCAACACGTTTTCCTTCATGAACAGGAGGGCTAGAGAGGAATTTTGTGAATCATCTTCAATACACCCGTGTTCATAATTCTCTGCAAGAGCTGTCATACTATGTTTCTGACAGCTCGTGGTATAAACCTGGTGTAAAAGTTGTCCCAGTAGGACTGCTTTTATTCCACTGTGGTCAGGTTGTTCAGCCCTGAGGACAGAGACAAGAAAGTAGTCCTCATGCTTGCAGATCTTCAGTCTGTGTTGAAGTTCAGACACTAATGGTATTCAGAAACAAATTTAGCAGCACACTGATAAAAGCTGTGTGGAAGAGAGGTTTGAGAGGAAAGAAAGGCTTGATGACCAGTTCTGGAGGATCCAAGAGCTCTATTCCTAACTTCTTCTCCATCCCATCAAGTTAAAAACCCTCATTCATTCTCTGAATTCCAGGAGACTACTAGCAAAGAGGGTGAGAAGAATTCACAGCTGACAGTATGCAGACTGTGGAGTCCTGTGAGCAAAGACCAAAGCTTATTTCATGAGACATTTTTTCAAAGGGAACAGAGATCTCTTTCAATTGGTTATTTATGTTTCTGTTTTTCATGTTGAATAAAGCATTTTTTTTTTCCCCCTAAGCTGCTGTCTGGGGGAGGGGAACTAAGTTGCAGTTATTTATTTGTGTCTTTGCTATGGTGGGAAAATGTCCTTTGTACCAAGTGCAAGGATTTCCTCTAGTCTCCAGAGAAGTTCAAAACTAATTTGTTTTCTACATTACCAGAATTCATCAGGCAAGAGGAGGAGGGAGAAGGTTATAATACTTGCTACAAAAATATGTATGTTTGATCTACATCTACCTACAGTTTAGGACTATAGCAACAAATTTCAGTCAGATCATAGGAAAAGAAATAGTCTAACTGTTCTCTGCATCTGACACATCCTGGGTAGAAAAGCAGATAGGAGGCTCTGGCAGTTGTACACTTGGGAGCATTTTTATAGGGGTCCTGGAGGAAATCTCTCTCAAGGCCTTTCTGGGACCATCAATGCAGGCTGTAATCATGAATGCTCAGTACTGCCTTTGTTGCTTCAGCTTCTCTTCTCTGTAGCTGCCGTTACAAAGCTCTGCTTTGAGAGGATAAAGAGAAAGTGCAACAGTGGGTATTCTTTATGCTTTTATCCACTTCTTGGCCTTACTGACTATGGAGCATCATGATATTGGCAGCTTTTCTCTGGACTGTAAAAGCATAAATATAGTTTCAGTGGAGGTGCTTTCTCAAGGTCAGCTGTATCAAGGAGATCTGAGACTCTGGAAATGGCAAACTCAGAAGAGTGACTAGCAATAGCTGTGATTGCTTACAAGCAGAGGATAATATTTTTACTTAGAAGTAGGTTGCAGGGTTTCCCAAAAAGCTCTTTGTTTGTGGTGGTCCCATGGGAAACAGAACTTTGGTACAATTAAAGCTGTGATGAAATGTCACTGTGTAAAGGTGTGATGAAATGTAACTGCAGACATGCGAAAAAAAAAGAGCTCTTGGCAGCACACCATTACCTGTACCCATGAGGGCATGCCGTTCCTTTCACTTTGGGCGATGGGTGGAACAAGAGGAAAATACAATATATTACTTGTGACTTTAATAATTCTTAGGGGACATCATTGCAGTTTTTAAAGCTCTTTCCTGACCAAATGGGCAAATGTAGCCTGGGACAGTAATTCCTGCTCTGAGCAGATTGACTCTGACAATGGTGGTGAGCCCCATGCTGCCATCACTCCTCATGGGTATGTTCCCTTATGTTGACCTGACTTCAGTAACTGGTACGGAAGAGAGGGCAACTCTGGATTTTGGGAAAGGTATTCAGGAATATCTGGGACTTGCTTTTATGTTTTATATGCCAGTGGCTATACATGACACTTACACAATGCCTGTAGGGGATAGGGACAGTGTCTAAAAATGTCTTCAAACCTCTGCTCTTCAAGATTTGGACAGTAATATTAGATTAAGCAATCACAGAGAGTTTTTTCAGTGCTTTTTCAACCTGGCAAGGAAGCATACAGTTCTGGGAACTTATTGCTGTCTTTTTTATTCCAGGTCAGCTCATTTATATTTACAAATTGTCTTACTTAGCCTCTTGATGGTTGTGTCTGTCTGATGGTGAAATTGGTTTGCAAAACTGGTTGGCTCAAGGCAAACTGAATTAATTAAAAAAAAAAAAAATCTTGTTTCTGGAAACTTTCACTATTGATAATTATTTTCTGTAGGTTTACTATGTTTAACACATTTAGAAACACATGATAAATGGGACCTTATAAATATTTACAGTTGTTATCTGGTAGAGGGACACTGAGACAGAACTATTGCATTCTAGACTCTGCAGAAACATTGGCCAGAGTTACGCACTAAACCTTGCAGTGCTGTGTATAAAATATTCATAAATAGATGTTAATTATTCTCAGTCAACTTTCTAAGATACAGCACCATACAATTTCTGAGTAAAACAAATATGTGATGCATGCAAAACTGAAGTAGTACTTAGAACTCTATAAACCACTTGAAATTTGCTAGTGTACCTTATGCAGATTTTCTCACATTGTTGCTGTTAATATATAATGCAAACATCACATTTCAGCATCAGTATCCTCATTTTAGTATGTATTTATCAAGACTTACCCCTTAATTTTCTCACAGAAATGATCTGTCAGTGTGACTGCAATAACCACTTTTGACCTCTCTAGAACATGATCAGTAATTTATTTTCCCCAGGATTTCCATTATTTCTGTCAATGAAGAACTAAATGTTCCCCATAACTACCAGTGGTTCAGTCTTTGATAGTGGACTGATTCCAGGACCTGGCAACATGCATGCTCTGTAAACTATATCCAGACTGAATCCCAGTCTGTGGAGTAAGCATTTATATAGGCCCTGGGCTTTGTAATGGTCTTCAGTTATACATTAAGCGCTTGCTGGAATGAAGAAATGCTTCAAAGCATCATTTTCCCTGTGCAAGAGGCACCTCTCTGGCTAAAAATAAATACACAAACCAGGGAGTTTTAAATAGCTTAAAAATAACACTCTTCCGTTTCATCCAAGGAGGAAAATTATGTAAGAGCATTGCAACTGATGTAAGGTAGTGGTATCATGGTATCATGTAACAGCGGCCTGGAAGGTAGTCAGATGTCACAGTGATAAAGGCCATGAGAGAATAAAAATAGAACACTATAGAGACTGCTCTAAAGTTCTGGAAGAAGTGTTCCCTAGCTTCAGAGGATTTGAAAATGGCAAGATGCTGAACTAGCAGTAGGGGCACACTTCTGTAAAACATTTCATTACACTTTCCAATTAGCCAGGAAAATTAGCTGAGAGATTTGTAATGTAAAAGCTACTCCACAAATAGTGATTGGTCATATAGCTGTGTGACTGATTTAAAATGTCAAAATTAATAAAATATATACTTTAATACAGAGGGAAGATATCTTTTAAGAAACCATAGAAAGAAAATTCTGTGGTCTCCAGAAAGAAACTTTGTTGGACTAGAAATGAAAATTCTAACTTTGGAAATTATAAACCTGAGCTGAAGCCAGATTTCTTTTCTGCTATAAAATCTGATACACACTGTGATCTCCATATTAACTGCTGCATCCACACATGTCAGTTTTAAATATTGCTTTCAGAAAGACTTTATCACAGTCTGTTTGTATCACAGCCATATCAGGACATAAACCAAATCTCACAGCTTCCACTTCAGGTCTAATGCACCCCAATTCTCTTTTTAAATGTTCCTGCAAGCATACAAGGAAGTGATGTGTCTTCTGTGTGTTCCTATCTGTAAACTCCTTTTCTGTTGTCTCCTAGCTTGCAGAAGAGTTTCAACACAGTTCTCACAAATCTTTCTGTCATATTCCTTGCCTGACATCCACATGGAGCTCAAGGCTTTAATTAACTCATAAAACTTAAATTGCTTGTGATGCCATTTTACTTCGTTCTGCTGTGCTCTCATCTAAACTGAGCATTTGCCTTGTAATTAGAAGTTAAACTGTTAAAAACACCAAAATGCTAGAGTAGGTGCACTGCATAGGCGGTAAGTAGATGCCTATGTTTCATTCCTCCTGAAAATAAATCTTACACATGGCTGCAGCCTTTCACTTAAAATATTCAGTCAAGGCACTATTTTATTTTCCATGTCTGTCTGTTTAGCACTTTGACAGTGTCAAGAACAGGAGACCAAAGTATGCACAATATTACTAACTACATGATGCAATTCAGTTTATATACATTCTTTATTCTGTTTATTTTCTTCTACTTAAATTCCTTGACAGGATTTAAATGGTACTTTAAATGGCTTCCTGCTTTTTTGCCAAGTGTCATATTAAGTCAGCTATATCGGAGCAAATCTGCGTATCAGATGTG
This sequence comes from Athene cunicularia, assembly GCF_003259725.1. Lineage (NCBI taxonomy): Eukaryota > Metazoa > Chordata > Aves > Strigiformes > Strigidae > Athene > Athene cunicularia. Next base: position 12,301,708 of record NW_020799097.1, read on the forward strand.
AAGCATGCAGCAGCCTTCCTGTGCATACTATAGTATTTCTTCACAAGAACTTCTATTTAAATGACAGTTTGAATTTCCTCCGTTTACTGATTAATACAGTTTATCATTAAAATTCCCTTTCCTCATGTGCCTCACTGCAGAGAATGGGAAAATATTTTAAGACATTTTCCTGTATCCACATTGATTCAGTTGATGTAGGAGTATTTAAATATGGATAGCCTACATTAATAAGTATCAATATATATCAGAATTTTTCTTTATAATCAACTGATTCTTTTCCAAGATATTGTAAAAAAGGTGCTTCTTACCAAAGCTGAGATAGCAGAGGTAAGAGGATAGAAAGAGACAAAGAAATAATCTCTCCTGTGAATAATGCTGTTCTGCCCTTCTCACCCAAACATTATTATGAAAGTAGGAAGGGCAAAATTATTTTATTTGCTGTTTTGATGAGAAGCAGTCTTCTGTCCTCAGGGAAAGAAAAAAAAAAAACCACCAAAAAAAACCCAAGGGAATTCTTAGCTTTTTAGTAAGATGTCATCTGGTTGTTTTCAGAATAGTCCAATTTTATCTTCAGTAGGATCTAGAATTTTTTTTGCCTATGATTTTTAAAGGACTCTATGGTTTCAAGAAATTTATAATCAGTAGGCTGGATGGTAAGTGGCTTTTTGTTCCTTTCTATTTTTTCTTAAAGATCTTTCTTTTTTTCCACTCTCTGGCAGTGTCCTTGCATGACCTCACAGAGAAAGGAAGATATATCTGTCTTTTAGATCTGCCTACTCAAAGTTGTGCTGTCAATGCACATCCAAGTTCCTCCAGCCACAGTTTGATTTTTCCTTTCTCTGTGTTAGCAACTGAGTTATCATTGGCACTCTGACTCTGCACAGCTTGAGTGACTTATGTATTCTTTTCCCCTCTAAGCTTTTTTCCACCTGTGCCGTCTTGTATTAATTACCAGGATTGTGTTTTCATGCTCCAATTACCTTTTTTTCTTTCCCCAGAACCTTTCATCTACTTTATTTGGCTATCAAATTTCTTCCTCGTGGCATTCATTTGTACATTTTTCACAAGCTAAAGCACTAATAACAGAGTTAGTTCTCTTTCCCCATCACAACTGCTATATTGATCTTTTTATTTTATTTTTAATGTCTGTATTCTTAGAGACTGTCTTTCCCTACATTTGCTTTTACTGGGGATACATAACAGACCACAATCTGTGTTTCTGTCTTTAAAAAACTGCTTACCATAAATAGTAAGTAATGACTGTTAGTAATAAAATTGTTACTCTTGAGACAGCTATCCAAGTTTTCTCGTAGCACTCTATTTCTAAGATGTCTCAGACTTACCTGGTGAAGAACCACTGCCTTTCCACATCACTGGAATCTAAATGCCAGTGAGAAATTTCCTTTCCTGGGTCTTCAGGTGCAGGCCACAGACTACATGATCACACTGAGCAGACTGCCCACAGACCTTTCAGGCTCATGAGCCACAAAGTCAGATATATTCTATACTAGACAATTATTATGTAGGAACCCATAACTTGGACTTATTGTTAAGGGCTCTTGGATTCTTGACTGAGCAGGTCTAGTTGCAACACTTCTTTAGAAAGACTTTAACACGTTCATTGCAGAAGGCTAGCGTAATGCTCATCTGATCTTTTAGTCTTAACACAGCATTACACAGAAATACTGATGATGGGCAGATATACCTTAAATGAGGTTATTCTTCAGGCATAGGTTTTCCAGGCTGGTCAGAAAATAAGCTAACTTGAATACCCAATGACAAACTCCCCACCCTGTTGCTGGCCAACCTCCCCAGATGGCGAGGACGTTCTGGGCAGGAAGCTTATCGCAGCTCAGCATCAACACCCAAATGTCACTAGGTTAGTAAAGAGTCTCTGTCTGGATGGTTTTGCCATGTGTTGTTGGCAAGATAAGGGAAGACACCTCCAAAATGTTAAGCAATAAAGACTAATTATGCAGCTGCTTCTGGACTCCTGAAAAAGCTGTTAAAATCCTTCAAGCACAGTAGTTATGAAAGAAACCCAGTTTACACAGATGAGCAAAGCTGCATTCATATCCCTGCTATCAGTGTGAACGGTGATTATCTTATTTCCTCTTGCTACTTTTAAAATCCACCTCCTCAGCTGTGGTATTTCTTGTCTTGTGATTAGCACTATAATATTACAAGAACATGGATGTCCTAATTTGTTGGGATTCTAGAGGGCTTTCTGCGAGAGAATGGACATGTGAACAATCCTACGTGAGAACAAGACTGATAAGAGCCTCAGCCGAGCAAGAATGCGATAAGGATGTGAGCCTGAATGAGGGGGGAGAAACTCAACGAGACAAACAACCCCTGGAAGGGGTTGGGATGGAAGAGGACGTTACATGAGGCGGGAAGCCTGGCAAGGCTGATGGGGCACTTTTTATCCAGTCATAAGAAGGTTTAAAGCGTGGGCTAAGTTAACTGTCCAATGTTGAGGGTTTGTACTGCATGTTACTCCCGTGTGTGGGAGAACATTATAAAAGGGCTTTCTTAGTTGTAATGAATGGGCATTGCTTGATCACATTGGTCGTGTGTGTGCTCAGCTCTCCTGCACTAATTCCCTGGCACCAAACCAAACAATATTGATGGCATTTCTGAAATTCAGTGACTCTAGGCTACTGCTTTCCATTATATACAACCACTTGCATGTTTCCTTCCAGTCTTTAAATAATAGGTAATCTCAAAATAAATGTGTAGTTTGCCATAATATTCTTTTGCTCAAATATTTTAAGAAACTGTAGTAAAGACATATTTTTATAATATCTCTGATAGTAAAGAAACTCAATGTAGTTCAGAAAAGTGGAAAACTTCTAAGAAATTAAAAATTACCACAGAAATTATCAGCGTATTGAGGTTGTGCAAACATTTTATTGAACATCACAAATATGAGGCTACTGAAAAGATAAACACAGTGATGTGTAACGACAGGAACAGAGTGACTCAAGAGCGTGCTCACCTGTGTGAAGTGGGATTGTATCTACAAAATGATGTATTTTCCTGGAAAAAGAATGTTTCAGACTCAGACACCATAGTGAAGAAACAAGTCAACCAGAAAGTCCTATTGCACCCCTCAGGGACTAGTGGAATATTATAATCCCTTATTATGGAATGAATAATTATTCAGTATAAATAGGATTCAGGAAGTATAGTATTTCCTTTCTCCATAGTTTTGATAATATCTTGTGTCCTTACTAAGAAAAAAAAAAAAAAAAGAGGGCAAGCAGAAGAATGAAACACAATTTCAGGTAGGTGTGAGAAAATACGTTATCAGAAGACTTAAAGACCTGGATCTGTTTAATTTATCTGAAATAAGGTTGAGATGGGAGCTGACTACATTTTAGATATTTATGGGAGAAAATAGCACACATAATGCTCTGTTGTCTCTTGAAAACAATTGTAAATGAGAAACAAGTGGTATAGGGTCCATTTTTAGCACTGAAACGAAGTGGCAGAGTGTGGCCAAGCCCATGCTATTAAACTCTTTAGGCTTTCATTATAGAATGATTGCACACAAACTGCCCGTTGTGAAAATACTTGGATTGTGCCTGGGAACTGCTTGGTCATTGATAGATTTAGTGAGGACCAACTAACACTCTGCCATTCTAACAAGCTAGCCATGCAGGTGATGAAATTTCAGAACATGTATTCAGGTAGTGGCATAATTTATTTCACTAGTAAAGACAACCTTTTTTCCCCAAAATTTGAACCCAAAAGTATTTTGACTGTTACTTGGGACTTAAAATATATAATAATTTTTTATATATATACTTACATGTCTTGGTTTGGTGTTATTAAATACAGTCTCACCTCTTAATTGACAAGTCATATTGAAATTTTCAGAAGAGCAAGTTTTCTGTAATTCTTGGTTTTAACCAGACTGAGGAAATATAACAGTTCTCTCATAAGCCTAAATTGGTACTTAGGAATCCATGAAATCATTTCATTCCTTTTTCCATTCAGAGACCTCTTGCTGGGCACCAATAAAAAAAGAGAAGAAACAGCATACCAGTCCTCCTATGGGAGTAATTTTGGATCATTTATAGCCTTCAAATATACTCATTATGTGTTTGCTGAAAAAATACAATTTATTTGGAAAGTGTTTTTAACCTGCATACAAGGTCCTATGTGACTGCATCAGCTACTGGCTGTTGCTGAGTAACAGAGCAAAGAAAGCAGCTCACACTTCGCTGCAGGATCCTGCATGGTACTGCTGAGCTATTTGCACTTCTGAGTTCAATGGGTCTAGAATTCAACGCAAGTCTCTAGTGTACAAAGTCCAGTTTGTGTGTGTAAGGTAAAATGGAAAAGCTTTAGGGGTGTAAATAGTGTAGCTGCACTCCACAATCCTTGCTGCTGCTGCTGTGCTGCTCACAAGTGCAGCTTGCACTGGATGTGCACCAGTATGGGTATTGCGGCGTTTGATATCTCCCTGGGTCTCGGTAGTAAAGAGGCCGTTAAGAGAGAACAGCCCTTCTGCCAAGCGGCTCCAAAGCTGACAGATTTTCTTTATTCACTAAGTAGGAAAAATTACCTTTTCTGTTCAAAGAATTCGAAAGGTAGAAATGAGGCTTTTTGTAGTTAGAGGTGAGACACTTCTGTATTGTAGTGTCCGCTAAAGGCAAGGAAGAAAGTACTTGTCAATGTGAAGCAGAGGTGCAGGGTTTTCGGCTTCGGGGCATAGGCGTGTGTTAGCCATGAGAGACAGTCCACTTAAAAGAACAGGCAGAAATGCTAAAACAAAGGGCAAAGAAGGAACAACATCTAGAGGTGTTGAGAAAAAGAGACTGCAGCCACTTATCAGGGAAAGAGTTACAAATGAATCCATGGAAGGGAATGAACAATATATCATTTCTGAAACTTAGAAGCGTTGCTCAGTGCCTTAGGTGCCTTCACATTTGTAATGCTAAGGCACTTTTAGCTGCAGTTCTGTAGCCTGCCTTTTCCTTGAAGCTCTGCAATGTTTCACCCAGGCTGTTGTGGCAGTGATTTTCCCTTGTTGTTCTCATGCTGTTACTCTCGTGTTATTATTCTCAAGGCCTTACTCCTGCAAATCCTGACAGCACTCTTATGGTGGGTTCTCTTGGGAAACCAGTTGCTCCTAGAATAAGAATCACCCTTTTCCTTTCCCTGCCCTTCAGTTGTAGCTTTTGGGTTATGTTATGGCGACCCAATAACATGCAAGGACATACCTTATCAATGACCTAGTCTGCAGCACCAGCCCCAGGTGAAAGTGTGCTCCAGCCAGCACTAACAGCACCAGAGGCAAAAAACAATTGGAGGGTTGAGTGGGTCCTGATGAAAACTGTATAATCCCTATAGAAACATGTTGCAGGGGTTTTCCTGATGCATTGTAAAGGATCCCAAGAGAGATGATCGTCATTAGAGATGCCAATTGCTTCTCTTCCCAGATGGCTAATGAGGAAAGTTTTCTTTTTCTTGTTTTCTTTATCTCTCCCCCTTAGTTTTTACTTTTCCCTGAAACTAACTTTACTATAGAGTTGATGTATGCCATCAGCTAAGGACCTGACTAATAAATCTTTGTGCACGTAAAACTGTCTCACAACACAAGACAAACATATATTTAACAAAGCTTTTCAAAGAAAAACAGCCCTGCTGTATTTTGAAAGAAAGTAAAGCCCAAGATGTTTCAAACACCATTTAAAGTCTCTCTCAACAGAAACCTCTTCTAGCAAGGCAAACAAAAGAGTCTTTCAGTGCTCTTTCAAACCTGATACCTTTAGAAATATTTGAGTTTGTATCTAGCTTAAATACCTATGTTGGGTGGTAAAGACTTCTAGGAAATCTGAGGTTGGAAGTGAATATTATGATGGCCATCCAGTCCCTGGTGGGGAAGATGAATCTGTTAAATGTAAATAATAGGATAGAAAAGCTTCCTGAAAAAGCCAGAATCTAGCAGATGTAATTGGCTGTGGAATAAGATGCAACATCATTAATGGAAGTGCTTATGAATAAGGAGCAACCACCAGGGAGGAAAGCTGCCTTCAGGAGTTCTTGCACCTTCTGCTAAATAACCTACTTGAGAAATGTGGAGTAGCTGCCATGGTACTGAGTCATATTGCCCCTGAGATCTCAGACAAAACACGAGGTGCCTGTTAATGATGAGAGGTTGATGGTTGGATGATGTGGGGCCCTGTCCCACCTCCACATAGAGACTACTCTCTGTGAAGCACTGAGGGGAATAAGAAGTCCTGGAAGGTTCCTCTTGAGTCTTCCCTCTTCCTACTCTTCTTCCAGCCTTTGTAGGCCCTGCCTGAGCAGCATGTCAAGAGGTATGGGCTCACATATATTGAAAAAGGTGTTCTGGAGTCCTGTGCTTAGTAAGACCATAGCTCCCTCAAGGGAGAAGCCCCCTGACAAAAGCACTAGGGCGAGGAGTATGAAATCTTCAGTAATATCTAGCCATCTGGTGCATTATAGGCACAGGTCTGGACAGCTACTGCTGGTACTGTTTCCAGGAAAGCCTACCATGTATGGAGTCATAAGGTGCCATTTGGAAAGGGGCATTTATGGCAATTGATCTGGCTAGGATGAAGATGCCAAAAAGTGAAGGCCAGGTCTGTGTCCATGCTTGGATATTAATGCAAAAGTGCTTGAAAAGCTGCTGTCAGCTTTGGGACCATTCAGCATCTATCTGAATTTTGCCTTGCGCTTCTCTCATTTGCTGCTGTCTTGGGAGCTGCTGTCTCACCAGTAGAATTAAACCAAGACCGGGCACATTTTTCATGCTTATGCAGAGTTTTTTTCAGTCACAGCATTTAAAAATTATTCTATAACAAAACTAACATTACCATGTCAGTTATTGAAGTAATTTGGATTTAGAGCTGAATTCAACAACAAAATTTGATTCTTACTCAGCAATGTATATATATAAAGAAGCTTGTAAAAATCTCTCTTCTTTTTTCACAGTCATTTCTATGGGGAAGGCCAGACTGACCCTGCCTTCTGAAGAGGGACAGACCAAGTGTCCCTTCTTCCTAGTTCCAGTTTCTGATTCTCATATTCAGCGCTCATGTTCAGTAGTTGAGGTCATGGTAAATAGTCTGAGTTTTCATCATTTCTCCTAAAATCAAAACTCTGTGTTTTGTTTTGGTAAAGAGTCTCAATGCTATTCTAGAAACCAGGTTGTCAAGAAAATAATGGAAAAATTTCCTCCCTTTGGAACCTTGCATACACTATTTTCTATCGTTCACTTAAAACAAAGTATAATAAACTGCCAGCATCGACAGCAGCCTCATATTTTTTCTATATATGAATAAAATATGAAGGAGAGAAAAGTAATATTTCCCATCATACTGTTGAAGGGTGAGAAGTAAAAAACCTGGCAAATGCTGAACAGTTTCATAAACTTATTGAATAACTGCTGAAAAATAGGTCTGGAAAACAAAGGTAAATAGGTGCAATCATGTAAGATAGAGCTACATAAAATGAAGACTAAATAATATGCATTTCTTCTATCATGTGAGAAGTATTTTTAGTGATAAAAGTAAGCAGAACCATCAAACTGCAGTAGAATGACATACAATTATACTTCAAGATATACTTTCAGGGATGGAGAAAGAAGCCACTGACAGCAAGAATTTCACCATTTTATATTTTTTCTCTTTTGTAGAGGATCTTAACCTTACATTTGTTGTGCATTCCTAGGAATCCTTTCCCTCTTAGGAACTCCAGCAGCAGCTGGTGAAAACTGATGGTCCAGTACATCTTTCAGCTTTTTATACCAGCCAGCATAGTCAGTCCCAATCTCTTTATTGACAACAAATTAAAGAACTATTGTAGAAGAATAATAGCTTTGTGTCTGATGTCTGGGACAGCCTGTTCATAATCTGACTTTCTCACATTAGTGAGTTGTTGCTTCTGTCTGTGCTGTACCTCCCTGACAAATAGAGGAAAACATGTACTGGCTCTGATGCTGGATTTATTCTTCCTAGGTGTCTATAAAGCATAGGATGAAAAACACCTCCCATATACAAAGAATGAGCTCGGAATAAATTTTCAGTTGTTAATATGGACCCTCTTTTTCTCAGTTTTACTGCTCTGATGACAATGAAATTCATGTGAAAGTATATGCAGGAGCAGCAGGAACATGTCAGTTCATTTAGTAGACTGAAAAAAACAAATAATGGTTTTCCCTGCTGTTTCTACAAACCATTTTAGGTTTTATTTTGATGACAGTACAACTGCATATGGCCAGATGGGATTCCATTTGTGGTTTGTCAATACACTTTAAAGTGAGAAGTTGAGGGCTAATTCAGTGCTTGTAAAAGGTGAATTCACATGTCTAGAATGACTTTCATCAAAGAGCTTGTCGTCATGTGACAGTTAATAAAGATCACTTAATGACTCTTCACATGACCCCTTTGAGACTATTAATATGATAAGCTTTTGACAGATGAGGCAAGTAGGATGATAAAATTCATACATGCTGCATAAAACCAGAGGTTTTGAAAGATTCAGTTTTACTTTCTGTGTTCTCAAAACTGACTTAAACCAACTGACAAATGTGTTCATCTAGAACACTTTAGTGTGGAGTAGGTTTTGGCAACATCACCTCTGGTACCATTTTTTTAAAAATTCCTTTACCTCCATTCAGTCAGCTAATAGGTTGAAAAGTAATAAATCACAGCAGCTGAGGTGACATTCCTAAAAGTTATCACCTCTGCATACCAACTTCCCACTACATTCTCCAGGCTTCATATTTACAGGTATCAGTGAAAATAAAATCTCATGGATGGAGAGTGAGTATTCATTACATTTTCAGCTCTGAAAATGAAATGTCAGAGAGAATTCTGTGGAAATGTCAAAAACACATGAGAAAAATTTAAGTGTGTTAAGAATTTGCATTTATTTGTCTTAGTTTATTTAAATAGCTCCATTTGAATGCTGTGCTCAGAACCCAGACCCTGTGGTAGTGGATGGGGATAGTGAAATTTCTATGGTAAAACCCTTAATACCCTGAACACAAAGACTGGGAATAGCCACGCTGAAGCCAGTGTTTCTCCTACAAGTATGCACTGGGGATGCATGATCAATATTTGAACACATGCCAAAATCCAGTGTGAATCTTTACAAAATTCTTTAAAAGAGGCTTTAAATCAGGCAGAAGTATCTCAAAGGTTTAACTATTTTAGCGATATACCATAATTTTAAAAAATTCTGAAAGAGGGCAATCTGCCAATCAATGCACTTGATATCCATCCAGGAACCTGAAAGGATTTTGAATGCCTGTAATGGTGAAGTAATACAAACATAACTATGTGTACAGAAGGAGTCATAACTAAAAGAAAATGAAAAAGAACCACAGAACCCTGGTTGCAAAATTTTGGCTTTCAGAGAATGAAAAACACCTTTAAAACTGCTATTGTTAATAAGACAGGGTAAGTAATGAGCGAGTGTGCCATCATTATACTAGTAAATGAAAATTGCTTCTCACCTAGAAGAAAAAAAGTCACAGAACACATAGATTCCTACACAGCAGCTGTAAAAAAGGGAAAAGACTTTACAGAAATGAGGACCGTTTTCATGGTTATCAGGTGAGTTGCCTCTTAAATTTCTTTTTCTTCAGGGGTGCATTCTTCAGGCTGGGGATCGTAGTTCTTGCATTTTCTTCTCAGTGTTCAGATCCGCATGATCTAACCAACCTATATCTAACTTGGTGGGTGCAAGAGCACATCCTGAGTTCTGATTCCACCTAAAGGAGATATGGAAGCATGACCCAGCCCCTTTCTGCCATATGCTCAATTATATGGACAGGAATATGATGCCCCAGCTGAGATCCAAAGTGTCTAGTAGATATGGATTAAGTGGATCAAGAATCTCAGCTAAGCTCTAGCACGTATGCAGGTCAGATAAGACAAAGGTCTGGCTCCTGGTCTCAGACCTCCCAACATATGTAAATATTGAACAGCCAGTAGTCCCCAATTAATTTACTCACAAGACTTTGCAGTGACAAAAGCATTTTAAAAATAAAGGTTAATACTCCTTAGATTTATAGTTTTATATACAGGAAAGAAATACGAGAATAAAAAACCTAAGTACTTGTTTACTAAATACTCTTGGTCTAGTCTGTAGAGCATGTGTAAGATTCTGTTTGCCAAACTAACTAGAATTTCTGGCTTGAGAATGTAGATTTCAATATCCAGAAAAAGCTCTGGTTTAGTCTCTATTTGACCTACACACTTTTTAACTTCCTGGGTGCCAACACTCCCCTCCAGCATCAGATTCAATGTCAAGGATTCACCTTCATCTTGTTTTTCATAAGCCTGAAAACTTAAATTGTATTAGCTTGGTGGGACTCAAGTTGGGACTATTCCCAGCTAATGGTCCCTCTGGTTTTTTTTTTTTTTTTTTTTTTTTTTTTTTTTTTTTTTTTTCCCTAAGGAAACTGTGCCATTGGTTTGCCTTTCCCACTACTTAAGTCTAACAAGTTCTTGGTTCAGGCAGTACACTAGAACATGAGTATCAGAAGGGTTTAACAGAAATTCTCTCCTTCCTCACAAGGATGGATAAATATTTTGCCTTGGAGATAATCCTAACTGTCCCATGCAAGCATCACAAGCTGTGATAAAGGACATAACTTAATAGGGACATTGGAGCTGTGTGATTAGGAGAATAGAGCAACAACATGTCTATTTATGGTGCAGTGTAGCAGTCAAGTGATAGACTTTATATGAAGAAGAAAGAACCACTAACGCAAAAAATATTCAGTTTTCCAAAGGAAAGTGCCAACCAATGACATGGGAACGAAGCAAACAGGAATGTTTACAGAAACAAAATTTGCTTGAACCCTGAATGGGGCTATTTCAATTATACCACTGATGCTCTGAGATCCAGTCTTTGAGGAAGAGCAGGCAAACAGTTGGTCTTGGGCAGCCAATTACAATCAATAGGGTGAGAGCAAAAAAAATACCAGATAAGAGGATGAGATTTTATACTTATTTGTTATACACTTACAAAAGAACCTATTCTAAACCTAGCAAAAGGAAATGAAACACTTTACAATTATTCTAATTTTGTTTATGTCCTCATTCTTCAATTCAACAACTAAAACACATGCCTAACTGCCATTAACATCAGTTGAGACTGGCAGGTTTTATAGTCAGTAAGCTTAAGAATAGATTGAAGCAGCTCACTGAGACGAAGCTTAAACTCACTGACTCCAAGAGTGCAGAAGACTAGTGTTTTTGTTTACCTCTTACACATTCTCACTTGTAATTTAATACTGTTGTTATCTACAAATACTTGATCTCATGCCATGCAGTTCAGATCACAATCTTCAGAAGCCCAAAATATAGGACTAATAAGCTAGATTCAGTGCTCTGTTTGCAATTCTAAGGCAAATTAGAGCAATGAGGTGGGAGTGAATTCAGCTCCCCTCCACTTCATTAAAGATTCTTTTCTTGTTTTGAAGTGCATAAAGAATCCCAGAAAAGTCCGTTGAATTGACTGTCTGTTAACAATTGCATTAGATTGCTTATCTGTTTGATTTCCTAATTTTATGGGAAGAGTTTGAACTTTATTTGCCCAAGGTACTTGTCCTGATCCAATGTCGGGGGAGATTTTGATAACGATCCCAAGAGCGAGATGAAGAAACAAATGAGGTCAAATGCCATATACCCAAAACAGGTTTTTATTATTAAAAAAGTGAAGAGAGGTAGCGATGAGAACAGAATAGAAAGAAAAGGCAGAAATAAAATGAGGATGCAGGATAGGGCTGCAAGAATAGTCACCACCATGGATCCAGTGGTGTCCTGTTGGTCCTCAGTCTTCAGTTCTTCGGTGGTGGGTGCCCATGGATCTGGCTTCGATGGTAGGTGCACAAAAATAAAGATTTTTTGCTGCCTTTTTAAGCCCATCATACCCGATGATCAGCATATCTGCTCGCCTTTTTTTTTTGTTTTAATTATTTTTTCCTCTGGTCCAAGAGGTTTTGTTGCATTCAGCTTCAAGGGCAGGAACATTGGCCTTTTATCAGTTCATTAGCAATGCATGCATGGGGTCTGGCCTACACAACAGAGCCACAAACAGCTACAGGATGGGGCCAGCTCAGTCCATGTCTGACCCTTTGAGGCTTATCTAAAGAGTCCGGACACAGTGCAACTGCCAAGAAGTGGAGGGGTGCATCCTTCAATACACTCCCGCTTCTCTGGGCAGCATCCCCCAGACTAACTTCTCTTGGAGGTTTGCACAGACATAATCAAGCTTTGAGACAGTCATAGGACATGTCAGTCTCTCACACTACTTAAGAAAAAGGTCAGTAATACTGAGTTGGAAAAAGTTTTAAAATTTTGATATTCATTTGTACAAGTTTTCTCTTGGGTCATTGTTACTCACCCCTCTCAGCCTGTGACACTTTTATTTGTCCTGGGCTCTGAACAGCTGATGTTTCTTATGTTTTAGTTTTCTCTAGTCTGGGAGGTCAATCAGGGCAGCATTTAGCCTGAGCGCTGAGGTGCAAGCTGCTTGTAATAAGCTCTCTCCCCTTGAACTTTAACTTGCATTGCTCTAGAGGTTTTACACTTTTTTTAGAAGTATGGGAGTTTCCATCTCTGTTACTTCCTCAAGAAAACTTCTGAGCAGATCTAGTGCAATATCCGCGTCCACAGCAATAAGCATGGGAGAAGACTAGAGGTGATTGGAGAGAGTCCGAGAAGAGCTAGGAATATTTTTTCATGGCTCTGAAAATAGATGCTCTGTCTTGGGTAGAATAATGGTGGTACAATCCTTATCTGGGCAAGGCCGTCACTTGTTCAGATCTATATGGTCCTTAAGGTCTGTTTGCTTGCTTTTTCCCCTTAGATATTGTATAATTAGATGTAGTCTGACATCTGAAACCTTGTTCCTTAATGTATTGATAAGCAGCCTCGTTAAAATGCTGCATTTAAATTTCTTGAAAATTCTCACTTTTCACTTTTTATTCTCTTTCATGTTTTGTGTTACTCATGTTGCTGCTTCTAAAGTTTTGTTAATCACTGTACAAGGAAAAAAAACCAAACAAGGAAATAATCTGTTAACACCCTGGTTCTCATATTAGAGGATTTGCTGCCCAGTGAGTCAGCAACAGAAACAGCTGTGTTCATTCTTCTTTCCTTTGTAAGTATAATTTCTCCCTCCCACCCCAGTATGGCTTAGGTGTTTGTTCCAGACTGTTGGCCCTTCAAAGAAGATTTTGATGTAAGAACACAGAAATATCTGCAACAAAAGGAAATGAGAAGATGCTACCGGCATTTAGTGATCAGCAAAAAAAAAAAAAAAAAAAAATCCCCAGAGAATTCAGTGGTCTTATACTGCACTCTAAATATCCTTCCTGACCACAAAATAAATTCATGGTGAGAAAAGGAAAAAGATGCTAGAAGGCAAGTGCATTGACCTTGTCATTAGGACAGCTGAAATTACTATAAATAACCAAAATACACATCTGAGGATTAAAAGACTAATAGATAGCTCTTGCAATTAGTAACAGTCTTCTATATACATTCAGATTATCTCACTGCACTTTTAAATTTTTATCAAATATCTAATTTCTTTTTCTTTGGCACTTAGATCCACAGTCAACATTATAGATAATACCCAGGTACATGAAACCTTTTTTTTTTTTTTAGTACAAAACACCCCACATTATTTTCACCTAAGGAAATTAATATGTAGGTAACCAGCCAGGTCGCCTGACTGTATGCCTTTTTTTTTCTACAGTTCTAGCTATTCAGTGAACAGAGAGGGAAACTGTCAAAAAGACCATATGGATGAGCAGGCTATCATGTGTTTAACCAGACATTTTCTCCATGGAATGCTGAGAATATTCTATCTTTTCATGTTTCTGGAAAAAAAACCCTGCTCAGTTGAAAAAAGAATAAGGAAAGGTTTTGTCTGTTGTCAACATCTGTATATTAACTAGCAATCTGCACCATGCACCTTTCACTGTACTAAATCATGAAGCAAAAAAAATAGGATTTGCTATAATTGTTCAAAGTTAAAATTTTAGTGGCTATCATCTCTCTGCTCCTTCCTCCTCACTGTTCCCCCAGCGTGGGGTCCCTTCCAGAGGATCTGGTATTACAAGAACTTCCATAGCACTGGTCATTTGCACAGCGTGCAGTCCTTGAGGAACAGACTGCTCCAGGGTGGGTCCTGCCAGGAGCCTGCCCCAGCTCAGGCTTTCTGCAGGGTCACAGCCTCCTTCAGGCATCCACCCGCTCCGGCGTGGGGTCCCCCACGGGCTGCAGGTGTGTGTCTGCCCCACCGTTCCCTCCCTGGGCGCAGGGCACAGCTGCCTCCCCATGGGCTGCACCACGGCTGTGGGGGCATCTCTGCTCCGGTGCCGGGAGCACCTCCTGCCCCTCCTTCTGCACTGGCCTTGGGGTCTGCACAGTTGTTTCTTTCACATATTACTCCCCTCTCCCAGCTATCACATAACAATTTTTACCCTTTCTTAAATATGTTATCACAGAGGTGCTACCACCATTGCTGATTGGCTCAGCTTTGGGCAGTGGCAGGTTGGAATTGTCTCTGTCAGACATGGGAGCATCTTCTAGCATCTCCTCACAGAAGCCACCCCTATAGCATCCCTGCTACCAAAACCTTGCCACATAAACTCAATACAAATGTCATGGACACGGCTGACTGCTAAACACCACAGCAGGAGGTTCATCAGAGCACTATGGTTTCGTGCCTATGCACCCTCACCTCTTGCTGTGCTGTCCCCTGGCTTTGCCTGCACTTCTCTTGTCAGTGTCTCATGAGTACTTTTGGAGCATAACTGACTTGCCCATTTACAGCCTGTACCTTTTCACATCACCCTTTGCATATGCATCTTTGCAAAATATATCCCTTCTGTAATGGTGTCTGTGTTTCCCTGCTTTCTATTGGTGTAATATCTGATGCCTGATTAACCCTTAATGGGTGAAATTTGTCAGGTGAAACCATTTCTTTAGACAAAATACTCATCTCATTTGGGTTGACTGAAACAGCCTCTCAGTTCATCTAAGTGTTAAAATGGGAAAAAAATGTTTTCATGTCAAAATATGTTAGTTGAAAAAAAAAAATTCTTGGAAAAGATACTTCAATATTAAATGTACATAAAATTAATTTTGATAAAGGCTACAAAATAATAACTTGCACCACTTTAATAGAAACTATTCTGTGCAAGCAATTTCAACAGTCTTTTCTTTCCAATATCTAGACCAAACAAAATAATTTTGGATCAGTCTGATTATTTTCATTCTGTCATGTGACCATTAAAAACCAAACATATTTCTCTATTTGTAATTTCAGTGGGCCAAGTGTCTTGTTACTGGTAGCACAGAAAGTTCTTATTATAGTGTTGTGCTCTAAAACGTTTAATAGTAGCAAAATGTCTGTTTTGATAAAGGAAAACTTTCATTATTGTCATGAGACATATTAGCAATTGAAGACTCTGCCTTATGTGCTTCATCATACAGATGTAAGACAAGGAGGGACCATCACCATGTCCAAGGTCCCTGCTATTCCAGTCATCATGTAACAGTCATCAGTTCAGGAGTATCCAACCCATCACCACCAATACACACAGACACGCTCTCCACAAGATGCAGTTTCCTGATAGCCCTTAAGAGACATCACCATTAGTAAAGCCTACAATATCTTGTTGGAAGGCAGAAGCTAAGGCAAATACCCTTCAAAGAGATCTGTTATCTTGTTCACAAATCAATACTGTTCCATGAATTTTTAAAAATCCATAGCTGGTATAATCAAGGTCCCTGTAGGTATATATAAACAGCCTTGATAACCCACTCTTCTGCACAGAAACTGCAGGACAAGTTTTCTGAATGCAGCCTTAACACTTTCTTCAATACGTGCAAAGCTCCTGCTTTTGCACACAGTGGTCATCATGCTTAGATCAACAAATCTTGTCTGAATTTTGCAGGTGGGAATAATATGCCATTCATTAGACTAATGGAATCTTTCACCCACAAATTTAAACCACAGTAGGCCATAAAGATACTCGTAGGTGTGTTTGACTGTTCATGTGTTTATATAGTAGAAGCATTCACCAAAATTGTGTATTAACTCATGGTCCTTTGTATAATTATTTTTGTCCATTATATCTGTCTTCCTCACTTTCTGTTGTTTGTCTATAGTGCCTTCACCCACATGGATATAGGTGACAGCACAATGCTGCAATAAAGATGGGGTTGCTGTTACCATTACTATTCTATTTGCATTTAAAAACATCTTTGTACCTGTTTTATGCATTCCAAGACATCACTGAGGTATTTAACAAAGAAAAGACATTCTTGTGTCTTCATAAAACCAGTTTGTTGATAACAAACAGATTTTAACTAACATTTGGATGATCCATGATTTCAAAAAACCAGATGGAATCAATAACTGTTACACAGCACACATAGCTGTTTGCTGTGTAACAGAATATGTCTAACATAACAAATATGCCCAGAGTGTAAAACAAGAAGAGAAGGAATTCAGAGAATGAACTTCAATGAATCAGATAATAATGTTTACATACCGCTATGTGCTTATCTTAGCCCTTCTATTCAATAAGAACATTTCCATGAGAAAAGAATTCCATGTAAATGAGATAAACTAATTCTCAAAGTCAGCTAAAGAGAAAAGTCATGATAACACATACATACGATACTTTATAAGTAAGCATCTGTGGATCCCTCTTTGTTCAACTTAAAACAAACACAGAACCTACCACAATAAATCCCCACCCTACTTTTGTGCACAATCTCTTAGTTTTAAAGGCCAGTCAACAAGTTTACAATAACAATTCCTCAGCTTTGAATCTTTATTCAGGCTTCTTACTATATTTTGGTACACTTGCTGGTAAGGTGATCATACCCTCTAGACTAGTCTACATATTTGGAATAGCTGAACTCTCTGGAATCTGGTTTCAGTGTTGAAGGAACTCTTGACTTGGACTTTTTACCATAAGTGTCTGAAATTCAATTACATAGATCTGAACTCCTCCCAGCAATTGCAAGCACTTGGAATGAAGTATTCTGATTTCACCAACATGTACTAACACATCTAACTGTTACAGGGACTTCTTTTATAGCTACTCATATAAATGAATGTGTCACAGAAAGTATATACACAAGAATTTAATTTTTGCTTGTTGATGAATTCCTAGAAGCTATATAAAAAAGAAGTTTTTATAAAAGTACCTTTTCTATAGGCAGAGTTGGTATGTCTACAGGTTAATGTAACACCTCTGCAGCTTAATGTGTACTCCCAGACAAGCAATGACAATGCAGCATGAAATACACTTTTCCGGTGTTCAGTCTTTCAGGTGTAAGAAATCATAATCACCTCTTACTGGCTATGGTAAGCAGAAAGAAACTGAAAATGAACATTTAAAGCCACTGAAAGTGTCTTTTAATGGCTTGATTTTGAAGGAATGTTAACATTCAATATCTAGCAAGAAAGAAGCCGGGTTTTTATGAGGCATTTCTCCACTACAGGTAGTTTCTATTAGCACAATCTTCTAGTGAAAAAAAGAGTATGTAAAATAATGAATACATAATATTTTTAAAGATTTGGTAATGCATATATTTTAAATTTTAAGTAGTCTTGTTATTGTAGAGAGAGAATATAGCTGAATACAATTTTTACTTTCAGATTTAAATAACTGCTCATCTCAATCATCAAAGTGTGCCATTACTTTCTAGCAGAGGGTAAAATAGGAAAATCCCAGGAGCCAGTTTCTTTCATTTCTCTATGTTCCCTTAACAATTTCAGGTATAAATAATTAATGTATGTATGAGGGTTAAAATAGTTTAAAACAAACACAGGGCTGAATCCATTCCTATAATAATTGCATACAATAATTTGTAGTACTACTTAATTTGTAGTACTACTCATACAAAAATCTAGTCAGATTTGTCACAGGCCAATTTTCTTTGCTCCCACAGCATTTTAAAAACTCCTGCATCTTCTTGGCCTAGGGGAGAATAAAATTGCATTTACTCTCTGTCCTTAAAATAGTAACATCTTTTGCCATTTTCATAATTAAATGCAGTACATATCAAAGTATGTAGGATTAAAGTATTAGAAACAATCTGATGAAACTTGATTTTTTTAGAGCATATTTTGCACAGCATACTACTGAAAAGCTGCATCCCTTCTTTCTTTCTAGACACCAGAATTCCTTTTCTTGATGTTTTCTGTTCAGGGAAATAGGAACACATGTTTTCTATTTAGGCACTTCATTTACTGATCATCATTTAGGCACATTCTACTTAGGCACATCAATTACTGATGTCTGGAAAAAATTTCCAAACCATCAATTATCTCCTTGAGATACTGGTTTCATCAGTGTTGCAGTGTTGCAACAGGTGAGCTTGAAAACGGCACAGCTGAAACACAGACCTGAATCTAGCTCGGTGGAACAGGAACAGAACCCTCACCTGAATACGAGACACGATGTGAGATAAACCTTATGATCTCCAGAGGAACCTTGGTTCCTATGGCATCAGCCAAGTGGTTACATGTTTAACCGAGACAGCCCTTAAGAATCTCCATTTTTAAGAGCTCAGTTTCATTTTTTAAGAGCCAGGTGTTTAAATATGACAGTGTGCTAAGGCAGATTTTTTTTTTTTTTTTTAATTGTTTTGAAGTTAAGCATATATTTGATTATACTGATGGACTGAAGGCTAATGAGAGACAGTCTCTCTCCATTTCAGATTGGTGGAAAAAAGTATCTTCTAGATTTCCTATTTCTTCTTCAGTATTCCAAAACTGTATTACTGGTCTATGTAAAGAATTTTGGTATTTAGAAGGATGAGGGAAGCTACACGAAATAATATTTTTGGGATTTTTACCCGTTTTTTGGTTGTTTTTCTTTTTTTCTTTCTGTCCTTAACAGAGACCCAAAGAACACTGATTTTTAATTACTTATTTTTAATTTTAAATCTTCATTGAAGTGCAGTATGACCTTTTTCAACTTAAACCTGAGATTACTAAAACTGACCTTTGATTTTTTTCACTCAGTTTTATGATACTAAATATCCATACAAAAGGCTCTAAGGTTACGCTTATTTAGCAGGTACCTCTCCTGATAGTCTTAATTACGTTATTTTCCTATGCCAATGTAATATTTTAAGCTTCCATAACATTAAAAAATGTTAGAGGACTATTTTCAGATGTCACTATGACCTTTAAAAATACCTAATCCAGCTATTTAGAAGCTCTATAACTCATGGGCCTATTTTAAAAGGAGTGTGGGAGGATAATCAAAGAAAGTCATTTTGTACTGAGTAAAAAGAGAAGTGCACTAATTCTACATTAGTAAGCACGCTTCTTATAGAAAGTTGTCCTTCAATACAATTGAATACCACTGAATATTGTGGTACCACAATACCACTTGAGTGTCCTTCAAGGTGGCTTTATTTGAGGTTAGTCATCCATTTTAAACTTCCTTCCCATCAGAAATATTTTTTGAGTTATTTTTATGATTCACACACAGGCTTTCATCTGCAGTCTTTTTTTCTCTGACTATGTGAAATATATGGCTGGTCTCAGTAGCTTTTTCTGCATGTATATAATAAAAGATACACAAATGCTTTGACAATATACATTTGTGTGTTGCATCTGTGGGACCTACATAGCTGTGTGCCACTCAGACACACACAGAATCAGATCAGAATTGGAAGTTTATTGATTTATTAATAACATAATTAACTGGCAATTATTGAAACATGCATGCAGGATCCATTTTGGTTGTAAAATGGATAAACTGCAACACTATAGACACAAGATAAGAACAAACAGCTACAGACTTTGAAATACCTGCTGTAACTAATCCCCACAAATTTTGGTCACGCACACACCCTTGCACAGGTGACATGGCTTTCAGTCACATGAATCTCTCCAGGGAGTACATTCCATATTTGCACCCCTGTGCTGGGTTGGTGTGTGTGCTGGGGTTTTGGTAAGGGGGGAGGGGGCTGCAGTAATGGCCCCTGTGAGAAAATTCATGAAGCTTCCCTGACTCCAAGTCAGACCCACCCCTGGTCAAGGCTGAGCCAACTAGTGATGTCGGCTGCACCTCTGCAATAACGTATTTAAGAAGGGGAATCTGGGAGGAGGAATTGGAGTTGTGAGGTGGAGTTGTGAAGAGGACACCTGTGTGAACACTGAGGTGAGTGGAAGAAAGGAGGAGGAAGGTGAGGGAGGTGAGCCAGTGCAGAGCCCCCCTGCAGCCCATTGTGAGAGGACAGGCTGTGCCCCTCAAACCACGACAATCCCCGTCTGGTGGTACTGGTACTCCACTCCTAGGTGTGCCCAGGATGCTGCCAGACACCTCTCAGACACATGCAGGGGAGAAACCACCCTTGAGGTCACACTTGAGGGGTCCCTCCTCCTTCCCCATTTGTCATTCACTGGGTCCCTACTCCCTGCAGCACTCCAGGAAAGGATGCTCAACCAAGCCTGGGCAGGGTATTGTGAATTTTCATGCTTTTATCCACCTGTCACTGGAAGTTTTCATTTCCAGTTCCACGTCTAAAGTCCAATTAAGAGCCATTGTAGAGTGTTTCCACTGAGTACCAAATCTATCTACCATGTGCAGATTAACAAAGTGTGAGAACAAATAATATTGGAAGCTGTTAAGT
Source organism: Athene cunicularia (assembly GCF_003259725.1). Taxonomy (NCBI): domain Eukaryota; kingdom Metazoa; phylum Chordata; class Aves; order Strigiformes; family Strigidae; genus Athene; species Athene cunicularia. The sequence goes on from NW_020799097.1 coordinate 12,322,386, forward strand.
TTTACCTAATTACTGCCTCTACAGATCGATGATTTCAGTATGAAAAAAAAAGTATCACCTCAAGAAATATCTGATCTTGCTGTGATGACATCATGGGGTGGAAAACTGTCATGTCTTCAGAAGTCTGTTTCCACTAATAGGTTCATTTTATATATAATATATATAACATATATGCATACATAAACAAATATATATACAAAGACATATATATGCATAAGTATATATATGCATTCCTCCCCATAAAACAACATGTGCTTTGTTTCTAACTACTCAGCATCCAGCGTTAGGTGGTATATTCTTCAATATTTGAATGTTCTAGCATTACAAAAGCACTCATCAGTGGTAAACTGAACTCTTTTAAGTCTCAAACTAGGAGGCACTTGCTTCTATCATCCAATCATTTTCACACTTTTTTTTTTTTTTCTGCATCCTTTCCTAGTTTTGCTTCTATCAATGCTATAAAAAGAAATAAAAATACTACCTCCTGGATCTTATATGATTTTCTGCCAGTTTTGTAGGATTGCACTATACCTTTGGATCACAAGCCACTGAGTTCAAGCTCATTCTGAATTGTCCACTAACCAACCATACAAATCCCTTTCCTAATAGCTGTTTTCCAGACTGTCACAGTTAAGACAGAGTAAGTCACCACCTGATCTAGATGCTGGAGTTTGTTTAGAGCTAATGAGATGAAAGCTTTTATCCTTTCAAGTGTTCACTTGTTCCCACAGCACTATGCTCATAGGTCTTGACTTCTCTCCCCTGCAGGAAGATCACTATTGGTCCTGGAAAGCTGGGCAGAAAGTCATGCTGCTTCCTGCTGCGCAGTTCCTCACAGTTACCTATCTGAGGTGTCATTGGCCAAAATCCCTGGGCTTCCCCAGAATTTGACTCCATACATCTTCATGACCTGTCCTGGAGACCGTATCTTCTTCTTTCCAGGCACGCTTCTGCTTTCTAAGACTAACTCTTCTCTTCAGAAACCTTTCCCTCCAGCGCTGCCTCTTCCTTTCAGACCCCAAGACCTCAGTTTCCCCAGTTTCAATAGAAAAATTTTGCAGAAGCAAATATCTGATCTGCCTCATAATTAATTGGTAGTTCAGTCCCATACATCTTCATTAACTGGAGGATTTGGGATGTGTAAGTTATGTTTAGTCCAGGTGCTACAAAAATTTACAGCCAGTCCCGACCAGTTGTACCTAGTAAGTAGCAGGCTTGGGCCTGAGTGTTCAAAAGTTTGGCTTAGAACATTCACACATATACCCAACTGTAGGCTGCCTGGTGGCATTCACTACTGAAGTTATTTTTTCAGTGACAGAAAGCAGTGCTTATGCTCACCACACAATATATATGGTCAATGTTCCTTACTCTTAGGGATCTAAATTTGTTATTGGTTGCCTTTCAACTTCATTTTGTTTAAATCGGTGTTTCCCAAAGCAATCTAGTTCATCTTACGTGATGCATCTCACCTAGTTTTAGCCATTTAAAAAGTCATTGACGGGGTTCACTTTGAGACTGCACCTTCTAGTCCCTATATATGTGTCTATAGGTAAACCACATGTCTAAACTGCCATTATAATTTGTAGAGATCTAGCTAATAAAGTCAGAGGAGACCAGTCAAATATTCACAGAATCACAGAATCACCTAGGTTGGAAAGGACCTTGAAGATCATCTCGTCCAACCGTTCACCTAGCACTGATAGTTCCCAACTAAAATTAATCCAAACCACTGTTGACACCTTCACTTGGTCAGTTAAATTTGCTCTAGACTGTTGTGTCTGTGTTTATTATAACTTCATTGACTGTAATATGAGCCTAGACAGCTTTTATGCTTCTGGACAGGCTAAATTTAGTCTGGCAAGTTAATTTATGTTGACATCTAGATTTAAATGTCCTGAATTGAAACCTGTCCTATAGCCTAGTCTATGTCTATTATGTCTTGTTCTTCTCTAGTCTGGATAAGAAGACGTGCCTCCAGAAGGTGATATATTCCATTTGTCTGAGGATGAAGACACCATTCCCTCTCCTTTTCTTTTAATTGCAGAGAATCTGAAATAATTATCTGAAGCTATATAGTCAGCTCTTAGATAACCGAAATTAGGTGAGATGGGTTCCTCTCTGTTCTGAAAGGACTGTCCTCCTAATCATTTAATAATTTCTCATTTGTTGCATAATTATCAAATTAATTTGTCATAATTTGTATATATATGTGTATTTCTGTTTGGTTTTTTTAATTTTATATTTGCAATATGTTTTTTTCTTATTCAGTCATATCTGCTAATAAAAATTGTTATTTGTAGGCAGACACGTAGGTTACATAGGTTTGGAAGACTCTAATGTAAATACACTCATCCTGCAGATTATTTATACTCTTGACAGGCGTATGTTGCCCAAGGGGATTTTATCAGGGAATCTGCAAATGTTTACAGTACAAATTCATAAGCAGTGCTGGGTTTTGATGTTGTATGATATCCTGATACTAGGAGCCATTTGGACTGTAATACACAGAACTGGTGAAATGTATGCTTGAAAATGTCCCTTATAAATCTTACATTACATGGAACAAAACTGTACTAATTATGCCATTCTTTATTTGTTCTAGTTTTAGTTTGTTTTTAAGGCTCATATATAAGGATATTAAGTTTGACATTTTTTACTGTATGTCTTTTCTTAATAGACTTCCCAGTGGTCAACTTTGTTAGTCAGAGAAACTCTCATACTAAACCAAGTTATAGACGATAAATAAAGCCAAATATTAAACTGTCAAAGAAGGTGAACAATGGTCCCTAAATAGACACTTCTGAAATGAGAAAGTTTGTGTCTTTAAATTCAGGCTGAAATTTAGTTTGACTGTTGTTCTTAAAGAAGTAAGGAATGTCATCTTAGTTTCTGCTTCATATTTGCCTAGGACCCAAGTTGACGTATTTCATTTTAATTAGTCATTCTATATCTGCTCTTCTTAAAGAAATATCAGTCCTCTATATATCCAAACAATCTCTTCAGGTTACTTTGAGGTCAGCACCATAAATATAGTGACCATGACCTACATACAGAGCTGTCTCACTGCTGTCAGCACTGCAAGCAAAACTGAATCTGCTGCTTCAAGGCTGAGGATCCAGGGTCTGATCAGAGCTGGGTCTTCCTCCCTCACAGGCTAAAGAGGAGTGATACAGAAAGGGGGAGGAATAGGGCTGAGGAGGAAGAAGGTCCTGGGGAGCTTTATTTCTTTCTGTTGGTGGGTAGACTGAAAGAGTTAGAGACAGTAACTATTTCTGTGGCATGACACTGGCTCTATCCCAGCTCTAGACAGCAACAGTTAGCCTGAGCTTGGGCATGCTGCAGCCCTATTTCTTTGGTGTACATCATAGCCTGCTGATCAAGATAACTGGTAACTCCACGTGTCTGGAGATGGCCCTATCAGCATCTGCATAGCAAGCAGCAAACATGAGGGCTAAACAACATACATTTCACAAACTACAAGCAATCTTTTTATTTTTTTAATTTCCTTTATACAATATCACATTGTTTTGTATTGTAAGAATGAAAATTTAAAGCAAAATATTTCCCGAGGAGACGATTATGTTCTTTCAGTGGCAGGTTCTAGTTAGGATGAAAAAAGTCTTTCAGTTTTACATGCCTGTAGCTTTAAAAGTGGCAGTAACTGGATTTGAAACCCAAAGTAAAAAAATCAGTCTACTATTTTGTGACATAATGCCTAGGATGAAAAATTAATAAACTTATTAAATGTTTTCCAGAAATTCAATATTCATAAATACAGAATTACCATTGGTCTTTTGAAAGTATCTAGTCTGTAGCAAATAAACTCTTATTACATTAAATAGTGAAGAAAAAAAGTTATGCTGTGAGTCAAAAATATATATCATAATTTTAGGGCCAGATACCAACTGGAGATCAAGAAAATGGGCATAAATTGAACAAGGAGAGGTTCATAATTTAAAAGTAAATTCAAAAGTGAAAACTTTTTGCCCTGGAGGAAAGTCAAGCAGTGGAGCAGGTTGTCCAAAAAGGTTATGGCATCCCCATATTTGGCATGGCGATGACTTTAGTAAGGCCTTTGACACCAATTCCCACAGCATTCTCCTGGTGAAACTGGCTGCTTGTGGCTTGGATGAGCACACGCTTTGCTGGGTAAAAAACTGTCTGGATGGCCGGGCCCAAAGTGTTGTGGTGAACAGAGTTAAATCCAGTTGGCGGCCGGTCACGAGTGGTGTCCCCCAGGGCTCGGTTTTGGGGCCACTCCTGTTTAACATCTTTATTGATGATCTGGACGAGGGGATCGAGTGCACCCTCAGTCAGTTTGCAGGTGACACCCAGTTGGGTGGGAGTGTTGATGTGCTCGAGGGCAGGGAGGCTCTGCAGAGAGACCTGGACAGGCTGGAGCCATGGGCTGAGCCCAACTGCAGGAGTTTCAATGAGGCCAAATGCTGGGGGCTGCCCTTGGGCCACAACAACCCCCAGCAGCGCTACAGGCTTGGGGAGGAGTGGCTGGAGAGCTGCCAGTCAGAGAGGGACCTGGGGGGGTGATTGACAGCCGGCTGAACAGGAGCCAGCAGTGTGCCCAGGGGGCCAAGAAGGCCAATGGCATCCTGGCTTGTGTCAGCAATAGCGTGGCCAGCAGGGACAGGGAAGGGATCTGAGCCCTGTACTCGGCACTGGTGAGGCCGCCCCTCGATTCCTGTGTTCAGTTTTGGGCCCCTCACTCCAAAAAGGACATTGAATGACTCGAGCGTGTCCAGAGAAGGGCAACGGAGCTGGTGCAGGGTCTGGAGCACAGGTCGTACGGGGAGCAGCTGAGGGAACTGGGGGGTTTAGTCTGGAGAAGAGGAGGCTGAGGGGAGACCTCATCACCCTCTACAGCTCCCTGAAAGGAGGGTGCAGAGAGATGGGCATGAGCCTCTTTAACCAAGTAATAAGCGATAAGACAAGAGATAATTGCCTCAAATTGCACCAGGGAAGGTTTAGACTGGGTATTAGGAAGCATTTCTTTCCAGAAGGGGTTGTTGAGTGTTTGACTGGGCTGCCCAGGGAGGTGGTGGAGTCCCCATCCCTGGAGGGGTTTAAAAGTCGGGCTGACCCAGCGCTGAGCAATCTGGTGTAGTTGGGAATTGTCAGTGTTAGGTTAATGGTTGTGCTGGATGATCTTCAAGGTCTTTTCCACCCTAGATGATTCTGTGATCCCCTAGCTGACCCTGCTTTGAGCAGGTGGTTGGACTATAGACCTCTCAAGGACCTTGAACACCTGTTAGATCTCATGATCCTATGAACTCATGGCTATGTTTTACAGCATATGTTAAAGACATTGTGGCTATAGGTGAACAGTTATGATTGTCCTTCTAATTTAAATATGTTTGTATCTATGGTGCAATGTATCCAAATCTCCAATAAACACAGAGTTGGAAGAGTGGGTAAAACTTTATGCTTATTTTATATGACTTTTTTTTTTTTTTTTCTGTACCAAAGTACCTGAGATATGTATAAAATCTAGTCCAGATTTTCCAAATATAAATAAGGATAGAGAGTTTGCACGTGTTCTAGAGGAGCTGCAGTAATTTCCTGGAAGATAAATCCATTGGGTTTCCTAAATGCATAGAAAACACCCCCATTTTTTAAAATTCTTGTGCTGTAAAGCAGAGACTGGGAAAATGCTACAGAAAAGTACCCTGTGTTCTTGCTTTGTGTTTGTAATCAGCATGAGTCTTCTTTAGTCAACTTTTGGAACCAGGATAGACCTTTAGTCTGAATCAGGCCATTCTAATAATCATGTTCTAAATAATGAGTCACAATCCTAAAGGAATCTCAGGGTTTGCAACACACAGGCTGAAAGATACCAGTAGAAGTGGCACTGTGACTCAACATTAATTCTCTTTGAGTTTACTTACTTTTATTCTGAATATATTATAGACAGAATTCAAATCAGAGTATTCAGTGTTCCCAGCTTGATTATTTGAAATCCAAAACTGAGGGCATACTTGCTCAAATTCTAAAGTATTTGGACTTAATTTGTTATAGTCAATTAAAACTAAGCAAGTCCTATGGCATACAAGAGTATCAAAGTTAAATTTCATAAGCGGAAAAATGTTGGTGAGATATGGGGAGCAAGAAAATTAAGAAGTCAACCCTCTATAAACAAAGTTCTTTTGGTTTTAGCCTGGCAGGTGCCAAGAAAAGTTTCACTCAAAGGGAAAAGTTTGTTACATCATCTGGCACTAATACTCTTAAGTACAAACTGCAGAGTGTTTGAATGCCATTTGATTATTGGGACTGTGATGGTTCACAATCTGGTCATCATGACAGGAAAATAAAAGGAAAAGAGATTCCCAACACAGACTGTACAAGTGGTAAAGAGAACTACAGAATTAATAGTACATAGTAATGAGACAAATTGTCCAAAGCAGACTGTTGGAGGTAGGTTTATACTGAATATGTCAACTAACTTCTATCTGTGAAGATGCTATAGGGCATAAACAAAGCTTTCTTTTCATTAGATATTGATTTCACTTCTGTCTTTCTAATGTGCACTGATTTTCTTAAAGGCTTTGTCTCAAAAGCCATTCTTTTATTCGTGAAATATTTTACATAATTACTTGGGAACAATGTTAATGAGGCTCACGGACCTATTTTAAGGCATCAGCAGTGCAGCTAGATTTCCAGTACTGCAATGCAGAAATCCAGCCAGCAATGGACTGAATGATAGTCTCTGATTAATTAGTAACATTTTAAAAATAACCTTATCAGCAAGATATGTACAGTTCAGACCTTCAAGAGAAGGGTTTTGTTGGTTGGTTGATTGATTTTGTTTGTGGTGCTTGTTTTTGCTTTTGTTTTTTTTTCTTCCAGACTATTCCTCTGAAGTATATATAAAGTATTAAACAGTTAAGAATAAGTTTCTTGCTTGATGTATATCCCTCTAGGCTCTTTTCACTTCGCTATGGAGACATGTAGCTTCTTCAGGCTGGAAATGTAAATCAGATTTTTGCTGTGACACTTGCATCACAAATACGGATTGTACATGGTTTTCTCTTAAGGTAACTTACTCAGACGTCTGTATTTTTCAGCTGCAACTGTAAGCATGTGCTGAATATGTTGAATGTATGTCCTTTACAGGGGTTGTTTCATTAAATTCTGCTAGCCATCTTAATCCTTGGATTATTGAGAAAGTAATTTCACACATATGTGTACTGGAAGTGGCAGTTGTTTTGTTTAAATTCATATAGATTTCTTAAACCAGGAGGACCTAAAACCACTATGCAAATGGTCTCTTAGTTGAGGAACTAATCCCAACTCCAAGCCTTATTCTGTTTGAGGAGATTATTCCAGTCAGAGACCAATTTTGCTGTTACTCTTATGGTCTTACTGCTCATAAACCTGCATAGCAAAACTCAAAATACCATGCCATATATCTTTACAAACCTGAATGTTAATTTTCAAATTATGTATATAAATTCCGTAACAGCTGACAAATGCGTACTATGCTTATGATTTGTTTGGCTAATCAAATGAAGGCAGGGATCACTGCAGGGTGTCACCATCTTCGAACCTGGAAATTCAGGGATGTCCATTTGTTGGATATGTACAGTGCCATAAAAGCATGGTAGGGCTCAGGGCACATGATGGTCTTTCTGGACATCTATTCAGCAGTTATTCCTGTCTTTCTCAAAATAGGGAGTGGACAACTAAGAACCCCTTCTCCAGCTCTCATAGCAGATGATTCACTGTATGCAGAGATGATTCATTTGAGCTAAAGACCTACACGGTACCAGTAAGAGTTGTAGAATCAGGCCTGAAAAAGTTCATTTTGCTCAGCAGGGAAATGAATAGTGAGTCTTGTCTGCAACTCTTGGGACACTTATATTTCAGTGCCACAAATACCTTCATTAAAGATTAATCATATCTTGTAGCAAAACTGCAGATCTCTGGCTCTTATCACTCGAAAATTTCCCAGTGGCATTAAAGGAAATTGTGCTGTAAATGTATGCATAATCTCTAGGAGACATTCTTCAAGTCCTTTCAGTTATTTTACATCTTGACATTTTCAGCCTAAAGCTTATTTGTCTCTTTTAGTACAAACATCCTTATGCCTTTAAATTTCTGGAGACAAGTGAAGTCATTTAGTATAAAGCAACTTAATAAGAAAGAGAGTATGTACACACTGGAAATGATCCAACTCTACCTATACTGGTTTATTTACATTATTAGCTGTATCGTCCCTGAATCTACTGAGGTCAGTGGAATGAATGTTGTTGCACCCAGAGGACTGCAACCAAAGAAATACAGAATAATGCAGAAGAACCTACTGCTAAACATACTCAAATCCTTTGAATCATGTAAAAGGACTTCTCAGTAGAGAACTCCACAAAAGGCAAAATCTCTAAATGAGTCACCTTCACCTTCAAAATGTGAAGATGCTTTATTTGGATACCCCTGCCCCCCATGTTTATAGCTTTCCATCTGCTTTAATCTGCTACTCTATTTCATAATATTGATTCTGCAAGTACATAGTTGCTGTAGCTGTCACAGTGCTGCCTATATTATTGTAAGATAGCCAACAGTGACTGTGAGTGGTGGGCAAGAGGTTACTGAGCAGTTTTGGAAGGTACATGTCTAAGTCAGATCATCCAATTTACGTACCTCAAACTGGCTTTACCATTCAGGAGTGTGTCGTTGGTTCTAGAAGATTGCTTCAGCACACCTGAGCTCTACAGGAAAGAGAAGGTTCTCATGAAGAGCAGATTGCAACACCTACCTTTTTCCACTGACTGCGTATGGACACTGGCACCTATTGATTTGGGGGGTTACATAATACTTGGAAAAAACCCAGTATGAGTTGTTCTGAGGGCTGAGACTTAAACAGGTGCATTACTTTATCTGTATGTCAGATGTCATAATATTACTACCAGATGCTTCAAGATACAGCCCAAGAACCTCTGTGGTTCAGTGCCCCGTTGTAACAAGCAATACATATTGCAAAGAAGTCTGGAGCAGACAACTCACTACTGAGACACTGTATTGCAATAGACTCCAAGTTGTCTTGATATACATAGGGTTACATTAAGTACAGAGTGATATTATTTGCTTTATATAACATTTTTCAATATTACTGTATGAGTAATGTTTACAACAAGGCACAATCCTATTTGAACCTTCACTAACTAATAACTTGGGACTCATTAAATATTTTAATGAGACATAATCAACTGCTATCTGCAGTATGGACACAGATAGCAATGCAGTAGGAAGAAGTATGGAAGAAGTATTATTGTGTAGCCATGGAAACAGTGTCTCTCTGTTTCTGCCTTCCTTCTCCCTTTTAGGTTCAGCAACGCTGCACATCATTAGGGTGTCTGCCTCTCCTGACAATGGCAACTTTGCAGTGTCAGTCAGTAAATCTTTGCATCCATTCATACTGTCAGCTCTAAGTGATAGAAAGCCTGGGAAAGATGTGAGATGCATACCAAACAGGCTTCCGCAATGTGACAGTCTAGTCACGTATTCTTATGCAACTGCCAATTTTGAGGCTCAATTCAATAAAGAGCAAAATGGAACAGGCCTGGCTAGACTTTGTTCTGTTAGTGCTACTTCTAAAGTTAATTTCAGTGCTCATGCAAGTTAAAAAGCTGAGAAATGAGACTTGACTGTGTAGGAACATAAGTGAACACAATGCACAAGCGAAGTAAGGCCATGGCTGAGCTCTGATTAGAATCAGTTTTGTTAATCCACTGCAGTCAGACCTAGGTACAGGTGTTTAATTGTGCTAAACTGGATGGATATGTTTTTGAACTGGTAGCAAGAAACAAAATGTTAAAACACTTGAATGTCAGTTATTCTCACACACAGTTGTTCCCATGTGTGCTAAGAGCTTTTATTTATGTCTTGCAAAAAGCCCCATAATTATCAGAAGCTGAAGCAGAAACAAAAAGGATGAGTAAAAATAGAATAGAAATTCAGTTTAAAAGCACTGGAAAAAAATTTCAGCATGAGCTCTATCCTTAACCTTTTTCCATTCATTCTAGCAGTAATTATACTCATTCTAAGTGCCTTATTTAACTCATTTGTGGTTAGAGATTCCAGGAGGAGGTGGAAAGGCATGAATTTATGGGTCTCCCAAGTAGAAAGGAATAAATGACATACTTATTACCACAGATTTGTGTTTCTTAAACTTTTTAGCCCCTCAAAAATATGAGGCATAAATGGTGGCATCATAAGAGACAAACATCAAATAGAGCAATTAATAGCTATTCTAATAGAAGAAAAGGAATGTCTTGTGGCTTAATTTGCACAGGCAAATGCAGAAATACATCCCTTCCTTGGACTGTACATACTACTTACGTTCATTGTATATGGGGGGGAAACATGCTTTCTGTTGAACTTGTCTCTACGTTTTCCTCTCTGGATATGAGACAGTCTCCATAGGAATGGATGTGCTCCTGAGGGGAGTGTTTCTCCTACAGCCTCAGACCCAGGAGGATGCTGATGAGACAGCGTCTGGGTCTCTGTCTGCTTCCTGGTCACCTTCTGGGTCAGCATGGAAACACACAACTTAACCCCACAAGCACTGATTTCCCCTAAACCATAACCCTAAATAAGGCACAGGACACTTCTCATAGATCAGACTACCCTGCATTTCTGACCTGATGAGTCGCAGGTCAGTATCTTCTCCTGGCCAAGGGCCAGTGGGAATAGTGCATGCTGTGGATTTTCAAGGACAAGCCATGATGCAGGAGCGGCTCCGATCAGGCAATGACAGCAAGCGACTCCACAGGTATGGAGTGCAGGCTGGTGCTGTCCTTGACATGTTGTGTGTTCTGGTATGAGCAGTGATGTTTGTCTTAGCGGTTCCTGCTGACTTTTCCCTAGGGATTTGGATGACAAAACAGGAGAGCAACCCGCATGGAGCTGCACTGTGGGATGCTTGCCCAAAAAGAACATTTAAGGGGACATCATGCAGCTCACAAGGGGATCTCTGCATCTAGACTTTACTGTGGAGCTCTGAGATTGGATTGAGAAACGGGAACTACCAGACAAATTATCTGTGAGGATGCCTTCCATCCAAAGGGACTGTTTTTATTCTCCTGATTGGAAAAAAACCTTCTAAATCCTATGCGAGCTTCTAGTCAACCTATAGCTTAACACCTGTGCATTTTCCTTAGTATATTTCTTAAAGTAGAAGACAAAAGAATCCACAGAAGTTAAAAAAAGATGGTTGTTACTTACTTATTTTCGTGAGTACACATTCTTCCAACTTAAATTTGCATTCCTCAAACACTCCAATCAGTTTTCTTTGGGAATCACATTTTTCTCTGCTATGCTTTGTGTCAATTACGAAAAGTTTTGTATGCCTAGAATACCCTATGTTCATGCCTGTTTTTAATTCAAGATGCTTCACTTAGTTATCTAAACATAATTCAATTGGTAATTTTTTATTTTATTTTTTACAATTGAAATTAAAATTCTAGGTATTGCACTTTTATTTCCTCAACTATAGCTCCTCTTTTATAATTCTGAGCTTGGGAGCTATATCCCATGTGCCTTTTCTCATCTGGCTGGTCAAACTTTGAGAAATGGGTAACAGCAGGGCATATGAACAGCTGGTCAAACTGTAATTTCCATTGTAATGTTAATGTAAGCCTCCAAAGTCAAACCCACTGCATGAATGTCTCTATTTGCCTACAACATGAAATGTATTTTGATAGAGCCATTAAAGCAAAAATAATTTAAAACACATAGATTAAAATTAATCAGTGTTCAGAAACCGCAATTTAGAAGTTCCAGATTGAAAGATCCAGGGCTTTTTTAATAAAAAAGCTATCTGCAAGTTTTTGGCAAAAATGAAATGTTGACTGGTTGGACAAAAAACCTTGTAAACTGACTAAAAATATTTTGATTCAATTTTTCAGTTGAAATATTATGTGTTGGGTTTTTGTTTGTTTGGTTGGTTGGTTGTGGGTTTTTTTTTGGTGTTTTTTTTTTGTTTGCTTGTTTGTTTGGTGTTTTTTTGTTGTTTTTGTTTTTCCTAAAACCTGTTGTTTGTGAAGATTAGTTTTAGATCATCAATAAAAGAGAAAAACCTAAAAAAGCATTAGCATTTTGAAAATTAATATTTCAAATGTAAATACCTCCTGTGAAGGCTCAGGAGTACTTCACATGAAAAATTAAAATTACTTCTAATCTGAACACAATGACCTTGCAAGGCAGTCACCATGTCAGGAAGGAAGGACAGACTTGTGATTAAAGCATTAGACCGAGACTTAGAGAAATGGGTTCAACTCTTGAAACTATTGAAGTCTTTCTTCTTAATTTGTTTCCCTTAAGGAAGATTACACACACGAGGGCTGTGCAAAATAACAAGGCAAAAACTATGGGTGAGCCTGGCATGCTAACAGTTTTCAAGTATGTGGAAACCTTCAGTAAAGAGGAGGTCAATAATTTGTTTTCCATGTGCATGGTGGAAAGAAGTAACAGATTTGAGCATGGGCATGACTCAGTTTAGAGATTACAAAAACCAGAGACAATAACAGAGAACAGGAATAAAACAAACCCATGGAAGCTGTAGAGCTTTTAGGAATATATTACACACTCTGCCAGAAATTACCAAGATTTAGCTGATCCTACTCTAAAAGAAGGAACAGCTTATATAATGTCTTGAGTGATTCCAGAATCACCTCTGGATACGTCTTCAGTAGGAACTGCTTTGGTGCAGTAGGAGCAGATCAGAAGAGTGAGGCAGCTGGACCCTACATCTACACTGTATGTGTTTGGGGGATTTAACTGAGAATTAAATTAATCAGAAACAAACATTCTCACCATGCATGTGGATGAGAGCTGACTCAGCTTGCCTACCATTAGTTCAAATACTTATGTTTCTTCTGGGATTTAGAGCATATTTGACACATAATTGAAGTAGTCTCTGGTATGGTTGCCTTCGAAATGAACCTAGTTTGAATATATCAAAACTACTATGCTAACTGAATTAATATGAAATAAGGGTGATTGGCTTCCTGACCTTGCTACTACCCCAAACTAAAATGCTGATGTATTTACAGCCTCAGTTATCTGGAAAAGGATTATTTGGATGGTACATGAGCCAGGTGTTGCCTTCACTCAATGCCCTGGGTAAGGCACAGTGCCAGAGAGGGAGTGTTGCAAGCCACATGCTGCTCACATCAGGGCTGGCTGTGCACAGTGCTCTTTAAAAGGCTTCTACAAAATCTCTTTCTATTTTTTCAAGAGTGAATATACTAAATAGATGCTTACAGCATAATATGCATATGAATTAACAATATTTTTGCCTTTATCTGAGTTATCTCATTTTTTTAAAAAAATTGAAAGTTATCTACTTCTGCCATCTGTAAAATGATGATAACGATAACTCTTTGCTCTGTATTCAATACTGAGATTATACAATCTTCAGAATTTATTTTTACATTTATGCAAGGATAGGATAGGCCACATGGAGAAACTGACTGAGATTTCTGGGTCCTCATACGCACATAAGCGACAATAATATGTGATAAGGTGCATCTTACCCAACCCCCACTCTACAAAATGCAGTTGTGTACTATCAAATTAGTCCTCTGCATAACCTTTTTAGACACTTGAGACCAATGCCTTGAAGGCATGATTCACTGCATCTTATGGTAGCCGTCTAAAGCGGGTGAGATGAATGCAGGACATGCCAGTGTCTCCACTGGCTGCAGAAAGAGCCTTGACATTTAGCTTAAACTAAGATGACAAGATTCTAGTCAGTGGTAGAGTCTGCAGGGAGTCAGTCTTTCTGGATGGTCATGGGGCTCATAGGTTTGAGTGAACATTCTCAGGTATGCTTAACTCTCCTACCTTATATCTATTTTTAGCATCGCATTAATTAAAGCACCAGTACATAATTTTTCTGTCAATAAATTCAATTCCCAAACACACGTGCTTAATCAGTTATACATATGGAGAAATTATTTTATCTTTTACTTTTCTAAATTTACTTTCAGCATTGGAAGTTTACATAAATTCCTAATATTATTTTCTCACCTCCATTCCTCTTTCCATAATTTCTGATTTTTCTTTAAGATGTTCATTTTATACCATTCAAAATATTCAAAATTGTCCAGTTCATTTTCCTCAAGGATATTCTTATAGCTTCATCTGTCAGAGATATTACTACACAAAGCATAAACCGAATGATAACAAACTTGAATATTGTGCATGAAAATGGAATTGTTTAGATTTCTCTTTCACTGATTAACACTTAAGCTGCTTATATTAGTCAACACACCATTCATTCACCAGATACAAAAATGTCTAGATGACCTTCTGTTATGCCCAGGATCTCTAAGCTAAATATATAGAATGCAGAGAAAAAACATATATAAATATATAGAATGCAGAGAAAAAACATATATAAAAAACATTTATATAGCCCTTCCCTTTCATTACTGGACTAGGGACATTGCCATCCTGGATATTCAGGGTGTCACAGTACAAATACCATCTTTGGCGTCACCAGTGGTTCCCAGAAGATATTTCTCCATTTATTGACCCATGTGATTTTTCCATTTTTCTTCAGTTCTATGTAGCTCACACTGCATCCTTTGTATCCTTTGGGCACTCTTTAGTTCTTCCAGTAGATGATGGACTGTGAAGGTGTCCCAGAGCCTCAATTTACAGAGCTACTATAGCTCTGTATAGATCAGGTGGGAAATACTTTCTTGTCTAGAAAATTTGAATTACATTTAATTTAAAATAGCTTAAGAAAATTAGAAGATAAGCTATAGTGTCCAAACCTGATAAAACAGATCTGAAATGAAACAAGGCCAACATCTAATCTGATTATGCTCATGTAAAGAAGAGAAGAAAGACCTCTCCTCTCTGCACTTCATTCTTCTGCATAGCTGTCTCCTGACACAGTGGTAGATGGGGTCTGTGATTTGTGCTTACCTTAATCTCCAGGTTACACCTATCTGAAGGTTTTGTGACAGAACATACCTATAAGACAGAACTCCATTAGACACTGCTTATCAGCAAAGACCTCAGACTACACTTCCAGATCAGTTCAGGTCTCACATTGACTTTCTCTTTTATTCTTTCTTGTTATCAGACATTAGCTTTTAGAAAGCTTTTTAGAAAGATTTTAACTAATCTTTCCTTTGAAACATTTCAAAAAAACCTAAAGAAGCTTTTTTTATTTTTTTTTTTCAGCATGAAATTCGTTCTATTCCCTCTCTAATCTGAAGACAGGCCAGCTCTCTTAAATAAAAAAAAAAAAAAAAAAAAAAAAAAAAAAAAAAAAAATGTCCTCTTCTTAGCTGGTTGTTAAACAACACTTTATCATACAGAATATCTAAAATATCCTTGCATCCAGTGGTGGCTGCTCAGCATGCTTTAGTTTACATTTTTCATTGAAATTTACAGTTATGTGAACCTCAACATTAAGGACATGTAAGGTATCAACATCCAAACACCATAGTTGTATGTAGTTCATTACTGGCTCCTAACTGAGAATGTACATGAAGGGTATCCCAATTTTGGGATGTCAGAAGGTTTGAGTGAGTTGATGAATTCCCTTTTTTGCCTGATCATGCTAATTTAAAGAGGCAGCTTTGACAAGAAATTACCTTTAGAAAATGTGAAGCAGTATTCACTTAGCTTTTGTGTACACTTCTTTATCTTGTGAGATTTTATTTGCCAAAACATGGCGTTAAAAAATAGTCTTTAGTAATTTGTGCACTTTTAATATACTAATAGCTGAAAACAAAACCAGAAAAAAATAATCTGAAGTGACAGGATCTAATATAAAACATGAAAAGAACACTGCTCCTTTATGGAGAAGAATCTTTGTTTTAAAGAAAAATTGGAACTGTGATAGAAGTCAATCTGTAAGGGTACTCTTCCAGACAACCTTTTAACTCCACCAAAAATTCATATTTGGAATACAACCCATCATGCTGTGATAGAGTAATGAATCAGGAAAAATCCTGTTCATCAGAGTGTACAAATGGTCCCAGTGATAAGATTCTTTTGATAAGGAATATGAATAAAATTTACTACTTCCATTTTCATCATACAAAAAACATCAGTGCTATATTTTATTGGATTCCCCTATAACAGTTACCAAATCTGTACATTTTAAAAGTTTAGGAAAGTATTCAGAAAGTTTGGATATATTGAGTGGAAATTCTAACCTCTTACTTTATGTCTTCAACCCATGTCATGTTGCAGTAATATCTCAGTGTAAAGCAGAAGTGCATAGAAATCAGCATTTTCATCTAAGAAAAAACCTGGGCAATTTCAGAGTTGATTTCTGTTCTGAATGAATGAGAAAACAAATAATTTTATTACTTCCCATTGAACAGCTGAAATATACATTTTAGATGAGCCTAAAAACTCTATTTGGTGTCTTAAGTACTGTTGACATTATGGAAAAAAATCAAACTCTAAAATGATTCTAAAATGATTCTAAAATGAAAAATGAAAGGAATATGTTCCAGAAAATATCAAAATGGAACCATTAATAATAAGAACACTTAATGGAATGTTTTCTCTAAGTTAAATGCCATCTAAACTTTTTTTTTTTTTTTTTTTTTTTTCTTTTGGAAAGTTGCAAGATAAAAGCCTTTAAATGAAATAGAGTGTCCTTGTGCAACTAGAAAACTGGCTCAGGTCACGTCATATTTTTTTTCCTGTGATTTTTATTTTCTTTGTGTTTTTTTATGTTGCATAAAACAATTCTTTTATCCACTAATGCAATTTCACAGGATCAGATTCTGCTGGTGGCTTGCAGCTCGTATGAAGCAATTACATGCAGTGAAAAGAAGCCCTGGGGAGCTTAGGGATGAATTATTTCTGAATAACTAGAGCAGGATGTGTGGCAGTAGATTCAGCATTTACAAAGCTGCTATGATACACACAGGTCAAAATTTGACTTGTATGGATGCTTTACAGATTTATAATTTATTTATCTCCCTAACATACAAAAAAGATGCTTCAAGGATTTTTTCAAAAGAGCTAAGCATTCAGTTCAGATCAAAAATGTAAGGGCTGAAATAAAACATTTTCCAGAGAAAAGCACCTCCTTGTTCTCAGTGTTATCATCATGATAATCACTGAGCTTCCAGAAAAGGATTCATATGTATGTTTTAGGGAGGTAGGTTCCTTGTATGTTTTCTGGAGGACAGATATGCTGTCATCCTGAATGTGAGCCAGAGCATAGAGCACTGGGATACTAAAGCCATTATAGAACAAGTGTCAGAAGAGGCAGGTGTGCCATAAATTATGTCCTAATCTTAAACTGAGGCATCACCGGCTCCCCAGAGCAGTTTTCTTGCTGCTGATGATGACTAGAGCTTCCTCCGGAGTTGTGGGAACAGTGTGCTCAAATCTGCCCAAGACGTCAGGTCAGTCTTAGGTTTTATGTTAAATGCTCTTAAAACCATAACTTTTTTTGTAAAGAATACATTCTTCTTTGAGTGGTCTCAAGGGATAAATTTGAGCCAGTTTGGGATGGATTGAGATTGAGTTCCTCAGACACGAGGGTCTGAGTCCTAAAGAGCTTTAAAAAACCAAATGGTTGCTTAGGTCTTCAGCTAAACATTGTAAGGAAGCTAGCCAGGCATATCAGCAATACACTTAGAAATTTTCCTTGAAACCATAATTGTGCATAATAGGTTTAAGAATAATTTTTTGCTTGCTTTCCTGAATTATAACTCAAAATACATTGAACTGGTTTGTTATTACTCATTGTTTTCCGATTCCTCAAAGTTCTTTTGAGTGCCTGATTCAGTGCTAATGTTTCTTAGCTGCCCTTATAATTGATACCCTGGCTCCTGTCTTGCAGACTGCTATATGCCATTGGAAAAGGTGGGGAGTAATGGTCCAACCTGTAATGAGAATGCGAAAGGGAATGAAGTTCTTTTACCACATCTACCATGTATAGACAGCACCTAAGTGGATTAAGTAATTTCACCATTGGTTTCAGCACACAATTATATGTATAAAGGCAGCAGTTTTCTGAAATGCACAAAATCTGGATGTGATGAGAACATCAGAACTATGAACATTTTCCCATATTACGAAGCTGCAATAGTGAGGTTAAAGGGAGGAGAAGGAATGTCACAGTAAAGCACAGTATTAGCTGAATTATTGTAGCTACTAAATGACATTGGCAATACACCTGGCCAGCTCTTCCAGAGATGCGCTTGGACAGAGCAGAGAGCATCAACAGCCTCTATGTCTAGAAAAATTTTAGTTGCTTTATTTTTCTCTTTTAAACACTAGCAATGTAGATTTTCTCAGAGATGGAGTTTAGTGCCTATCATCTTTGTCAGTCAGTTACTGTTAATTTGATTTCAAATGTTTTGAGACAAGAAATAAAATCAAGTCCTTTAGGAGAGCCAAGGAAATGCAGAAGCCTGTCAACTTTACTGATTTCTTCCTAGTAGATAAAGAAATGCCATTACTATAGAAAAAAAAATAATTAAAGCAACCATGCTGGAAATGGAAGAATGAATCTGCAGTCCAGAAATATCACCATAAATCCACTGGAAACAGTTACAGACACCACCACCTAACACAGTTAGTGTATTGTCATTAGATTCTGCAGCAGATCTTGGTAGGTATCCAAAACCTTGAGTAGGCTGCAACACATTACATGGAGTCTTGAATGCATCATCCTCCAGTGGCAACACCAAGCATCTCTTATGTTTCCTTATGGTTAAAAGCATTCTGTAACTTAGGTCTAATATTGTTTTAAACTGCTAGTCATCTGACAAATTATAAGTTTTTCTCTATTTTTATGTAGAAGTACTTTCCTGTGATAACATGTTTGTAATTACCATATTCAATAATAATAATTTTAAAATCTAGGAAACTTTTAGTTCTATGTTCAATATTCTAAATAAAATATTTAGTTTGAATCATACCACATTCTATAATAACATGATGCAAACAGCACATAAAATGAGGTAAAACCTTTGGACTTAGATCAAAGTAAAATTTCAAGAAACTTCTGAAAGTGAAATAGCATTGTTTTAATAGAAATAAGTTCTTCTGGAATATATCTGTTTGCTAAAAAAAAAATATGTTTTCTCTTTTTCTTCAAGATCCAAAAGAAATCATGATCTTAGAGCTGAGAATTTCCCTGGAGATACACTCTTCTTTTGGGAATTAGAATTCATGAGTGTTAGCTTTTTCTGATCAGAGAAAGCTTTTTTGGTTTCTTCATGTAATAATCGTAAACATTAGGTTACTGAGGCAAATCTTATTTTGCAAGTTCAAATTCTCCAATATTTTATCTTTTGTGCAGAAAAGTGACTATAAGCTTTTTTTCTGTCTTCTGCTTTCCAGAAAGTGGAACAGAAAAGAGATGAGCAAAGGGATGGTAAATCCATCTTTTTACTCACATGAAAATATATAAAATTCTGAAGTTATTAGTGAGATAAATTTCAGTTTTCTGTTGGAACTCTGCATTTTAGGTACAGACTTACATATTTATCAGATAAGAAATATGAGAAAAAATATAACCAGAACAAATTTCTGGTGTACAGGCTCTAAGCTATTCCTTGGTGACAAACAGGCATACCTGAAATCTTATGATTTTCTTCATGAAACGAGGATTCTTTTTTTATAATTCTAGAAACATTCACTGGATAGGAAAGCTGGTTTGTACATAGTTTTGGTATGTTTAAATCCTCAGAAAAAAAACAACACAGAACTAAGAATCACCACACAGAATAAGCAGAAACATCTTTGCAGAATCACCCTAGTTCATTGAGACTTTGCCAATAAATGACAAAACCTTGTCCAATTTCTTTCTGATTTGTCATATTATACTATCACTTTTCCCTAAAGCAATATTTTCTTTGAGAGGTGAGATGGGAAACTGTAATAGATTCTGAGAAGCAAATATGCTCTGTTCTGAAGTGTACCTGTCAAACCACAGGTGATCGCAAGATGAGATGTCCTCAGGATATCAGATGCATGATCATTTCAGTGCTTCTTGTTTCTACACAGTTCATGAATCAGTCACCTCTACTACGTTGTATATTTATCCTTTGTCATCTTCCTCAAGAACTTGTTCTCAACATTAGCAAACTAAATTTCTGAGTATGAAGAGATTCATGCTGATGTGTGTCTGGTAGGGAGCTGCTTAGGGAATGTGAATGGGTCTTAGAAAAACTGCTTTTGCAGGGTAATATGATGTAGTGATAATGTGAAGTGAAAAGCTGAAAGAGAAATAACGTTTGAAAGGGTTCTGACTGCAGAAGACTGCCTGTCAGTGCAAAAGGGCACAATTCTGTGGATGAAGCCAATAGCCCAGAAGAGTTGAAATTAGTGGTAAGCAGGAATGGAGGGATGGTGTAGAAGAGAGAGGTACAGGGAGAAAGGAATAAAGTGATTCGGAGAAAGTACTGCACCTGGATATTGTAGTTTTATGAGAATGAAAACAAGGGATACCAGCTACTAGCAGTTTTGAGGTCAGCATCAGCATATAATTGGGCTCATGTAAGAGAGCTCTGAAGTGCACACTTCAGAGCCAGCATCAACTTACAGGAACTGTGGGATGTCACTCAGCCAGGATGTCCTAAGCTCTCCTGCTTTGCTACCTGTCTCACTTCTCAGGCTGTTTCTGTCTGCCAAAACAAGGAGAGAACCTGCTGTTGCTAAGGCATTTTTGTAGTTGGACTGCATTTATACAGTCAGTATGTAAACAATGACAAAGAACCATGGATGCCACATTCCCAGCTCTCAATGAAAACGTAGCCTGGGGTATCATTATCATCTCAAGGTTCTCTGTGTTCTGGGGCTGAGATGTGCATGAATGTTTCTCTTATCAATACAAATTAATAGCATTAGGTGGTTGAGTCAAACAACAATTCATAAATCTTTATGCTGCTAAATGACATTGTAATTCATCAAATCAAGGGCGAATGGAAAATAACCAGACTTTGAGTTCCAGCTCACTACCTCTCCACCAAGGGTGAGACTGTCTCCTAAGGGTTCTGATATCTTATACATATATATTTGTATTTAGGACAGCACCTTTGTTCTCTAATACTATTGATGAGTGGGCTGCATAAACCGAGGTTATCCTCTCGTCTGAAAAAAACCACTGGGGATTTAAAAATCAATGCAGAATGCACACTGTGGCTTTCCTGAATGCTGCTTGATTTCTTATCCTTCTAACAACAAAAACAGAGATTGACTGAACACTGGCAGAAGGCTGATACACAATCAGCCCAGGGCGTCTCTCAGGTTGGTGCTGCTCAGTAGTGCACTGCAGACGGCTGAGAACAAGGAGCATAGCTGTTTGTACCGTGGCATGTGGTCCAAACTGAACTGCCTTTCCAGCATAGCTCCTGAACTGCTGATAAAACATGTCACCATACAGAGTAATTGAAGGGTAAACTACTCAAACAAGGGGTCAGGAAACAAATTAGGTTAGCTAGTGTGAAACCACTAGCACACCAATATCCCGTAGCAGCTGCAAGACAGCTCATGTTTTAATAATATGAGGAAAAATAATTCCTATTTATCGTGGGGCAGAAGTGGCTACAGAAGCAGTCATAGCTTAGAAGAAAGTTACAGTCTTTCAAAGGTAGTTAGATCTACTTTTCCTCAATCTGTAAGGATCCTGCAGTGTGTCTTAAGATTTAGGAACCTGAGGATCTTTGGTCTTGAACTGACTGCAGGATGCAGCCCTACGTTAACTTTAGCTGTGATGCTTCGGATTTTCAGTTTTTCACAAGTCATTAGGTGAATAAATGACTGTGGACCCTCTAAGATTTCTGAGAGAGTTAAAGATACTGTACTACACAGAAATCAAAATTCAGACTGTATTAAGTGGAGGATAACAGATTTTCTGTTACACTGCTGTAATTCCAGAGAGATTAAACCAAATTCAGTAGAGCCACAAAAAATTTGCCCTGGAGACAATGACAGAAAAATTGTATGCTAGTAACTACAGTAGTAGAAAAGATTACTTTATTTGCCTCCAGTTTGAATGTGAGTCATTTATAGTATTTGTTGGCTAGTTTTTCAATGTCCCTGTGGAATAACATGAAATTGCATTTGTGAAACAAGAGCTTTCTGGCAAACAATGCACAATCTTGCAAAAGAGGGCAAAAAATAGCACTGAGAATGCTGCACTTGCAAAGGTGTACGATGAATATACCCAGTAGAAAACTGATGAGAAAGTGTTTCTTATAATGGGATTGATTAGTAAAAGTCACTGCATTGCTATGCTGAAATAAATTCCTTTTTCTTTCCTGGTACTCAGGAGTAATTGAGAAACAATCAAATTATAAATTGAAAAGGACATCAAGACATGATCACATTTTTATTAATCCCAATGGAAAATAAATATGTGCAGCTTGATTTTCTTAATTTCCCTTCACATGTTACAAACCAGAAAACAAATAGTATTTTACTCTGAAATTTCAGCCCAAACAGTCCCTGAGCTAGCCAATAGAAGCTATTGTTCCTTCTCTCTTGATTTTCTACTGCTTTTCTTTCATTTTTGTTCCTTCTATTTCAGATATCATACTCACTTACCTAACTTTGCTTGACTGAAAATGATTAAATAACTTGTTTACTTCAAGCTGATGGTCTGTTCACCTTCTCCTGAAATATTGTCCAGTGATTTCATAAGAAATTCATCCAATCCAGAGATGCTGTTACCATCCTCTCCATCCCTGCTGTGTATGTTGTGCTGGCTCCTGCAAAGTGTTGTAGTCCACTGGGTTCTTGCAGCTTTTTCCAACGGCAGGAATCAAACTGAGTTGTGATATCTGCTGTTGTTTTCAAACTGACAGTGAATCTATTTACTTTTCAGCCTCAAATCCTTCATGTAAAGTTATGGATATTTCATAACATCCATAGTGTCAGACAGTTGTGTTTTGCTTTTGAGCATCACTTGTTGATTTCTCTGCTAGATAAGTTCTAATTGTTTTGTTAAGCGTATATTCTGTGTCTTTAAGTAGTTTGCTTTTAAGTGCTCTTTCCAAAACTCAGTTACAATTTTTTCATTAAAAAGTCTGTGCTGAAATAGTATTGGAGGATTCTAGTTAAAAAAGAAAGCCATTATCAGCCTAAATGAGCCACTGCAATGCTTGTTCCTTCATTACATGCTCTTTTCTCTAATGATTGTTATTTTATCTGTTTTTGAAGACTCAGTTACTTGCTTCAGTGCTAACAATCATAACAATCAGTGGCTCAGTAAGTCCTCCCAAACTGCAAGATTTATAACATTGTAAGCATTTTAATCTAAGAACTTTCATGATCTTTTCTAGATTCTCTTTTTTTTTTAATCCTTCTGAAAAAAGAGGGAACCATTTTGCCCACAACTGTCATACTCACTTGTAGACAACCACTGTTCAAAAATCTCTAATACCATTTCAAAATCATCTTCTGAATTAACAAAAAGAAATGGAAATCAACTGAGTATTTAATAAAGTTTTTTGGCTCTTCTTATTGGTGATCATTATTTATAGTTATGGAATGAAGTACAAACTTAACTTTGACTATTTACTCACATTTTCAAAGAACTGATTTAATGTATTCTTTTCTTAAGGGTACTGGTGTAATTTATTTTACATTTAGTGTCATGTGCTCTTCAGAAATCAGTCACAAAGTCGTTAGTCTTCATCTGTGTAATAACTTTTTGTTACTGCACACTGTGAAATCCTGCAAATCCTAATAACTTAATGCAAAAGACCTGTAAAGTACCCTCCTAAAGAAATACTTCCCTAACTCCAAGGACTTAAAAAAACCTTTAGGAGTAGTGAAAAAAAGAAAGAGAACATGGACAATACTGATCTGAGAGGACTTAGTCAGGCACAGGCCCCTTCTCAGGATGCAGTCCTTGTGTCCTGACTGTCCCGCACAAGCCATGCCAGCAAGTCTCAGAACCAGACAATTGTCTCAATCCTATTTTGTGGGATAGCTAGTGAAGCTGGAGAACTGACTGCCGTGGCACAGCACTTAACCCAAACAACTGGCTTCAGAATGGCCACAGTAACCTCCAAAACGACTGCTTTTTTCATGGTTTCTGACAGAAAGTGAAAATGCTATTGAAAGCTATTTGAAGATGTGCTAAAGGACGTCACAAGTTCTTCACATGACTGACAGATTTAAGCCAAAAAAATATTTTGGAGCATGAAGTCTTTTGGAATGAGTGTGAAATCTCCTAATGATAAGGCAACTATTTGGATATTAATCTTTTTCTAGACATACTCTGAAAGTATCTTGAAAGTATTTTCATAATAATGATATTTCTCTCACAAGTACTTTTTCTTTCTCCCTTTTTCTCTCTTTCGCTTTAATTTCTTCAGTTGTTACTGTCATCATGGTATCTGGCCACTTTCATTACCAAAATAATGAAACTGGCATTTTTTTCCTGTGTTTTTATTTTTTTGATTCCCTTCTTCAACTATACCTTTGAAAACTCAAAAATGTTGTCTTCTTATGAGCTGGGTTATTTTGAATTGCACAATTTCACTTAAAATAGACAATGGTGAGATTTTTCCTGTGGGAAATAATTTTAAGATCTGGGGCCAGTCTCAGATTTCTCATGCAGGGTCAGATTTTGATTCAGAAGTAAGAACTCAAGACATTGATAATTATTGTCGAAGGCTCCAGAATTTGAATATATCATGTCTTTTCTGTACTTTACTGTTTATTTTATTTTTGAGCTGCTTTGAAATCTTTTAATACCGAGGGTTCAGAGTGAATAGGTATAGGATATATGTGGAAAGGAGGGTTGTTAACTGCCCAGGACTGTAAAGTCTTTGTTCATACATAGAGATTCTTCTGAGTTATCATACTCAAATTGCTGCTATTACTACCACTGCCAGAACTACAAACTGATATTTTGTCACTAATAATTACGTTTATTTACAGGCTTTGAGTACGAGAATCCACTTGGTTTTACTTTATCACATTATTCTCAAGCTTGTAGATGCTGCTGAAGTTCTTATTTATTCAGAAAAAATAGTGAATATGGTAAAAGGAAGATCCTGTCTAATTAGATCAATCTCCATTAGTTCTGACTTGGCAGATTCCAGGGGATAAGTGGTTCAATGACATTTCTGGAAGATTCAAGTATAAAAGTGGAGATTCCCCCCTGGTACAATAGAAATGACGACTCCTTTCTTTCTCTGTGTTCCCAATCTTAGAGAGAAAGGATTGGCAAAGTCACATTTTAAATGAGCTATTTCACATCAAAAGTTTTCAACATTTTAAAGGCAGATGAATAAAACTGTTTTGAATTCCAACACTTATGAATTCTAAAGATGTCCATCTCAGCAGGGAGTTGAGCTGAATGTCTATATATCAAAAAGCAGTAACAGAGCAGTCTCATTCCTATCTTGCCAAGTATTTAAAACAGGCCTATGAGACATATAGGTTTAATCTTGGAGGCCAAATGTGATTAACCATGGTACATTTATGGTTATAAATCTACTGACATTTGTGTGACAAAATATTTTTAGGCGCTGCTGATGAACTTGTCATTATGAATTGAAATTCAGGTGCATAAAGTCCTTTCACTGACTTTATATGGTATTTATCTTATTAAATTTGAGTTAATCGCTGTTTTCCATACAGTTTTAATTAGAATAAAAATTGTTGTTCATTCATTCCTTTATTAGGTCTTCTGAGTGTTGGGTCCACCAAAAACTACGTCCTTATTTATTTATGTTTATATATGAAAATAATTATGTTACAAACCAGACTACTGTTCCATTAGCCTATATTAAAATACAGCTTGAAAAGATAATTTCTATCTCAAAGACAAGGTAACTGAAAGCACCAGCATACAGTACTTGAAATCAAAGTTTGCAAGAAATCTCTTACCTCAGGGCTGGTGCTACATGATTTTTAAATGGTGAGTATAGTATGTTTCAGTAAAAGTGAGAAGAAACGATTCAGTTTTCTTCAACTGGTTTCTCCACATGTTGTCACCGTCTGACAAGATTTTAAAACTTGATGCTCCATGCAGACCAAAAAGATATAGGACTTAATCCTAATTCATACAGCTATGGGAATTTTAGTTTTAGCTTTATTTTTGAGTCTTGCCTGTCAGACCAAATATGGGGATGACAGAATATGTTGACCAAAACATGTTGGGTGTTCAAGAGAGATGAACTTCTGATGACTGTGATGATGTGAATTGGAACTCAATTGTGGAAGATGAGTCAGTGACAAAGACAGAACATTTGGAAGCTGTTGTTGGAGATTTCTTTCTTTAAGCACAAATAAAACAGCACAGATGGGAGAAATATGGGTGCTTCTGATATTCAGGAAAGTGGCTTTACTTTGGGTTTTGTTGCTGAGGCTTATGAATGCATTCAAATCTGAGGTGACAAAGAGTAAATTCTGCTGTCATCATATTGCATTGCAGACTTGATCTAATATAAAACAAGGCGGGTGATGATAAATTATAGATAGGGGATCATAAGGAAACAAACTATTATAATTAGCATGGAAAAGGGCAAACTAAATGTACATGCACCTTATGGCAATCAAACTTTTTGCAAGTATAAGAAAGAAGAGGCATTTAAGCAATATGTGTATAGTTTTTACAGTGAGTTAGAAGTTCCACCTGAACATGAAGGCTACCCTGAAAAACATGGAAAAGCTTGCTTGAAAATTCAGTAAGTAGGGGCCTTTGACGTGTGTGCTGGGTTTGTGTGTGTGGCAGGGGGTTTTGGTAGGGCGGAGGGGGTACAGTGGCGGCCCCTCTGAGAAGCTTCTCAAAGCTCCCCTGGCTCCCAGTCGGACCACCTGGGGACAAGGCTGAGCCAATTAGCAATGGTGGCTGCACCTCTGTGATAACGTATTTAAGAAGGGGAATCTGGGAGGAGTGGTGGGAGTTGTGAAGAGGAGTTACAAGGAGAACATCTGTGTGAACACCATGGTCAGTGGAAGAAAGGAGAAGTGGAGGGAGGCGAGCCAGAGCAGAGACTCCCCTGCAGCCCGTGGTGAAAGGACAAGCTGTGCCCCTGCCACCACGGGGGTCCACAGTGAGCAGATGCCCTCCTGCAGCCTGTGGAGGACCCCAGTCCAGAGCAGGTGACTGTACCCAAAGAAGGCTGTGGCTCTGTGGGAAGAAGAAGCCCTGTCTCTTATACA
>NW_020799097.1:12349570-12377511 GCF_003259725.1 Athene cunicularia
CCCTTCAGACTGCTCATTTGTGTTCTAATTAGCTAATTAGAAATGCAGGCATTAGCTCCTCAGTTTGGAAGCCTTGGAGGGCAGGAGTAGTTGATGTCCAGCCTGCCCACTTGTCTCCATTCTTGTTTTAGAAATTAAGGCAGAAAAGATGGACTCAGAGGAATCAATGAGCAGAGATTATTTGTTGTTGTATTTTCAGGTGAAATCCTTCTGGTTTTGCTTTTGGCTAGTTATGCTTTAAGTATCATAACCAGGACTTCTAAACTGTATCTATGTTAGTAAATTAAGTAGGGCATGTGCACAGGTTTGAGCATTCGTAGAGGTTATCTGAGCTATAAGATTGCCAGCATGGTTCTTAATAAGATTTTAACCTCTGTCAGACATGGTTCAAGCCTATGGGGATAGCATGGACCACGGACCATCCCCACGAAGTAATTTGGATGTAATTATTCTGGTTCTCAGGGGGTGAGGTGAGAAAGTTAAGCTGCAGAGACAAGCAGTGTTGAGTTGAAATGGGTTGGACCTACTTTTAAAATACATGCTGAAGACTAAGAAACCTTAGAAGTCTTCTTTTTATTCCACTTCTCCCAGACTGAAGTCATATTTGGTATTTCTTAAATATATCTGAACTTCAGATGTCCTTCATTCCATATTTTATTAGGAAAATGTTAAAATGGGGATTTTAGCATTTATTAACAGGAAATTTAGTAACTGGTTAGATGACATTAGAAAAGTGGGCTTTGATTGTGTTATTATGAAGAGTAAATGTAGGCAATGATATTTGTTTTATTTTGTTTAGTTTTCCCTTTTAAAATTAAGAAATAGGACAGAAAGTATCAAGCTGATATATATTATGTCATTGTGAAAAGCACCTCTAAATGTTATCTGATCCAAGCCTTTGATGCGGGCAGTGCCAAATTTGCAGTTAGACCAAGATTTAAAGTGGAATCAGGTTGCCCAGGGAATTGTGAAATTGAGTTTTTAATATTACTAAGGATGGGGATTCCCCCCAAAAAATCTTTACATAGCTGATTATCTTCTTTTTTCCTCTAGAACAGATATTCAAGAAGTGCCTAGAGTGTTATAGTGGACTATATTCAGCTTCTGAAAAAAGGGCTACAGTCTTTTATGGTATTGACCTTGGCAATGTTCATTTGGGTTATTGCCACTGAGGTCAAGACAGTTGCTGCCTGAAAAGGACTATTATGATATTCTGAACTACTAGACAAAGTATTACTTGCCTTGTAATAGTCACATTGTAACTGGTAGACAAAGAATACAGGAAAGGGAAGGCTTGCACAAAGAGGTAGTCTAGTAGATCATCTGATGAACCTGGTGTATGTGGAGGAAATGAAACAAAAAAAGGATTTGCAAACCCCTAAATCTTTCTTCTAGTTTTGCTGAACTCAAAAAAAACCAGTTTCACTAGCGAAATCATCAGAATTGGTGATTTGTGTCGTTCTGTGTTTCATTAGGTAAAGAGGACTACTACAGAAATAGAGAATGTGCTTGGCTAAGTACATCTTTCATCATAGTTATGCGCATCTTTACCTCTTTATTTGAACTAAGAAAATTAGCTCCAAAGATACTATATTTTCTTATTATACCGAAAGGATCCTTAATGTAGAATGGAAATCTTGAGTACAAGTGTCACTGACACCAGGAGCTCTTGCAGGGCAAGGTGCTAAAAAATGCAGATGAAATGCTTCAGCACTTAGGCTACATTTTCTTACTCCTGGACAAATTTGCATTAACTGACAAAGGACTTTCCTAAGCATTTCTCATCAATTAAAATTCCAGGATTTTTTGATGTAAATGTATTTTATCAAGTGTATTTGAGCAACAATTTTTTTCCCCAGAGACTCTGGGATGTAGCAAAGGTTGTCCTCCATGCACTCTGAGGAGGTTTGTCCAAGTCCACAGGTGCCAGTTTTATATAGGCATTTTTTAAATCAAAGCTATATTTTAAATGACTGAAATTTTAATTTGTTTTCAGGTTCTGAAGTGCAAGAAAGTTCCCATACAAAACAGAAAACCTAGTGGAAATGTGAGAAGTCATGACTACAGTGACACTGAAATGTCACTGTCATTATAGACATTGTACAGTGTGTTACTTACCTTTCAAACAGTTTTTTATATAAAGTGCGAGAGATGACTTGACAAAAGGTGTTCCTAAACCTTAATCAAATACACATACTAGTGTGCAAACCTCTAATGGGAATAGATAAGGTAGATTTGGAAATATCGGTACTACATAGTCAATTTTGGGGCATCATTGTTTTGTTTTTTTTTTTTTTCTTTTTCTTTAAACACGTAGAGAATGAATTTTTTATTTAATTAATTTGAATTATTTTAAAAGTAAGTAATTTAAGTACTTTTTTGCTTTTTCTTTAAGTTCAAGGATAAAGGAATTTTGTTTGATTAAAGGCTTCTTTTAGGCCTGAATGCAAGAAGAGCATGTGCGACAGGATTATAATTAAAAAATGTGTATTAGTGATGTTCAGAAGGAGTTAGGCCTCGAAGAGGAGGGAAGGAAAGCAAAAGCACTGGTTTTACAGCTCAATAAATTTTTCATCTAGAAAAAATACTGTCCTTGCTCTTTATGTTTTTGTTTTCCAGGTCAGTTTATATATGTAAACTAATTTGTTAACATGGGTAGTTGATTTTCTTTGAATGTAAGACTAATCCCTTCAGACTGCTCATTTGTGTTCTAATTAGCTAATTAGAAATGCAGGCATTAGCTCCTCAGTTTGGAAGCCTTGGAGGGCAGGAGTAGTTGATGTCCAGCCTGCCCACTTGTCTCCATTCTTGTTTTAGAAATTAAGGCAGAAAAGATGGACTCAGAGGAATCAATGAGCAGAGATTATTTGTTGTTGTATTTTCAGGTGAAATCCTTCTGGTTTTGCTTTTGGCTAGTTATGCTTTAAGTATCATAACCAGGACTTCTAAACTGTATCTATGTTAGTAAATTAAGTAGGGCATGTGCACAGGTTTGAGCATTCGTAGAGGTTATCTGAGCTATAAGATTGCCAGCATGGTTCTTAATAAGATTTTAACCTCTGTCAGACATGGTTCAAGCCTATGGGGATAGCATGGACCACGGACCATCCCCACGAAGTAATTTGGATGTAATTATTCTGGTTCTCAGGGGGTGAGGTGAGAAAGTTAAGCTGCAGAGACAAGCAGTGTTGAGTTGAAATGGGTTGGACCTACTTTTAAAATACATGCTGAAGACTAAGAAACCTTAGAAGTCTTCTTTTTATTCCACTTCTCCCAGACTGAAGTCATATTTGGTATTTCTTAAATATATCTGAACTTCAGATGTCCTTCATTCCATATTTTATTAGGAAAATGTTAAAATGGGGATTTTAGCATTTATTAACAGGAAATTTAGTAACTGGTTAGATGACATTAGAAAAGTGGGCTTTGATTGTGTTATTATGAAGAGTAAATGTAGGCAATGATATTTGTTTTATTTTGTTTAGTTTTCCCTTTTAAAATTAAGAAATAGGACAGAAAGTATCAAGCTGATATATATTATGTCATTGTGAAAAGCACCTCTAAATGTTATCTGATCCAAGCCTTTGATGCGGGCAGTGCCAAATTTGCAGTTAGACCAAGATTTAAAGTGGAATCAGGTTGCCCAGGGAATTGTGAAATTGAGTTTTTAATATTACTAAGGATGGGGATTCCCCCCAAAAAATCTTTACATAGCTGATTATCTTCTTTTTTCCTCTAGAACAGATATTCAAGAAGTGCCTAGAGTGTTATAGTGGACTATATTCAGCTTCTGAAAAAAGGGCTACAGTCTTTTATGGTATTGACCTTGGCAATGTTCATTTGGGTTATTGCCACTGAGGTCAAGACAGCTGCTGCCTGAAAAGGACTATTATGATATTCTGAACTACTAGACAAAGTATTACTTGCCTTGTAATAGTCACATTGTAACTGGTAGACAAAGAATACAGGAAAGGGAAGGCTTGCACAAAGAGGTAGTCTAGTAGATCATCTGATGAACCTGGTGTATGTGGAGGAAATGAAACAAAAAAAGGATTTGCAAACCCCTAAATCTTTCTTCTAGTTTTGCTGAACTCAAAAAAAAACAGTTTCACTGACACGGGAATATGTCAGCCAATAACTTTTTCTGGTAAAATTTGAAAACATAGAAAAATAAATTGTGAAAGTCTCATATAAAAAGTAGTTAGTTAAAAATAAGCCTAAAAGAAATTAAATAAATAAACCCAAAACGAAGTAGTCCCAAGTTCACTATTTTATAACCTAGGAAAGTGTGTGAACTTCATCATGTAAAAAGCCTCCATATTTAGAAATGTGGAAACGTCCCACTGTACCTTTGTTGACCTATTAGGAACACCCTTCAGAAACAAGACCATCTGAAATGCAAATATATCTTGGCACAGCAAAAATGATTAATGTCCTTTGCATTTTCAGTTTTTGAATAGTTAAGAAGGGAATTTATACTGTATAGAAAAAATCTGAATGATTCATCACTTATGAAAATGTCACATGATCTCCTGTAGAGCTCTATGAAGGACTGATAGAAACTGAACCGGATTTTACAATTCTGTTACATCACAGATATCTTTTTTTTTTTTTTTTTTTTTTTAAATGTGTCCTAATGTCATCTATATGTATCTATTAGCAAATCCATCTTCATATAGTATGCTCAGTTAAAATGAATGTATTTCTGTTTACCTGCAAACATGGGGTTTTTTTTATTTCTAAGACCTTTTTTGAGCTTTATTCCTACTAATAATCTCTTATTCAAATGGACAAGCCACTTGCAATCAAGTCTAACTGGCAGCTTTGATGATAACATCAACAGGAAAACAGGGATGTACCTAAAATATACACCTGAGACTGCTCAGTCAATAGCCTCTAGTCATCAATGTTAACCTGAACTCTTACCCACTGTTTACTTATTTCTTTTATGCTTTTTTCATCAGCCCCTGTATTGAGAAGCAATATTAATTTCAGTTCTTTCTTCCCAGTGTCACTCAATACCTACTTCTTCCCTCTGGTAGGCTTTTCTCATAAAACATAATTCAACCCAAAATTTATATTTGGATCCCAATGGGTGAATTCAAGTTTATGCAATTTAAATAAGATCTGTCTTGACTTTCTGTTTTGTTGAAATTAGGCAGAATTCTGAGTCACAATCTACAAGTGATGGAAGCTTTACTTTAAACTCTTAATATCTCAAAATATGCAACATCCTATGATAGAGGTATAGTTGCAGTTAGAGATATAGTCATAGAATCATAGAATAGTTTGGGTTGGAAGGGATTTTAGAGATCATCTAGTCCCAACCCCCCTGCCATGGGCAGGGACACCTTCCACTAGCCCAGGTTGCTCCAAGCCCCGTCCAACCTGGCCTGGAACACTGCCAGGGAGGGGGCAGCCACAGCTTCTCTGGGCAACCTGTGCCAGTGTCTCACCACCCTCACAGGGAAGAATTTCTTCTTTATATCTAATCTAAATCTGCCTTATTTCAGTTTAAAATCATTACCCCTTGTCCTATCACTATGCTCGTTGATAAAGAGTCCCTCCACATCTTTCCTGTTGGCCCCATTTATTTATTGGAATGTCGATAGAAGGTCTCCTTGAAGCCTTCTCCCCTCCAGGCTGAACAACCCCAACTCGCTCAGCCTGTCCTCATAAGGGAGGTGCTGCAGCCCCCTGACCATCTTCGTGGCCTCCTCTGGACCTGCTCGAGCAGGTCCATGTCCTTCTTATGTTGGGGGCCCAGAGCTGAACACAGCACTGCAGGTGGGGTCTCATGAGAGCAGAGTAGAGGAGGAGAATCCCCTCCCTCGACCTGCTGGAC
This sequence comes from Athene cunicularia, assembly GCF_003259725.1. NCBI lineage: Eukaryota > Metazoa > Chordata > Aves > Strigiformes > Strigidae > Athene > Athene cunicularia. Next base: position 12,355,416 of record NW_020799097.1, read on the forward strand.
ACTCTTCTCTTGATGCAGCCCAGGATACAGCTGGTATTCTCCAAATGTGGCAGAATGATCCACAACAAGCTGCCAGCAGGCTACGCTCCTAAGAATCTGGAGGTAACTTGGTTTTGCTGATGAAGTTACTCACATGCTTGTAATTCCGTAACCAGGCACAGTACTGTCAACTGAAGTATCTCAATTCTTGCCTCATATCTACTGACAAATGAGATGTACAAAACAGGAAAACTTCAGCTGAACCTCCCCATTCTAATAGATATGTTACTTATCACATCAGACAGCATCAGATTCCCTAGTCAGAGCCACTTCCATTAACCAGCCAACCAAACTACGCCAGAGATGTGGAGGTGGTTGCACAGGAGGAAGAACATTTGAGCTCCGAGATTTATTCCATATAAAATGGGCTAATGATGTACATACTTCCTTATGGGAGCCCTCATTGCCTAAGCAGTAGGCGGTATTTCCTAGCCCTATGGTTGATGCTGTGCCAGCATGTAGGGAGGAAGGCAAGGTTTGCTCAACAAAGGGGTACCAGGCACCTGTGGCACTGTTTGGAGCTGCAGATTGTCCTTGGAATTCTGGGGCAGGTGGAAGAAAGTCCTAGGTTTTCTGTTGGGGGTTTCACAATTTGGATAAAGGGCTTGTTGGATAAAACAAATTAACAATATAAAAAAAGCAGCCAGATCTTGACCATACAACTTTCCCATTTATGTTTACCCCTCTGTTTAGCCTGCCCTCTTCCTCGGAAGCCTCTATCCTCTCTCCACCTAGACAGTAGGGGAAAACAAACAAGGAAATATTAATTTGCAGTTTTTAATGTCATTATTTTAATGATACAGATGTCACATTTATGCAGACAATTTCCATCTGTGCTTCAAGCCCATTGTGCTGAGGAGTGCACAACCTAAGGAAAAGCTACAGCTTATAACTCAAACAGATAAAGCTGACTAATTGAAAAGCAGCAGAATAACTTTCTGAATCAGACAAGCAGTCTGAGAAATATAAAACTATATGAAATGCTTTCTGACTTCACTGTCTTACCAGTGTATCCTTCCTTGTCACTACTTATTACAAAGTTAATTATTTTTAATACAGTTCCTAAAAATCCTGTATAACTGAAAAAACTAACATACCCGAGAACCACCAGTTATTAATCTATTTTAGTAGAGAGAATTTGAAACCAAAATGTTTTAAAGTCATTACTCCTTATTTGAAGATTTAATTCTGTAGAATGCACATTTGTAGCAAGTCTGTGTATAATAATGGTAGGAATTCCTACATATACATTACATTTTTTCAAAATTAAATTAATAAATTTGTTTATTTGTTCTGAGAGGGAATAAAACCCCACAATTTAGAAATTCAATAGCTATCAAACTAAATCTGGAAATCATGCATTAGGTGTATCCTGATGATAATGATATCATGCTGTCACAAGAAAAAAAAAATAGAGTCACTAACAGATTTTAAAATGTTAATCTAATTCCTTCCAAAAAAACCTGAATTTGTGAGCACTCCCCAATGCAGTATTTGCTGCATTTCTGCAGGCTGACTTTGCACTGGAACAACCAAATGTGCTTGAAAAAAAGTAGGACAGGTGAAATAATAACTTTTTTTTTGTGCAATGCTGTCCTTCTGTCATCTTAAAAAAAAAAAAAAAAAAACAAAAAAAAAAACCAAAACAACACAGCCCCAAAACAAAATCAAAACCAAATTCTGTCTCCTTTAAAAGTGAAATGTATTTTACTTTCACTGTTTTTCTTGATTGTCAGTTGTATTTTAAAAGACACAGCATAGTGATAAAATTTACGTGTATAATTCCTAAGCAAATCTCTTGTCACTGGCTAACTCCCCTTGTCTGAATGGTGGTATAGCTTTGGAGTGACGGTGCTGTTCAGTGTTATGAAGTCACTGTGTCATGTTTGAGAGTGAAAAGTAATTTCAAGGGATACTTTCAAAGATTGAGAGGAGAATAAGCCTCCAGTGTTCTTTTGCTGTTGGGAAATCAGTTAGTTATGGTAGGAGTAGACTATCAGCTAGACAGCTAACTCGAGATACAATGTAGATGTCCATATTAGAGGTAGTGCTGTTAGTCTGCAAGGGAGATCTTCATCTGATCCAATCTAGATGTCTACCTTTTAAAGTGATGAATGTATTTTGAAGTGCCCATCTCTTTGAAATGGCTGTAAAGAGAGCCACATGAAATAGCTTACAAATAGACAACTACGATGTCGAGCCAGGTTGCTTCTGAACTCATCTACATCTTTGAAAATGACTATAACTTGGAGTTCACTAAAAATGAGCCACACAAGGTCGGTGTGACACTTACAACTAACGAAGGGTCGTAGTGATGGAGAAAGTAAATGTGCCAGTACCACACACCCTTGATATTATTTAGTAGCATTTGGACTACATTGTGACAGTTGCAAGGAGGAAAAGAGGACAAACTCTTCTGTTCGATCTAACAGTGTACTACTTTAAGCCTGCCAGCACTAACTAGAAATCAATGCTGTTGTTACAGTATTAACATCTTTAAAAAATCACAGCTTAATTGAGTCAATGGGGCAATGCCAATATATTGCAGGTAGATATTTGGCCATGAAAAGCCAACATTATTTTTCCTTCTCCTTTTGAAAAGCTCATAAAAGCTCATAAAGTTTCATAAGAAAACTACTTTTTAAGATGTTAAAAGACAGGGAAATCTTTAATCTACATACAGTCTGATGGAAAAAATACATTTTTCCACATTTCTGCCTCAATTATTTAGAAAGATATATGCTATCTTTGGTATTGTAGAAAAAACATATGTAGTAAAGAGTGTCATAAAAAAATGTTAGAATGCTAATGCTGGATAGCCTAAACCTATATAATACCTCTAATAAGGGGATCATACAAAGAGGTAGGATCTAGATACTACAAACTAGGTTAACAGAGTAGAGAGGACTATATCTTCAAAGAGGTATTAAAAGTTAAAGAGAATAAAGCATGTTAAACAAATATAACTTTTGGTAAATGTACAGTAGTGCATACTGAGAGGGAAATTAAATTACCTGTGTTAAATATATAGTCAATAGGTAAGGGAGTGTGTTGTCTTACAGTTTCATAAGATCCAACAGATTCCTATGGTTGGTTTTGTTTGTTTGGGTTTGGTTTTGTTTTTTGTTTTTTTTTTTTACCAATTAGAATTACCTCCACAGGGTCATCTGTCCCATGCTAAGAAATGTCTAAGATTGGGTAGTACTATAGGAGTAATTATACCAGATCAGCCTAAAGGCATGACCTAGATATCAAATGTCAATGGAGTCTTCTGTATTGGTTGCTGAATTGAGCTCTGAAGGTCCAGCCACTGTTCTGTTTCTAACTTTGTGCAGAAGTGGATGCCTAGGGATGAGCATATGCCAGTCTTCCTTCTCAAATTCTCCCATACTCCATTTTTTCAGGTCAGGAACTTCTGAAACTGGTTGTAGTTTCTTTAACTCATTGAGGATGCATTCCTAAAAGGTGTAACTGTTAATGATTTGTCACATGGAAACACTTTTTTTTTTTTTTTTTTCCCCATAAAGATTAATGTATTTGAAGGGAGATGTATGTAGGGGCTACAGAAATACACCCAGTTTAAATACATGGGGACAATGTATATGACATGGAAGACAGAGAGACATAGACAGGACCATCAGGCTCACCAACTGTAGGAATGGCTGGCATTGTTGCAAATGGCTTTTTGGAGGCTGGAGTGCTGATTTCATTTTAAAATCAAAATTAATACATGACTGATTGCTGGCTTCAGATTTTAATTGGTAGATTACTTGTATCAGACAAGATCAAACTATGTCAACATTTTACTGTCCTTTCTGCTTTCTGTACAGTTACTTTTCCAGTATTGTCATTGTCTTTCTTACATGACTGCTACTTATCAAAGTTAATCAACTATGGGTGAAGGAAGGAAGGAAAAGTGGAGTAATCATAGCGTCATAGAATCATCGAATACATGGTTGGAAGGGGCCTCAGGGATCATCTGATCCAGTATTTCCAGCAAAAACATGGTCTATACAAGATGGACCAGCACTCTGTCCAGCTGGATATTGAACATGTCCAGTGTTGAGGAAGCCACCACTTCCCTGGGGAGATTATTCCCACAGCCGATTGTTCTCAGTGTGAAAATTTTACTCTTGTGTCCAATTAGAACCTCCCCAGAGTAAATCATACCTATCACCCCTTATCTTTTTCAGGTGATTTCTTGTCTCCATCTCCTTGAAGCCACCCTTTAAATGCTGGAACATGGTGATAAAAAGTGTAAATGTTCATGTAATTCTCCACACAACATGTAATGTGCCTGCCTAGCTCTTTGTCATGGGAGTTCATTGAGGTCAAGGTTTTAGTAATCTTGGGACAGGCTGTCAATGGCTTTTAATCTGAATCTGTCTCTAGATTGCACTAGGTTTGACCCACCTGCTTGTACATAGACATGTACTACCATTAGAGACAGGGTGTCAACCTCAGCTCCAGCAATCTCTTCAGAAAGGTATCAGACCTATTGTCTGTGCTGTATCTGCCACCCATTAAAAGATCTCTTCAGTCTTGTATGACTGTGTGAATAACAAATAGCAGTAGACCTCTATATGTAAACAATTGAATCAAGTCCGTTGAGTAGGAATATGATCTAGTTAACTAAATACATGTCTCCAGGAGGTTTTGTGATACCTAGTGTGATCTACCCTGCCTCCAGCTTCCATTTGGTAAACACATGGATATCTTGAGTCATTAAAGTGCTGGAGTACATCCAAAGAAGAGCAACAAAGCTGGTGGAGTGTCTAGAGAACATGTTTTATGAGGAGTGGCTGAGGGAAATGGGATTGTTTAGTATGGAGAAGAGGAGGCTGAGGGGAAACCTTATTGTTCTCTATGGCTACCTGGAAGGAGATTGTAGAAGTGGATGAGTCTCTTCTCCCAAGTAGCAAGTGACAGGACAAGAGGAAATGGTAGCAAGTTGTGCCAGGGGAGGTTTAGATATAATATAAGGAAAAATTTCTTCATGGAAAGTTTTGTCAAGCATTGGAACAGGGTGCCCAGAGAAGTGGTTGTCACCATCCCTGGAGATATTTAAAAAACATGTAGACATGGTGTTTAGGGATATGGTTTATTGGTGGACTTGGTAGTATTGTTAATGGTTGGACTCAGCAATCCCAAGGGTCTTTCCCAACTTAAATTATTCTATGATTCGTGTTTTGTCAAATATGCCAGCCTTTTGTGAACATTGTAGTGCATATTCCAAGTCAATTCACAAAGTAAAATAAACATCATTTATTTCATAAACATTTTTAACTTTTTCTCATAACTTTCCAAAGTGATATTGCTGTAGTGTATCAGCCAATACACACATTTTATGGGTAAGATCTTCCTTTCCTTTGGCTATCATAACAGAGTTTTATAAATTTACTGTGCTTAGCTGAGTTTAATTATCCTTGTGTCACTTGGAACAGGGTTTCCTAAAAATTAAGAGTGTACTAAATAGACTATTTAATTTGGAAGGGACCTATGATCATCTAGTCCAACTGCCTGACCACTCCAGAGCTGACCAAAAGTTAAAGCATGTTATTAAGGGCATAGTCCAAATGCCTCTTAAACACAGGCTTGGTGTTGACCGCCTGTGACTGCCTCCCTGTGGCAGTGTTTGACAACCCTCTTGGAAAAGAAACGCTTCCTAATGTTCAGTCTAAATCTCCCCCGGTGCAGGGTGCAGCTTTGAACCTTCCCCATTCATCCTATCACTGGATACCAGGGAGAAGAGATCAGCACCCCCCTCTCCATGTCCCCCCCTCAGGAAGCTGTAGAGAGTGATGAGGTCACACCTCAGCCTCCTTTTCTCCAAACTAGATAAAGCTAAAGTCCTTAGCTGCTCCTCATAGGACTTTTCTTCCAGTCCTTTCACCAGCTTTGTTGCCCTTCTCTGGACACATTCAAATACCTTCACATCCTCCTTAAACTGTGGGGCCCAGAGCAGCACACAGTACTAAAGGTGAAGATGCACCAAAGCTGAAGTGAGATAATCACCTCTTGTGACCAGCTGGTTATGCTGTGTTTGGTGCATCCCAGGATGCAGTTTGCCCGTTTGGCTGCCAGGGAACACTCATATTGACTCATATTGAGCTGTTATTAAACAGCACCCACAGATCTGTTTTTGTAGGCTTGCTCTCCAGCCACTCCTCTTCCACTTTGTACTTGTACCCAGCATTACTCTATCCTAGGTGCAGAATTTGGCATTTGTTAAATTTCATCTCATTAATTGTAACCCGATGTTCCAAACTGTCTGGATCCATCCACAAGGCCTCTTGTCCCTCCAGAGAATCAACAGCACCTCCCACTTTGGTATCATCAGCAGACTCACTAATGGTATATTCAACTCCTGCATCCAGATCGTTGATAAATATATTGAACAGAACTAGCCCTAGAACTGAGCTCTGAGGAACACCACTAGTGACCATTTGCCAGCCAGATGTAGTCCCATTCACTACATTTGCCCTTCAGCCAGTTCTTCACCCAGTGCACTGTGAACTTGTTCATCCCACAGTTGGACAATATGTCCAGAAGGACGCTGTGAGGGACAGTATTAAAAGCCTTACTAAAACACAGAAAAACTACATCCACTACCTTCCCTTCATCCACTAGGTGACCTTTACATAGGATATACAATTAGTTAGACAAGAATTTCCCTTTGTGATCCCATGTTGACTGTGATGATTTCATTATTCTTTAAATGTCTTTCAGTAGTACTCAGTATAATCTTCTCCATTATTTTTTCCAGGAACTGAGTCTGTAGTTCCCTGGGTTTTCCCTCACACCCTTTTTGTATGGGCTTTTAAATATCAAACTGCATTAATACTTCATTGTGATCCATGCAGAAAAATTTTTCTTGCATCACATCAGGTCAATAGTATTTGAATTTGTCAATAAAGATTTACTAAGCACAAAATGTTTTTCAGAAATCTGATTACCAGCTTTGACTTATCTGCTGCCTATTGATGGATGGGTAGCTGTGTACCTGTCTGTCTTATCACTGAAAGGACAGGATTAGAAAACTTGTTTTTTTACATAGAAAACAAGATATACTCTCCAGTAAGCAAGCCAGCATGGAACCTTTGCACATCTTGAGAAACAGCATTTGTTTGACTAACTGCACTATACTGCAGCACTATTAGCCTCTGTCATCATTTTAGACACTGTCAGTCAACAGTTCAGTGTCTTATAGCCAATGAATCCTTCAAAGCTGCCATGCATGTACAAGATTTTCTCAGGTGTAGAGAGTTTAACAGGCAGCTGACAAAGGATTCTGGTCATTCTAGGCACCTTCATGACTTTTACAAAGCTAGAATTCGCTGTAGACATCAAGTAGCTATGTGTTTTAACCTTTATATTGACAGTATGTCGTGACAGGGGGTAGAAAAAACATCATGGTCTTGGTGACCTTGCTACGTGAAAGCCTCAGAAAACCTGGGTTGCTGTGCCATGTGGGGAGTGCGAATTTCACAGGCAACAAACTCCTACAGGTATAAATAATTTCTCAGAAGCAATAATTACTATTTACACTCCTCTCACTGTAAAAAAGGTCCAGCCTTCATCCTCAGGGCAGCAAAACTCAATTTTCCTTGTACAGTTGAGAAAACAGAGCTGGTTCAGGATAATTTGTACAATAGAAAGGTAAGCAAAATAAGTCCTTTTCTCTTAATACACTTTGTTCTATCTCAGCTGTAGTTGTCTAACTGAATCAGTCTGCTCTGTGGGAAAGTGCAGAGCCGAAATAAGTAGATGGGAAATAGGCATAATAGTACCAAAACCCAAAGTGAAGTGAAAGGTTCACTACACTGAGTGATATTTTTTTTCCCATTGTTTTGCCTTATCAAGAAAGTAATTATTTTGCTGCTAAAGTTATTTAATCTCCTTAGCAGGTTGTCAGAGAAACTGAAATTTTAAGGGACATAGTATTGTGGTGATGTATTTTCCAATAAAAATGGTGTGGAAGATTGTTTGGTTTTGGTTTTGGTTTTTTTTTTCATTACAGTTACATGTTATAAACTAAATATTTCAGGGTATACAAAAGAGTTGTGAAAGCCTGTCTGTGAAAACGATTCATAAATCCTGTGATAAAACAGGTTCTTGGAATATTTCAACTCCACAATAATATTTTTGATGAGATTGTTTAGAAAACCGATGTTTCCCTGTATGATTTAGTTTTCTAATTTTATGAAACCTAGATTTAGTTTTATGAAACCATTTTTCCAAGAAATTACACATTTGCTTTAAAATGCTCAGAAGCATCTTCTCCAAGGAAGACAATCCTGTGAGATGGCCAGTTTCCAGAAGAGTCCCATAAGTGTAGGCAGCCACAACTCTAGCTCTGCTACATGTCAAGATAGTGGCAAGCAAACCAACTGCAGTCCCAAAGTAACTTTAGTGTAGGAACTTTAAACCCACTTTTTTTAGCTAAAGCAGAGTAAAGAAGAAAAAAGTCTTCCAGGTGAGAACTGTCTTGTGTTCCATGAGCTGGGACATGAATACAACTGGTGCACTTTTATAGATGATCAAGCAGACCTCTACAGAGCCATTCTGAAGATAATACTGAGAACATGAATAACTTCTGGCTATTGTCCCTCTGCACTCTGAAACAGAAGGAACCAGTAAAGTGTATTTCCCCTCTCAGCACCTGCCTAGTGATGTCTTCAAAGAAAGCCTTCCATGTTGACACAGAAAATCTGCTATAGAAATTTATGGTCTGTGATATACATGGAGCTAGAATAGATATCAAATGTCCTCATCATTGTCAAACTCTGGCTGAGTATGAAATTATTTCACTTATTTTTAGTTGACAGACCTTCAGTGTAAGTTTTCTAAGCTATGATAAAAAGAGACAATCAGCAGATGGTTGCTTGAGTCACCTTCTGCATGTACCTGTGTCTGAGGACTGGCTAGCAAGAGAACCAACAGAAACTGTTTTAGCTGAAAAAAAAACCCACAACAACAAAAGAAATTAAAATTACCTTTAAGGTACAATTTTTTTTTTATTTTTTTTTTTTCATGGAAAGGAATTCAATCCGTTGATCTCAGAAGGTACTACTGAAAGACCAGGTCTCTATTTTTTCCCATGCAACTAAACCTTGAATTCAGAGTGCGAGTGAAGCTATCCCAGAAATTAAGGTAGGGTTTGTGAAAAACATTGCAAATGTTTTGATGTTATTTCTTTGTTATAAAACACTATCTCAATTATGTTATAAATACTATAGATACTAGTGTATCTAGTAGTAGGAAAGAGCTACAGGAATGGGCATGGACATCTGTAACAGATTCTGCAGGACCGTAACAGGAGCAGAGTTCTGCATTAGAATCTGTGCTACTGTCTGCCATGAGGCAATTCAGTTTTAAATACAGTCTTGTACGAGTACTCAACCAGTTTGAAACTTCTGTGAAATTCTAGGTAAGCAGTATTCAACCCTGATTCAATGTCAACTGCTGATTTCTGTTATAAGCAGAGGAACTACATTGCAATGCTCTCCTGTTCTGTAACTAAAGGATGTGGTGAAGTCAGTGAATCTCCCATTAAAGAAAGAATCTGTGGACCTAGGTTGTATAGTAAGGAAGGGATTTTCTTCACCCCTATCCGGATTATTAATATGCTTATTAGAATTCAGAAGTCCCTGACTCCTGTTTAAGTGAAGACTCTTTACACTTGCTATAGGAATGGCTGAACTGACTTTGGATAAAGGGATCTATGGTAACATGCAGAAATGATTGTAGAAGGTTGAGATTCATCTCACTTAAGAGAAGATATCTAAAGGTTTTACATTTACTCAAAGCCCTCAGCTCTTTTTGTCATCAGTGGAAAGAGCTGGGGGCTCCAGAGAATGATTCATCTCAGCTGTCCTAGACATATGTCATGATGGGATGAACCACAATCTAAGGTGCCCAATCTCTCCTGTGACTATAAATGAATCACAATATGACAAAATCAGGCTTAAAAACTTGAACTTAAAACTAATTTTCTGATACCTAACTGGGAGTAGATGGATCCCAGAATGCAAGTGTCTTTTTGTCTTAAACTTTTTTCAATGTAAAGAAATAAACTTTGTCAATATAATATTTCAAGAACACAACTGTCATCAAAGTGAAATGGAGCAATGATTACCACTAGAACAATTATAGATTTTTATTTGCATCTTTAGCCTGGAGATAAATACTTTTTTGCTATTATGGAAAGTGTATACAAAGAATAAATCTTATAAGTGATTAATAGCCATGAACTTTCAGCATAATGTACCATAATTTATTTCCTGCTGTGCTTATTCTTAGCTTCTTCATACATAATTTCACCAAAACTAAAAGTTATCTCCCTAAAAGTTGGAAACCTACAAGTTAAATACTTAAACCATTTATGTAGACCCTAGTGAGAGTTATTGCTGAAATAAAAGCACTTTCAAACGATTTATCATGCCATTTTAACATATATATCCATAACAGGCAGAATAAATTGTCATATCTTATTAATAAAAAGTAGATTAGAATGAATAATCAGGAAGAGGAGGTAGCTGGAGCCTTTTTTTTGGCAGCTGGAGAAAGCCTCATAACTACAGACCTTGGTACCTGTGGGCAACTTTAACCACACCGATACCTGCTGGTAGAGCAATAGTGTTTGAGACATTCTTCAGCTTGGAGGGCCTCCACTGCCCACCATCCTTTATCTCTCTCAGGCTCTCTCAGGCTGTTTTTTCTCACAGGCCTGTTTCTGTCAGGCCCTGTTTTGGGGGAGTTACAAGTCATCTCTCACACATAGGTTTAGATATAACTCAAGTCTCCCAGATGTGCACAAATTAATGGAACCTGGTGGGATGCATCCAAGACATTGATGGAGGTGTCTGATGTCATTACAAGACTGTTATCTACCATCACAAACAGTCCTGGAAGTCAGACGTTTTTCCCAATGACTAGATAAAAATCAGATGTCTTACACATCTCTGGGAGGGAAAATCCAGAGAGTTACAGGTTGGTCAGCCTCACCTCAGTTCCTGGGAGGGTCGTGAAGCAAATCCTCTCAGAAATCATTTGTAAAAATACAAAGGATAAGAAAGTGGTTGGAAGCAATCCACATGGTTTTATGAAGGGCTTGGTAAAACTTATTTCCTTCTATGACAAGGACACTGACTCTGTGGATGAAGGGAGGGCTGTGGATCTTTTATACCTTGACTTTAGGAAGGCCTTTGACAGTCTACCACAGTCCACCATGATGGCCAGGTTGGAGCCTGTGCAAGAGGTGTGTGTGAGAGCTAGGTTTGGTCAGCTTGTAGAAGAAAAAGCTCAAGGAAACATTATTCCTGTCTGCAACTACCTGATCAGAACATACAGAAAAGAGAGGCAGACTCTCTTCCTGGAGGTGTCCAGCAATAGGACAAGAGACAATGGTCACAAGTTGGAACACAGGAGATTCTGATAATGACATAAGGAAAATACTTGCAACCAAGGGGGTGATCAGCTCTGGCACAGGCTGGCCAGAGAAGCTGGGGAGTCTACACCCTTGGAGATGTTCAAGATTTGACCAGATATGTCTCAAGCACCCTAATATGACTAAACCTGCTGTAAGGAGGGGGTTGGACTAGATAAGCTCTAGATGTCCCTTACAACCTAAATTATTCTGAGTCAATGATTCTGTTCAATTTCTAGATGTTTAAAATCATCTGAAATAAATTTTAGTCTTAAATAGGAATCAGCTTGAGAGTTGAGATTAACTCTGAGCCTTCTCTTCTACAGCTGGGACCTGTGACCTTACGTGACAGATGGTCCAATGTGTTGATCACTTTCATGGCTCTGAGCTGTACTGACTTCAGTATGTCTGTGTCACTCTTGTACTGGGGAGGCCAGAACTGGACCCAGCACTCCAGATGTGTCTCAGCAATGATGAGCAGAGGGGAAGGATCACCTCTCCTAACCTGCTGCTGACACTCTACCTAATGAAACCCAGGATGCTGTTAGCTGATTCTATTTATTTTATTTATTTATTTATTTAACAGAGGAGTGCACTGCTGCCTCATATTCACCTTTTCCATCAGAACCATCAGATCTTTCTCTATGGAGCTGCTTTCAAGAAGGTTGATCCCTACCTTGTAGAAGTACATGGGGTTATACCTGCACAGGTGCAGGACTTTGCATTGCCCTTTATTGAATTTCATGAGGTTCCATTCACCTTGTTTCTCCAACCTGTTGAGGCACATCCACATGGCTGTACAATCATCTGGTGCATCAACCATACCTCCCAGTTTTGTATCAACTGCAAAATTGCTGAGGGTGCACTTCTGGATGTCTCCTTCCTCAGTTTGTCTGTGAGAGAGACAGCCTTGAAAGGTTACTGAAGTTGAGATAAACAGTATCTCCTGCTCTCCCCTAACCCACCAAGTCAGTCATCTCATCACAGTCAGTCAGTCATCTCATCACAGAAGGCTATCAGGTTGTTCAAGAATGACTTCCCCTTTGTAAATCCATGCTGACTACTTTCAGTCACCTTCTTGTCTGTCCTTCATATGTTTTGAAACTGTTTCCAGGATGATTTACTTCATCAGTTTCCAAGGCCTGTCTCCCCTAAGCCTTGCTTTACGGTTTTCAAGCCTTTGCTTGCCAACCTGGTCCACGACTTCCTCATTTGACTTTGGGTCATCATATCTCTATTCCATTGTTCCTAGTTTAAAGCTGCCAGGTTTTACCAGGTTGGTCACCCGTTGAATAAAGATGCTTTCGGTCTGTGTGGTAAAATGGTTCCCATTGCTTCCTAGCAGTCCTCAATCCTCAAAGAGGATCTCATGGTTGTAAAACCTGAATTCCTATTGTCAAAACTAGTAGTGCAAACAGCTCTAATTAATAATACAGTTTGAACTCATTTATAGATTTTTTTTTTATCTATCCTATACAGTGTTTTATTAATCTGAAGAATAGCTTCCTTTCCAAGAGGACACTTCACAGTAAAAAAGGTATAAAGACGAGGGAGTTTTATTCTTGTGACTGGCAGTTGACATTAGCTGTGAAATATTTCTTGGAAATTCATGAGACTCTCCCAGAGGTCAGTGCACCTTTAGTACAAAAATAAGAGAAAGAGAAAAAAAAAAAACCTTCTAAAAGCCAAACTAACAGTGTGTGCTTCCCACCGGGTTTGTGAATACCTTGCTTTCTGTACCTTGTTAAATGTAAATTTAAAGTAAGTCAGGTAGCTACCTGCTGAGAAACATGTAGCTTCACTGTTTAACTGGGTCATAGCCAAAATCTGCCACAAAGGGCATGAGTGCTAAGCAATCTAAAAATGATGTTCATGATCAGGCCTCTTTTTATAAGCAGACTGCTCTGCCCCTAAACTTCCCAGCACAGCCCCACATAAGGGCTTTGAATGTCTAGTTCAACCTTTATAATGAAGGGCTGTTATCTCTGATGATGGCATTCATCTCACCTAAATTTAGAGGTGGGACTCAGTTGAAGGTTAAGACACCTGCGTTTCAATACCTGCATGTAGTTGTCTTCATGGGATTCTAAGTGTCTAAACCCTTTGCCATAGGAAACCACATCCATGCCATCAGTGGATTTTAGGAGATGATTCGGCTGGCCAGAAGCTTGATAGAGGATTCAGTTGCCTTAGGCCAGCCAGGTACCTAACCAGCTCAGGGCTGCCTAACCAGAAGAACCAAATGGAAAAGGCTGGCAGCTACAGCACAGCAAATACATGAGACCTGTGTCCTCCTGCAGTGGCAGCTGGAAGCTGGGATTGCCCCATACGGGTGTCCTGTGAGTATGGCAGCTTAAGGAGAGGAGCTAGGTAATTTTCCTGCCTAAACTCGTGTAGGGTGAATAGTTCCCAGAATATGGTTTCACTGATGACTTGTGTTATTTCTTTCTTCCACAATTTTCATTTCTACAGGACAAAGCAGGCACCTGCAATGATCCAGCCTTTCTTTGTCATAATGACAGAAAGTGCCCTGCAAGAACCAGCACTAATGAGATACCTACAGCCTTCTCCTCAAACCTTGTAAATCTTCCTTTGCTGAGCATGCATGAATGGATAAAAGCAGGGCTCAGCATGTGAACCTTGATCTATTGTTAAGAATGTTAATTACTATATAGCGGATATCAATATTATCACCAAAGGTACATTCAGATATTTCCATTACCTGGGCATTGCATTATGAAAATTATTGGATTTATTCTTAACAGTAGACAACAAACCAAATTACTGATCTTTGTTAAATATGCTCTGCTTCAGCAGTCTTTACTGACAGGCCTAAAAGGAATGCTTGCTGAAGTCGTAATTGAAAGAAGACAATATATCTATTTATATATGAAAATTAGTTATTACAATGACTTTTCTTGAGTAAAATCATGATCAAGCAAAATATTTCTATCTATTCAAGCAATGTGAAATTTCAGATAACAGCAATTCTTACATTTGTTCACTGCTTCCCATCAGCTGTCTTAAGTAAGCCTTGCTCTCTATGGAGTGTAATTCTAATAATACCATTATTCAGTTAATGAAATTGAGGAAGAAGTTATATAATTTGCCACAACTACAAATGGAGTTACTTTAAAACCAGGAGTTCTTGTAGAGCTGAGTAATTAATTATATGAATGTGAAAGTAGAGCAACTGTAATGTTTACCATGGATATGTACGCCAAATACTCCTAATACACTTTAGTTTTCATTAAAATGTATTTTTTAAAAGTTTCCTGAAGTACTAAAATTTTACTTTATTTTTACAAGTATGCAAAATACTCAGGGCACCTACACATTTATTTTGATTTTGTGTTGTTTTTGTTTTTTTTTTTTTTCTAAATTCCAGCAGTCCATGGAATTTTTCCTTCATTCCTTTTAACTGAGAATGAAAGACTGAGGTAATATAGGGAGTGTCTGTCTTTCAAGTGGCTGATTAGGGCAACACAAATGCCATCGCTGTTCTGTCCTGCACCAAACACATAAACTTCTACTGTCACAGAGGCAATATTGATGACTTTAGCAGTCATGTACATACAGTGTTAAAACATAGTTTTCTTAAAACCAGAGAGATGTATTTGATAAATCAACAGTTTTCAACATGTCGCTGCATCTCTTCATTCCTATTTGTGTTATATTTCGCATTTTCCTTCCTGTCTGGTGAACTATTCCAGTCTGCTCAAAGGAAAAACAGACATGGAGTTACTAAATAATAAATAAGAATCGTCTAGTTTTGTAATGTGGAACATTGAATGGCTTAACAGTGCTATCCTTCCCCCACCAAGGTGTTTAGGCTGGTGTTTAGGTGGTGGGTCATTATACACTTGTTTGAAATGTAAAACTGGTTACAGATCAAACCTACGAGAACTGCTGTTAACAAAAAGTGGGAGTGCCTGGCACTCAGCTGCGTCTGGGCCTCCATTTTTCCAGATTTACTGAGCTCCCTGGACATGGCTTGGGTTCCCTAGGATGTGTCAAATGGCAACAGTCTCCTTCGTTGGACACCTGCGTCTGCTCTCATGTCTAGTGGGTTTAATCCCTCTCTGGACACCTCTGACTACAGGCACTCAATGGCAGTTGACTGCACTGGAGATTTAAAAACATGGACCACTAAATGTCTTAGTCTTTTTCTTGAGGTGAATCTTACTTCCTTCACACTCACTGATTAGGCTATTAAAAGACTAGAGAAATATGGTTGTAAGGGATTATATTTTGCACGCATCTAGGTGAGATGACTGTTAGAGATAGTGTGGGCAATAAAGGTCCCTCAGAAGAACTGCAGCAAAGTGAGGCCAAGAAGTTTGTCATCATCATAGGCAACCTGAGACAGCATGATGTCCTTGCAGTCTCAACATGAAGCATGCACCACAAAGACATCCATTTTCTCAAATGAAAACACCAGTTATAAGCATAATTAGCAAAGGAAAAATTGGCCGTGTTGAAGGATATGGAAAGTTGTTACCCATCTATTTTCAAGTAACAGTGGGAAGGGGCTGGGGGATGTCTTCTTGGCAGTTGATGTCATGCAGGCATATTCTTCTCCATCTGGCAAGCTGAGCATGCAAAATCAGTCCCTGAAAACTGAGAAAATGGCAGCAACTCAGAAAAGATATTTTTTTGTTCCACAGGTAGTTGTTTCTGGTATGGCTGTAGCCATAGTATATCACAGGAACTTCCATGCTTCCCCTTTTCAAGCAAAACAATGTATTTGTATAATTTGACATGAATCCTAATGATATCTAATATGAAAGAGGAAGGAAAATGTTTCTTTTCAAGCAGTAATTTAGGGAATATATACCAAATATTTAAGTTAAAATTAGGCTTCTTTTATGCTATCATAAACAAAATAAAAGCCTATATTGACAGAATATTAACCCTGTTTACAAAACACAAATCAGGTGAATGATCTTTGCCGTTCTTTGCATTTTACTTGAATGCAGGCTTTTCTTGGTGATCCTGTAATTTTCTTAACAGAAGACATATAAGCAAGTAAGTCACCCATAGAAACATTTATCTTGTTCTATGTTTTGTTATTATATGTTGTCCATTGTTGTATATTCTGAACTCAAATTATGTTTAACTAACTTCTAACTTCATTCTGATTTCAGGTTTTCAAACTCTGGTTTTTGCCCATAAATTCAATATTCTTGTATCCAAGGCAACAAGATGTGCATACTCTGTTATAAATATTATCTCACTAAAAAGTCAAACACTTGAAATGGAAAGTACTTTGCATATCAGTACTTTACTGTATTTCAGATAGACAATTATGAGCAAGAAATCAAATATGTAGTGACTTTACTGCTGGATGTACTGTAATTACATCTCTGCTTCACATTGTACTTCTATGGCTCAAGGTTCTTCGAAATGAAAAACAAAGTGCTACGTCTTTATTTATTAAATGTTAATGCATTCTTAAAAGGAAGACTTTACAAATGTTTAACAATTATGCAGAATGCAATAGAGTGCTCTCAGCTTAATCAGTTTGTTTTCATCTTTTTTTTAATTTTAATTTTCACTGGAATTCAACAGCAAGAGGTTGGGCTTAACAAAAATACAGGGATAGGAATCACCACATTTTATAAAACTCCATCTTACCTCCAAGTAACAACCAGTATAGGCAGTGAAGAGAACATCAAACTACTCCTTCAATGTGATCTTCCCACCTAAAATAAGTCCCTAAATTTAGTTATACAAAATTATATTAGGGATAAATTGCAACATATCCCCAGTAATTAAAAACAAACTTAGGAACTTTCTTTATGAGAATTGGCTTCCCAGGACCCTAAAATGTGCTTGGAAGAAAAAAAAAACCCCAACACTAAAAAAAACCCCACAAACTATTAGAGCCAAGGTTGGACTCCAAACAGGTACAACTTCCAGGATAGATCAGAGAGGCCAATTTTATATCAGTTGTTAATGCCCAAATACCTTTAAGAAGAGTTAGGACAGTCACTTAGTCATCAAATTTCAAAATCTCCATGTTTGAAATTACCACTTTCATTATTCTTTCTTATGTAGCAGTAGTAGAACAGAAAATAAATCGTCATTTGTGAATTACTTTTCAAAAGACTGGCCAGAATTATTTGTAGTAAAACACAAAGAAGCAGATTCTGAGATGAAGAAGATTGAACATTGCAGGGAAACGTCTGTATTGAATTTTTAAGGGGAAATGCAGGAAAACATGTAGCAGTTAGTTTGTTGTATATCATAACCCCTGTTTTGAGAATATACAGTTCTTCAGCATTGTTTCTATTTGAATAAACAAACTGCAAAATGTGAATATATTTTTCATATTTTTTTTCCCTGATGATGTATTAAAATAAAGGTATATCTTGGGTTCAGATGACTGTACCTTAAACCAGCATATCAGTTTGGAGTTGCACTTCTGCTTTCCTTGATGCACTTGAGGACCACCATCTCACACAGACTGTACTATACCTCAGACTGAAAATAAATTTTTCTGTTCAAACAAGCAATTGCTCCTCAGTTTGAAGAAACTTTGGGGAGCTTTGAAGGAACCTGTGTTGAAAATCATTTATTCTGTGTGAATCTAGGGGAAAGAAACAGGAGAGGATGGCATTGCAAGTTCTTTTTCATGTTTATGTTTCATGAGATGACAGCTCTCAGATGGAGAGAGACAGAAACATTTAGAGCAGCTCATTGTAAATGAGATTTCTTTCTTAACAAGTGTCTTATTTCTCTTCTGTTTTTCTCTTTTGTCTCATTTCTGTTCTATTCTTCTACTATTCTTTACTTTGGGTCTTTGGGGTTTTTATGTTTAATGTGCATGTAAAGCACAAATTGAATGCCAGGTTAAGGTCAACAGTTCCAAATGATGTCTGTAAGAGTATCTTTAATTTAGTTTTCCCTTCATGCTTTACCTACAGATCAACTCTGACTTTCACAGGTGCTGATTGCTCACAACTTCCACTAGCTTGTTTTAAAATTGCTATGGACTCAGTTTTTAAAAAAACCCTAGCAACTCAAAGGCATCTTGAGTTTGTACTGACATCTAAAAGAAATCCCAGCAACCTGACACTCAGTCAATAAATGATTTTGATTACTTTCATCTTCTGACATTTAAATTTTAAAAATAAATTTTCAGGAAAATAAAATTTCACACGACCTTTTTTCTGGATCTGACTTGGATGTTCAAGGTCACAAACTGCTTCTGAAATTCTTGTGTTCAGTTCCCAAAAGCAGAGGAGCACAAAATCAAGGACTGAAACTCTCTATTCCCTAACAGACTAGTAATGATTATACCTTGTACCTAATAATACAGAACGATATTTAAAACTCTTCAAGTGAGTGTTTTCAGGAAGATCATCTTCAAACGGTAAATACAGGGTGTTGATCTAAACCTAGGACTCCTATGTGCCACAACAAACACAAAAAACTTATAGGTAATACTTTCCACATGCTTACATAGAAATATAGGGTATATCTAGATTGTTCCAACTTCCTTTTAAAAATCTTTAACTAGGAAGAATAGGGAAAATTGGGAAAGTTAGAAGATAAATTAGCAGAGGAAAATTTCAATAATAGACATACCAGTTGAGTGTTCTTTAGTGTAGCTTTACTATGCTCATAGGACAGATTGCAAATTTTTACAGGCAAGGACAGTCAATATTTAGAATTTCGAAATTAGCTCTTAAATTACCTCATAAAAGCTGTTGTAGAAAAGCTTGGTGCTACTTATGTACAGCAACATTTAAAAAACCACACTGTAATATTCTCTCTCCCTTTTGCCCTTCTCCCCTGTTCTAACAATAATCTCTTGCTGTCATCTTGCTTTTTCTATATTTTTCTCAGTTCAGAGTATTATCCATTTAAATCCACAGTTCTGGCAATTTAATTATAATTCTAAACAACCACTGTAGAAATCAATTGAACTAATAAGGTTTCATAAATCTTCTTAATTGACTAAGAAAACTTCCACCAAAACTCAGGGCTTCAATAAGCATCAGCTTTGACACATACACTGTCCATTACTTAACTAGGGCATTTTGTCCATATTGACATGAAATTTGCTTTGTTTTGTATTCTGCTTGAAATGAGACTCTCAAGATGTAATATCCTATAAGTAATTTGCCCCTTATATTGCTCGGTTGAACCTTGGCTCTGAATGAAGGACAGCATCTAGAAAATAGGTTCTTGTACCTTTGAAAATGGTTTTCCCACTAGAATCTTAAACTAAAGTGAAAACTCATTCCACCTGTTGTTTATTCCTTTCTCTAACAACTTTTGAAGCCTCACTGCAGCTGTTTTAATTGCTCTTTGACCTAAAGTCCCCACCCTCCCTACATCTTTAATTGCTCTTTGACCTAAAGTTCCCACTCTCCCTACATCCTCTAGATTAACTTGCTCATTCAATTTTTTGATGTAGCCCTGTGA
The DNA here is from genome assembly GCF_003259725.1 of Athene cunicularia. Lineage (NCBI taxonomy): Eukaryota > Metazoa > Chordata > Aves > Strigiformes > Strigidae > Athene > Athene cunicularia. The sequence continues at coordinate 12,375,319 of NW_020799097.1, forward strand.
TGATTTTTCTAAAAACCAAAATTCCTTTGCCTTTAAGACCTTGATGTCACAGCTTGAAGGTAAGATGTCCCTTCCAAAGATCTTTTCCAGTCTCTGACTCATACTTTTTTCGAAAGATGAGGCCATGGCTCCACACCTTTTATGTTCTGTTCTAGTGCTGCTCTGAAGGAGGTTGACATCTAGGAAAAATTATATACTCAGATTGACACTGCAAGTGATGGAAAGTAGAAAAAAAAAAAAAAAAAAAAAAAAAAAACTTCCAGAATTCACTCCTGCAGAAACTCTTTCATATTTTGTGGAGTCTGTGCTTTCTGCTTAAAAATATTTTCATTTCTTCCCCCAATTTTTGAGAGTACTATGAGAAGGTTTTAAAAAGTAACCATTTATCCTCTTCTCTGCAAACACCAATACTTTACAAAAATCAAAACCCAGAAGGAAAGCAGGAAGCAGACAGAACTTATCTGGGAAGAGAAGAAAAAGTTCCTGCTCCCTGGACTTTTTTTTTTTTTTTTTTAATTTTGCTCTGGTGATCTGATAAAAATGCATACATAGCTTGAGGGAAGAGGTGTGAAAGGAAGGTTCTGCCTCACCCAGATAAATATTATCTAAATAACCAGGGACAGAGATCTGAAATGTAGGTATACCTGCATCTAACAAAAACTAAATCAAGGACCATACTTCCAGCCTTGGGATAAAAAGTGCAAGTATAGGCTAATATATTGAGGAATTGGATCATTACATAATAGCTATTAGACTTTCTAGTTTGTGTTGGAATATTTTACCAGGATGATCAGAGGACTGGAACACCTCTCCTGTGAGGACAGGCTGAGAGAGCTGGGCTTGTTCAGCCTGGAAAACAGGTTCAGGGTAGACCTCACAGTGGCCTTCCAGTACCTGAAGGGCAACTACAAGAAGGCTGGGGAGGGACTTTTTACAAGGGACTGTAATGATAGGACAAGGGTTAATGGGTGGAAGCTGAGGGAGGGGAGATTTAGATTAAATATAAGGAAGAAGTTTTTTAGTGTGAAGGTGGTGAGGCACTGGAACAGGTTGCCCAAGGAGGTTGTGGATGCTCCATCCCTGGAAGTGTTCAGAGCCAGGTTGGATGGAGCCTTGAGCAACCTGATCTAGTGGGAGGTGTCCCTGCTATAGCAGGGGGTTGGAACTAGACAATCTTTGAGGTCCCTTCCAACCCAAACCATTCTATGATTTGATTCTATGATTTTGTACCTTGGCTGTTTTGATTCCTTAACACGCCTATAATATTATATTTGTTAGCAAGGAAGCCATTGGAAATATATATTGCATTAAACATATCTGCATTTTTATGCAGATATTGTGCATTTAACTGTGAGTAAGAAGTAAAATGCAGAAATTTCTCAGTTTGCCACACCTGGGAGTAAGAGATATTTCTTTCCCTTTTATTTTTTTTTTCCTTCCCTTTTTTCCCCCCTTGTGTGTGTGTGTGTGTGTCTGTGTGTGTGATGGTAGTGTGGTGTTCCTCCCACAGTACTTCCTACTTCCCACTTTGCAATAGCAATATTCTCACTTGTCTTCTGGAATATATGAATTTACTGAAGCTACAGATCCCTGTCTGTTTGTGACTGATAGAACCAGTGTATTGCATGGTAATGCTGATATCCCAGTTCCCAGTTCCCTTTGGGATCTCACACATTCTTCACACAGAATTTGTATCTCTTTATGGCCTTTTTCCTGATGCATAAGCTAACTGAAAGAATTATAGAAATCTGACTGAAATTCAGTTTGAGTGCAAATATTCCCATTATTATGTGGCTTATGATATTATTCTTGTCTGTAACAAGTTGTAATACTGTATATAGTATAAAACATTGGCTTACAAATGCAAAGGTAAAGCATTAATTTTAGCAATGGCATGGGATAATCTGGTCTGAAATTAATATCTGATATTTTTGTGGGTTTTGGGGCTTATTTGGTTATTATAGATTCAGCCTTTCTCATCCAAATCCAGCTGTTGTCTGGCAAATACCAAGTATATTCTAGTTTCTCAAATACATAAAATTAAGTCTAATTTAAATACAAACAAACCCAGCTACCTCAGCAGTAATGATTAGGAATAAGAAAAAAATCAATTTAAATAAATGATATAGCTATAGTGGCTATCACTAATTAGTGGGTTTTTTTTTTTTTTTTTTTTTTTTTTTTTTTTTTTTT
>NW_020799097.1:12377561-12503374 GCF_003259725.1 Athene cunicularia
AAAAAAAAAAAAAAAAAAAAAAAAAAAAAAAAAAAAAAAAGTGATATCTTGAAAAATCTCTAGTTTTAACAGACTTTCAAAGTGTTCAGGGAAGTAGCTCACAGACTCCATGGAGGTCTGACCCATGACCTGTGCTGTTCAACATATTTATGAATATTAATAATGAGGTGACAAAATTTGCTTATGAGACTTCATTGATTTTAATAATAAAGATGATGGCTAATGGTGGAGAACTGCAGATGTTTGCAATATCGAATCACTAGGCAATGGATTGCTGACAAATCTCACATGTATTATGTCACACATGAAAAATAAAAGTACTTTTTTTTTTTTTTTTAATATTTGAAGGGATAAATTCTGAGTTAACTATTGCCACACATGGATGAGATCTTTGAGACACAAATCATCATTGCATAGAAAAATAATCTTGGTACTCATCAACAGTCAAAAAGCAAATCAAACCAGGAATTCACAGGAAAGAAATAGACAGCATGTCAAAAAGCATCAACATAGTGGTGTATATCTCCATGGTGCACCTGCATTTGGAGGCAGATATATTCCCTACTTCTCAGAAGAAACACATCCTGACTGGAAAGATGATATGGAGCATCAAAAGTGTGGCTGGATCTTTGACTGAGTAACCACTTAATGGACTAGGACACTTCAGCTAGGATGAGACAGCTGAAAAGTCATTTGATAAATAAACAGCAGAAAGATGAATAAGGATTGATTCTTTACTGTCATTTAAAAAAAAAAAAAATAAAAAGTAGAATTAACCAAATAAAACTGCCAGCAAAGAGACTCAAAACAAGCAGGAAACACTTCTCACAGGCATGGTTACATTACAAACCTTCCCTTGGATGTGCAGATGTTAAAAGCTCAATGTAAGTTTAAAACATTTATTTTTTTTTCAAATCATGGAGGGAAAAGACATCAGAGGGCATTAAATAAAAAGACAGTAGCTGTGAATTAGGCAGATCTTGAGGCACAGTCTGCGGCATGATGAGAGAATGTACTAGGAAGTCTCACATTGTACTTTCTTGGTTGTAATCCTTCCCAGCATCTGTTACTTGTCCAGTGCCAGGGACAAGATACTTTTCTACATGGTCTGTTGATCTTATTATTTTGGCTACTACTATATTCTCTACTGCACACTCATTTCCCTACCACCACCAGCAAGAGTGTATTCTGAGTCTTGCAAGTTTTCATAGTTTTAATAGAGTTTCATTAAATATAACTTTTGAGATTTCAAAAAAAAGAGGTTTTTTAGCTGAAAAATCCGATCTCATCATTTTACCTCTCTTTGCTGTTTCGCATCCAGTTTTATATAAATCTTACAACATAGTGAATTTAGAGTGTTAAACTGCTGCAAGTTTACCGTTCATGATAAAGTTAGTGATCAACTATGGAATGAAATTTGACTTTCCGAAGTTCTCCACATACAGTACTTGTGAAGGGTTCTGTGCACAAGCAAATTTATTGGACTTCAGAAAGCTGACTAATTTTTTTTTTTTTTTTTTTAATTAAAAGTGGACTATCAGGCTATGGTGATAATGTTGTTGAAGTCACTAGAAAGGGGGGAAAAATCTTATTTCACACCTCTACAATATTTCATGTAATATTTTGTCTGGTGCAAAATTATCTTTGTCTGGGCTTAACAGTCTATATACAGTTTACTATTCAATTGCTTCTGTTATTGGCCCAACAATACTTTGGGCCAATTGTAGTATTTCCCACATTTTTCTGAGTTTACAGTGAATTAGAGACACTATATTCAGGTTTGGGGTTTTTTTTTTTTTTATTTTGCCTTCCTTTAAATTCAGGATCATATGTATATCCAAATCTCTCATATTAAAACTTTCTCCTACAGATATATTAGAAGAACATTCAAGAGATAAACTATTCATTTCTTATACAGAAAAAGCAACATATTCTGTGACCGCTTTAAACAGCGCAATACATTTTTTATATGTCTGCCTGTGTTTGCCATAACCACACAGTTAATGAACAAATTTTAGAAATAATTAGGGTCACATTCAGGTAACTATTTGTAGTTGGACCCAATCCCCGTCACCTGCACAATCTGTAATACGGTAGCTTCTGAATTTTATTTCTTGAATTAAAAGTAGAGATTAGCATAGATGAAACAATAGGAATCGAGTGATACTGTACCAAATATTCTTCTAATTTTTACCTCATCATGTCATTTTAAATTCAGTTTCACACTGAATTTCCACTTGAATTCAAGTGAACTAAGTCTCTCTCTCTCTAGCTCTCATTATCTGTAAATTCTGCTCAATCATCATGCTTTATTGTAGAAAATAAATTAACTCTACCAATAATCCCTCAGGATCTCTGAGTTTCTAAAGAAATCCTCTTTACTTCTCCATGTATTGTTCTCCCATCTGTCCGTTCACCCCTTTGCACACTAATAACAGTCACACTTGCAGGAAACAAGCATAATCCTTCAGTGTGAAACATATAATGGAAGCTACTCAGCAAATCCCTACTGAAGTGTACAGGGTCCTATTTAGAAACACTGTCAGGCTTTGTGGGAATAAATGAAGAAGCTTTATTGCAGTAACTTCTTTTGGGGAGTGCCTGAGCAAAACAAAGTTAATAAAAGCCTTCTGTCTTTAAGCTGTTCATAATCTCCCCTTCCTGGCTCGTTGCCCCACCTGCTAGGCTGTGTCCGCACTTTCTTGTTTGCTTTCCCTCTGTGCTATGATTATGACTCTTGCATTCTTGGTTGCAGAGTTAGTCTCTCAGGCTCAGGGAGAAGGGTGAAGAATAACTTTCCCGATCCTTCCACCTTTATATATTAGGCTTTGAAGAATGGGTGAGCAGGGATGTGAATTTCTTTTGATTGTAGATATATTTTATCCGTAATGATGAGTGGTGTTGGCCCTGGGCTCTCTCACAAGCTGTTCTACTGCTCCCTGTCTTGCATGTGCATGTGCTTTTTGAAGAGGACCTGACACTGAATCCTCAGTGGAAGGAGGCAAATTGTTACATGGCCATTTTTTGCTCCTGCTAAAGGAAGCAAGTGATCTGACACAATGTTATATATCTCACTGGCCAGCTTTAAGCACTGTTCTTAAAGTTCAAGATCATCAGTCTGAAACTCTCCAATGAATGTGCAGGAAACTTAAGTGGTCCTTTAGGTAATTCACTGTGAATCACCCTACTAGCTCCAGGAACCTATTTTCAGTTCACTGTGTCACCCAAGTTGGTTAACTGAAGAAGGGGGTCTGACTCTCTCCTATGGTCTCCGTGCTTGCTGCTCTCGCTTCATAGTGCTGTAATGTGACACTTTAATTTTATTGAAGTGTCCTGTAGCCAAAAGGATCACACTGTTTAGTGAGCAGATGAGCATCTGTGAAAAGTTGAAAATACTCATGTTGAGAGTTATCCTAAATTAACCGCTCTTCTAATGCCTTCCCTTTGCACAAAATTGCATCTCCTATTCTATCACATGCCTCTGCTGAATGTCATTGAATCCTCAACTCAATTGCAAGCTTAAAGCACCCCAGAGGCTTCAGTTAATGTATGTAAACAAAAATAATTGCTTCACTGAATTACTCTATTCTGGTAACTTATTTTTAGTATTTAGCTTTTAGAGTACAAGCTAGTTGGAACTAATGCACGGGGTTGTGTTTTTCTTTTGTAAAGTAATGGAAGTGATTATATTCACAGTAAAGAAACAATCTATCATCTTTTACTGTAGTGTTATTGTAATCAGTCAGTATATTCCATAAGTTGACAAAACAGAGAGTCATTCATTATTTATGTTTGTAAATCATTTACATTTAGACAGTACAACAGACTGGTGGGTTTTCCATGCTGTGAAATAACAACTTAGCATCATTCGGGGGCAAGAACTATTTTGCATGCTGTGCCATCAGAAAACTCATTGCAATGGTTCATTTGAGGGCATGATATGAATAATATGAATCTCAGAACTGCTCTGTGTCTTCAGTGGATTCTTTCTGCCAAAAATGTTTATCTGATCCATTTAGTGTACTAATTTCTGTAATGTCTCCAGATACTTTATTCATTAACAATTAACACCTCTAAATTGTACTCTAAAAAGAATATTAGAAACCTTTTCCATAAATATACATAGAGAGAATTGTGTTGGGATTTAAAACAAATGTCAGAAAATTGCAGTCAAGTGAAAATTACTCTTACTGCATTGCAGATCCTAAGCAACTACTTCATGAAAAACAACAGACTGCAATAAGCAGCATAGAAACAGGCAGCATCCAAACACTAACCAGCGTACTGTTAAATTAGATTTCATAAATGATCCCTGCCTGCTACTTTCTGTGTGTTCTACATACAGGGCACTATACATCTTCATCTGTTTTAGGATTGCTGTGTGCAAATATTCAAAGAAAATCATCCAAGGAAAACCACTAGATGTATGGAATAATAATTGAAGTAAATCAAATGAAGAAAGTAAGTAAAATTGAGAGATGTTGGTGCTTGAAGGAAATATATCTGGTTGCTCAAACTGAAAAGAATGTCCAAATGACTCAATAAACAAGGAAAAGACTTAAAGAATATATTTAATTGAAAAACATAAGAATGGATGTTTCTCATTGAACAAGTTAGACAGAAGATATGTGTGGGATGTTTCACTGGAATTAGCTGGACTTTCATCTCTGTGACCTATAAATTAACCAAAAAAATCAACTTTATGCTCCAAAATTATCTAAAATTATGATATCTCATTTTATAGACATGTATAATTTTCTATCTCATTCACATTTCAGATGGTAGAAATTTTACCTGTGTATCCTCAGAATGCAGCTATTATTCAGTACCAGAGTGGTTTTGTAACATTAGAACAAACTTACCAGTGACAAGCAGTGTTATGAAAGTTACAGTAACAAACCAATATCTAATTGTGAGTGATTGCTGTTTCTTTAACAGCTGTTTCCAGAGTCGCTCATCGCTCATTGCAATGGGCCATATTCAACCCAGGAATTTCCCTCAGGTGCTAACATGAAGGTGCCAGAGGTGAGATGAGAAGCTGCGGTGACACAGTTACAGACTGTGTTAGGTCACCTGGATCTTAATGGATGCAAGTGCCTTGTGAAATGGGAAAGGACTTCTTATTCTGGGGTCAGGATCCAATGAGCCACTCCACCCCTACTGCAGTCCTGGCAGAGAACCTGTTCCCATCCCTTGCTCTTCTTGGGATTCAGCCCTTCTAGAACCCAGAGCAGCAAGTGGGGAGTACTGTGTTCTTGGTCAATCTTCAGTGAATATTAGAACAGTGTATTATTTATTCTGAGAACCTTTAGGTGTTACTGTAACTCAGTTAAGGACTCTACAAGTGCGAGAACAGTATATATGGAACAGACCAGTGGAGCCTAATTGTGATGATGGGTGCAGGGTGCAAACCAAATCTGATACAGTGCAAAAAACATCATAGGCCTCTAGCTGAACAATGGTGAGAGTTTCCGGTGCCAAAATGTAGTTTATCATTACCTGAGATGCTCTAGGATTGCTCCCTGGTACGCACTTTTGTCTTCAGAAGGCAGATGTCTCCCGCAGGTTTTGAGGCAAGCCCCATGAAAATGTTTCAAATAGCCTAGGTCACCACAAAAAAAAAAAAAAAAAAAAAAAGGATTGCCACACTTAGGTTGCAAAATCCTATTCATGGTGTTATTCTTGGTTCTAGCAATGTCTATGAATATGATAGAAGTTTTTATGTGGAAAGAGTGAGTAAGAAGCGAAAGCAGAAAGTGAGAGGCTGAAAAATTTCCATCTTTGCAGAGTAAAGGTTGGATGTTGATGTTTCATCCCTATAATTGAAATGTCAGAGGTACAAGATCTGTCATAGAAATGGCATATCATATCTGGAAAAGTGAATTAAGTCTCATTTTTTAAATAACCACTAAACAATCTGGTCAAGGTGAAGTGTCAGGAGATGGCAGGTGTGATAAGAAATGAAGTAGCCAGAGGGATTGTTTTTCAATACAGTTGTTCTTTGTGAATTGTAGAAATTCACTTGTTTGATTAACAAAAGACACATACAACTCACGAGAGTTTCACAGCTATCATTACCTTTGTGCTGGTATGTTTGAGAGCCTCAGCATAGACAAACCAAAAACAATCAGCGAGAACAATTTTTATGGCTTTGCAAGTCTGCTAAAAGAAAACATGCTCAACATGTCCCCATATGTCTTCCTGCTCCACTGGGAGAAATTGAACCATTTTACAGCAAGGGACATTGATTCCACACAAATCTTGCACTTGCTGAGGAACAGGCAGTGCGAAAATAAATTGAAATAATGTTTCAGATCTTGGCATTCCTAGGGATTGAAGGGAAATATCCATAATCATAACACTTTGGTATACTGTTGATCCAAAGAAAAGAGCAAATGGCTTGTTGGGAGATTTTTGTTCATATGGGATGAGTGTTTTGTTTACACCTAGGAAGGTCATTTCCCCAAAGTACTGATTCTGTGGAAGGGAAAATCTACGTTACCTTTGACAGTTCAGGACTGACCGGTGTTGTAATATTATCAGCAATATTTTCTTAGAGAAAGCAACTTTTCTACTAATTTGATCCAATTGTATCGATCTGTCAATCAAACCCTAAACAGAGAAAATTCCCCGTGTCATGATTTTAAAGGGTATTTACACCTGACTATCAGCTGATAGAGGCCAGATACATTTCAGAAACATTTATATGGATAGTTCAAGTCCGAAATGGGCCTTCATATATCTGTGAATTCATGATCATCACTATTGGCTGTCAAACTGATTCAAATACAGTATTTCATCTTTCTAACTCTAGATGTCTACATCTGAGAAAGTCATCTGTTCTCTCTTGATAATCAAGGCACAAGCATTTTTGGTATCTCTAATGAGATAGTTATGCCCTGAGAAATGTCTGTTGATGTTAACAACAAGTTTCCAACTCAGAATAGTTCAGTGATAGTGTATATGTATAGGCACATATATAATAGCTACAGTGTAAATGTATGGTACAACAGAATACCTTTTAAAACACAGCATAAATTGGACTCTTTTTGTCCCATCCACATAGGATCCATTCATAGTGCATAAAAAAAGAGTCTGGGATTGTGTTAAGGCACCAGTATAGAGTCTGGGGGTTTCCTTTGTTGGTGCTCCAGGATTTGCCCGTTCCCTGGCAAATACACTGGTAAACCTGTGTATTGGGCTTACATGGCAAAGTTTTGGTAGTGGGGGCAGGGATTGCAGGAGTGGCCCCTGTGAGAAGACACCAGGGGATGCTCCTAGGTTGGACAGAGTCAGTTCCAGCTGGATTTTCCCATGGAGGACCATGCTGGAGCAGGTATCTATGCTGCTACTCCACACTGGAGCAGGTGAATATGCCCTACAGGAGACTGCAGCCCTTGGAGAGCCCACGCTGGAGCAGGCTCCTGGCAGGAGCAGTGGCCTGTGGAGAGGATCCCAAGCAGAAGCAGTTTTTTCAGCAGGACCTGTGGCCCACTGTTCCCAATGAACTGTACCCCATAGAAAGGACCCACGCTGGGGCAGTTCCTGAAGTACCACAGCCCACGAGAAGCATCCACATTGAAGAAGTTTGCAAAGGACTGTGCCTTGTGGGGACACCCAATGATAGGACAGGGGAACAGTGTGATTAGGAAGGAACAGACACAAAGTGTTATGAACTGACCACAACCCTCATTCCCCAGTTGCCTGAGCTGCTCTGAGGGAAGGAGGTAGAAGAGTTCGGGGGGAAGTTGAGGCAGGGAAGGAGGTGTTGTGGGGTGAAGGGTTTTTTAGTTTAATGCTAGTTTTTAGTTTTGGCCAAAAAGTCTAGAATGCAGGCATAATATCTAATATGTATGTAGCAGTTACTATTTATAGTTATAACGGTTCTTTACACAGAATGTTTGTACTGTTTTGTATTTGTAAGGCAAAAAAATGAGATGATATATGGGAAGGTCACTGCAGTGCCAGATCTAGGAGTGAGACTCAAATGTCCTCACTTCATTTGTTTTATCTTCTTTTCAAGTTTGTTTATGCATAGTGAAAAACATTAATGCTATTAAAAATTACGGTAAAGTTTATTCATCAATAATGTAAAGAGGTTATCTTCAGTCTAAAATGCTGTGATAATGTAAAGGATTAGCATGATTAAAAATTCACTTTATACTAAACCTGGCAAGCAGGACTAGAAGTTAGACATGAATAGCGAAAGCACAGAGAGATATGGAAGTGATTTTGGATTCCTTATTGACAGAAACTAGTTCATTCACCCTCATCAGAAATAACAGGAGAAGCACAAAGGAAATGATGAGTCATTTTATCATAAGATTTTTATAGGCAGAGTCCGCCCATGTTCAGCATGCCTCTCGGCTCTTGCACAACACAAGCATACTGCAGTGCAGGTCTGGAGAGAGCTCACAGTGGTGTTGCATGCTATTACGCATATTAGTAAACTAAACCAAAATGAGTTTAAAGCAGAGGCAAAAGATCCGAAATATTCAGTGGGAAAATGTACATTTTTATTTATTTTTCATGAGCCATTTCAGAAGAGAACTTGTGATTACTTAACTTAGGTGCTTCATTGTACCATTAGAGCCAGAAGGAAACTCCAGGAGGGAAAAGAAAGATCCAGTGTGGATTTACAAGACACCTTTTGAACTGAAAGTAATTGTGTTTTTTCTTCGTGCAGATTTAGCAGTCTAGAAGCAAGTCAGATAATAACATGTTAGACTCAGTTATATTCTTTGCAGTCCACAGTAATCACAACTATGATCTCTGTAGGATTTAATGTATATTTAGTATCTTGCAGTATCAAACAATGCCCTTAAACCAGCTTTTTATTTATTTTAAGCAATGTACATTCAAAAATAAAGTGTTTTTTTTTTTTTCCCAAGGAAATGACTACATCTTTTGGCCAGGAAATGGCACTTTTTTTTTTGAAAGTAGAACTTGTTACAGCAGTGTATTAATTACTGTAAGCCATCTGTGGTGGCAGAGTGATTTAGTTCAGAATAAAATTCCTTGGGTTTACAGTAATTTCCATTTCTTTCCTTGTAAGGTCAGAAGAAAATTCCTGTTGAATACAATAACTGTAAGAATGGATTTATTAAGTAATGATAATAATCAGTCTGCTTAAAACTTTTGATAAAAAAGTGAGGTGGTTTGATACATGCAACACTGGAGGAGATACATCATGTTATTCAGATACTTAAGATTTAAAGAAGCATAAAGGCAGTTTTCTGTAAAAATAACATCTTTTCCTTTGAAGAAGACCTCTTATAAATGGTACAAGAACTTGCCATAGGGGGCTACCTAAAGAAAAGACACCTTTTGTGCCCTTAAAGAGTCCTTTACATTAATGACTTTGTAAACTGGAAAGCTAGACATAAAAATTAAGAGAAATACTGCACCCTTTATGCTCATTTACATTAAAGAATTTCTTTGATCTCTTTGTCTAAACTTTGATAGCTTCCCCACAGAACAGATCATTGTATAACATGCACAGCATTCAAAATTAATAAATTAGTGTGAAAGATAAGCTACTAGCATCAAACATGTCTATAGCTTTGATCCTGGATTTGCGTTGCTAAGGACCTTGCTGGAGTTTTGCTAATCGTCTTCTTTTCCTTTTTTTTTTTTTTTTTTTTTTTTTTTTTTTAATTCCATTACCAAGAGAGAAACAACTTCATCCTCCAAATCTGAAATGCTGGAAATCTTTGGAGAGGCTTTGATCCCAAACTGAGATCTAGGATGTTGCTTGTGCTTGGTTCCCTTCTGCCTCACTGGCTGATCTACTGGCTAGTTGATAAACTGATAAGCACAATCGGAGATTCACCTTTCAAACCAATCTCTAAATTCAAATAGATGGACTCTTATATCCACTTTGTAGCATTTAGATCTCAGTTTCACCTACATAGCAGTTCTTCACTTTCCAAAAATCACTGGACTGATTCTGTGCATAAGCACAGTTTAACTGTGGAAATTTGAAAGTCCTGCTCCTGTTCATGCCAAGTAATCTTAACTGCATTAATATTTGTAGGGAGTGGAAAAGTGTGCAAGGAAGTAACTTGCACTTAACCTGAAACGAGGAAGGACTCTTCAGTGAGGTTTTCATCTTTCAGTGACTGTTTTTTGATCCAAACATCAATGTTGTGGAAAAGTTGGTCTTGAAATACTGTCCTTGTAAATCAAGCTTAAACTCTATTTCCTACATTTCTACATCCTATAATTCATCACATGCATAAATATTAATAATTTTAATTAATAACAAAACATGAATGTATTCTACCCCTATCATCTCTTCTGTTTGTTTGATGATACACATCTTAAGATAGCACTGAAAGATCCTCTTGTTCTGTATCATTTTGGGTAGGGCTTTTCTCACATAACTTAAACCATTTAATCCCAACTGACCAATGAGGCATTTACAAGACATTCACATGTGTCCTCAGTATCTGGAAGCATTCACCTGGGTCAGCCCAGTCATGATGTCCTAAGACACACCAGAGATATTAGATATCTATATTTAAGCAAAGAAATGGAGTTTTATTTCTACGTTTCTACACACTATGTCAGTGGGGTCCAGGTGACGGACATCGATGAAATGCTTAAACTTCTACAGTTAGAAAAAGTTTATTCCATGTCTTTGGCCTAAGTCTATGTTCCACATCCTCACTCTCACAACAAGGCACTGTGCAATCTTGAATACTTCTTGCTTTTAATGAAACACCAAAATTAATCTCTGTACACTTTGAAATACAACTGTTGTTTCACAAGTGGTACTTACCTACTACATGTCACAGAACCACCTAATGTAGTCACATTTAATGAGACGTGACAAACTCAGCTGTCATTACTGATGACACAGGTAACATTCCTTTCTTCGATATTCTCAAAATAACCTTTTCTCCCATGAATTTGACTTCTTTGATTATTAGAATTAAAAATATTTTAGTACATGTTATAGCTGTAATATTGACTGTGAGGAAGTTCTGATTCTCATCTCATATTTCCAGCAAATTTTTAACTTCCTAAGTAATGTTGCATTTGAACTTCACTACTGATCTCTTTCTGAGCCATCTGCTCACCCAAGTGGCACAGAGTTCTTTCTGTGGGACAGTTACAGCTTCTGAGGAAATAAATTCACTCCAGGTAAAAAAAAAAAATATATATCCTTTTACAGTAATACAATGAGTAGGGAAATGTCAGTTTGGCTTTAGGTCTGATTTTTCTGCTTAGCTGCTCCATGTAGTTTTTTAAATAATAAAAAATAAAATGCTGAACATGTTTTTGAGTAAATTATAAATCAACAGGAGAAAAACATACATGCGTAACAAAAGTGTACGTCTGTCAGCTATATTTACAATGATCAGCAAAGCAGCAAGTTTTAACATCATTGAAGGCTACAAATTTGCAGAATAGTTTACAGTTTATTCTGTGCCTTTGGATGTATTTATACCATGCTGGTAGTTACAAGTTAGCGTTTGCAAGTGTTGACTAGTACTGATTGGCTGATTTGGCACTGGGAGCCAGATTTACATTAAAGAAACCACCACTAGACTATCTCAGGGAGGTTTTGACCTGACCAAAGGTGCAGTGCTTGTATAAGCTGATTAGTTGCTAAAACATTACTAATTTTATAAACTAAAATGTAGTGGTCAAATTACTGTTTTCCACCATGACTGAAATGACAATTTATGATTTAAACATCCTTAATATCACTGAAATAGATTTCTGAAAATGAAATCTTTGCTTCTTACATAAAATGAGAGGTTTCCTGAAGATACAAAGCCACTTGGCGAACCTCAGATAAGCTAAATTTTTGCTATGTAGTACTTTGCAAGGATGGGTAATTAAAAATAAGTAATCTCTTAAACTGTCAACCTAAGCTTTCTCTGTAGTCCGTGGGAGAGAGGCATCTTCAGTGAGTAACTCACCCCTCCAGCTTGAGAATTCTGTCATCAGATGTGAAGAAGTGTCCCACAGGAGATGTTCATTGATGTAGAACAGCTGATTGCCAAAGACCTGAGTCTGGTGATTAGGTGGGGGACAGTTTTCTCACACTGAATTGCTGAATGTCACTGGGAGTGTTGTGGCACCGGTGGGACAGAGCTAAGACAAAGAGCCATGGTCTAAGACAAAGTAGCAAAAATTTAGTTTTGCTTGGGTAATATCTGAAGACTCTTCTCTGACTTCTGATCAAGACTAACACTGTAGTTGCCATGAAAAAGCCTGTATCATCCCACAGGTGCCACATTTCTATTCTTGGCTAAAGACTGTGTTATTGAAAACATCAGTGAGCGATGAATGCAGTTAAAGTTTCATGTTTCAAGATGACTGTCTTACATTATCCTGTGAAAAAGGCTTCTCAAATGTTAATAGGATTAAATCTTATGTATTCCTTCTTTTGCAAACTTTTTGGTAGTTATCTAGTAAACAAATACTTTTAGAAAATACTGTCTTATCTTCATGAAGTTTCATGTAAAAACCCCAAAAGTTATTTTATATTTTTGTTTCATTTTCACATTATTTAACACCATTTAATTTTTTATTTCCCCTGTTTTAATTTAGGCTATTATAACATGAAAAATAACATTCAGAATGACAAATAAGAATTCACATAATGAAATTAAACTGCTGGTCTTTTCAATATCACTTTTCCTCTAATTTTTAAATCTAATTTTATAAATAGATTTTGCTTACTCGAAATAATAATTTTCCAGCCATTTTCTCTCTGTTGAAAATGTCGATGGCTCTGATGTACTTTGTGGGCTTTTAAGGACCACTGCATGATTTAGAAGATTGTAGAACATTTTAAGATAGATTGATGGTGGAGGGATCAATAGAAATGCAAAATATTGCAATCATTATTTTATATAACAACTTTAGTTAATATAATTATGAGATAACCATTAAGGGATAAATTAAGTGATGAAATCAATTTTAAGGTAAGTGACAGACTGTAAGTTAGTCAATGACAGAGCTGGTTAAATAGTATGCCATGAATAATATATATTGCTTGAACCCTCTTGAATACATAATAGAGGGAATATTCTATTGAATTATTTATCCCGGCAGAAAACACATATATGTGCCAAATTTGCAGCAGTTCTCTGAAGGAGTGAGACTCCTGGGGTGTGAAGTGTTTTCTTACTGGAGAACCAGAGAGTGGCCTGTCACAAAGTTGATGTGCTGAGGTAATTTAGGAGACAAAGTCTTGTATAAGCAGCACTGGAGGTAAAACTTGAGAATAATGAACTAAGAGATAATATAAGGGAAAGTGTCCTTCCATCCATTGGAATGTGTACTGGTGATAGAGCCCACATAACCTAATACTGCCTTCAAGTCATCAGAGGAAAATCTTCTGCAGTGAGATCTGTTTCAATATTGAAGTATGAAAAACATACATACAGCTCCAGAGTGATTTCATTAGACACTACTGAATGTTTGGTTACTATTGCAGATAGCTGATGAGATTTGGGGTCTAATATCCAGGTTTGTTTTTGGCACTGGAACGGTTTTTAGTTTGCCTGCTAGAACTTCAAAATCCACAGTGAAAAATGTCTCTCCATCACCTCTTGGAAAAGCCTGTTCATTCAGTTATGTTTTCCTCCTCACATTATCTTCCTAATGGTTATAAAGAAAGCTGGTAAGCTTCGAAATTGCCCCATTGTTCTTCTCCAAGTATTACAGAGTTAAATTTTTAACAGCTGATACAGTGATTCTTATTGATTTTAGGGATTCTTGGGATTTAGATTTGCCACGGGAGGACTGTAGAAATCGGATAGAGTTTGCTAAGTATTGCATAAATTCCCTTTATGACAGGTGCTTTACTTTTTCATCATATCGTCTGTGGGGGTGTGTGTATAGTAAAAAAATCTTTAAGAAATTGCTTCTGTTTTCTGTCTATCAATTTACCTCTTTCAGGACTCTCAGCAGTTTAAAAACACCTTTAATTTACATTGTCTGACAGACAACTGAAAGTCTAAGGCTCACATTTCAATGTGTGAGGGACTTTTATACCATTGCAAAGAGAAGGTTGGTGGCGCTCCAAAGTAAAAAATATACCACCTGCTTCAGCTCGGGTGAGTGCTTCCTCACTTCCAAACAACGTTTGGTTTTGCTTGCAAAACACAAGCATTATTCCCAGTGGTGCCTACTGCAACACAAACAAATAGATTTAGGAGCCTGAGTTGCCAAATGGAATCTGGAAAACTATTAGACTCACTGCACTGCCTTGTTCAGTCCTTGCAGGATTGTTCTTTGTGGTGTTTCTGATTTTTGTCCAGCATTTCCCATTCATCCAATTTATGACTATTGAGAAAAGGAACTGACAGAGGAGAAGCCCTGAAAAGGGCCTGGATTATGGCTCTACTATTTTGTTTTATTGAGATGAGGTAGGGTTTGGATTTCTGGGATGTTCCTTTTTCTGTAGTAACTGACTATGTAAGTACCCTTGCTTAGCAACAAATGCAAGAGGATTTACTTAACTTTTGCTAAATGACCCTTGAGTTGGCATAGTTTAATAACATGACTTTGAACTGACATGCTCTTGGATATGTTGCCATTCATTAGTATAGTGTTAGACATACCCCAAAAGATTAATTGATATAATCTGATGCAGAATAAAGACTGGGAAATACATTAGAGGGAGTGAAATAAACATTTTAGGGCAACACCTTTTTAATATATTTTCCTGAAATAATTAAATATCTATGATTTGGTTCATTTCAGAAGAAGTAGCTAATACACCACCTCTCAATATCATTAAATAGTCAGCCTGAGAGAAATTTGTTGGAACTATATATACTTCAAGGCGTTTCACATTCTACAAATGTCCCCTTTTTATCTTGGTATCACAGAGAACAAAAAATGGGTATTGAGATCATCGTGGGAGTGATAGGAAGAATCAGAAGACAACAAAAGCTTGTTTATAAATTTATGAGAGAAACTATTATTAAAATAAAACATTAATACAATAAGAATACTGTAACTTTTTCTCAAACTAACTATAAGCTGAGTTTATTTGCTTAGCACATGAAAGTTTCTATTAAGATTTGGTACAACAAACTCAGCTTCTAAGCCTGTATCACCAGTACCTTTTCCCCATGCAGTCAATGCCATTCCGCAGTAGCCAAAAGCACAGCCTCAAAGAACAAGCATGAGTATAACGTGTGCTACCTGTGTGGTGGTGAATCCTCAATGGAGCAGCACCTCAAGACTCTCCCTGGCTTAATGAGTTGGTCTAGGAAGGAGTCATGCTTTTATTTCTCATTAATGATAGGCAAAAGAAGACAAGGGTAAAATTCCAGGTTTTATGACTTGAAGAATCATCTTTGATGTAAACATCATTATGGAAAGGTATTTTTTTTCTTCATTTTCTTTTCTGTACAAAAGCAAAATGTGCCCAGTAAATGTTAAAATGAAATGTCAATTGAGTTGAGGCTGTTCCTCATATTCATTTCTCATTTTTTATTATGGTTTGTTATCTTTTAAATTAGAAGGAAAAGCAAGGAGGAAAACATTTATAAAAGATTCCAGAACTTTGGGGTAAGTAAGTTTTCTAGTTTCCAGTTTTTGAGTCTGGGCGTAGATGGTGTTCTTCTGCTCCATTTAACTTGATCACCAACACAACATGAGTGTCTACATCACTGATTGTTGTGGCACAGAGGTGGGAGGAAAGGGCTTCAGTTTGCTGTTGATGTATTCTGGTATCTTCATTAAGGACATATCTTTGTCAGTAGTGAAGTTCTTTCCAGTTCTCAGAGAAAGGTAACAGTTTACAGGGGGTTGCATTCCCATTGCAGTTGGGAAGCCCATGATGGTACCTGCATGCATGAGTTCATCTGTGGTTACACCATGAGGGAAACTGCGTACCACAAGACTGAGTGTGGACATAAGGCAAAGTCACACCTAAACCCAACACTTCCACAGGGCACCAGCTGAGAAATACAGGCACACCTAAGGTTTCTTGGAAAAGTGCCATCCTGAATTGCTATGAAATGCTTTTTCATTACGTTTGTTAAAGCAACTGAACATGCTATAGAAATTCTAAAAACGTCTCCAAAAGTCATACCACGATACAGTAATTATGCTCAAACTTAGGTATACTAGAAAGAATTGGTCTTTTTAGACTCTGTGGCTTATCTACAGCTGATTCCTACCTGTCCTTGCTATCTTTTTGCACAGTAACAGTTACTGTATGGATAATGGAGCTTTTGATGGACAGAGTTAAGAAGCTGTGAGACGATTTTGCAGAATGATTTGAAAGACAAAACATTGTTTGGGGGAAAACTTGGAGCAGCACAAGTGGTGACTTAATTTCCTCTTAAGAAAACACATATTCTTTCATAAACCAGCATGCCCAGCAGGGTTAGAATAGGTTGCTAGGGAACATGATGCTGTAGTGAAATTAAGTAGGCTATTCAAACTAATTAGGCTAGGGAGAATGTGTGATTTTTTAAATTCATAAGATAGCAGTTACAAATAAAAAGATGACAGCCAATTATGTTTAAAAAGATCATTAATGTTCAGAGAGGTGGGTCAGATTCTCTAGAAAAAAAGGGATGTGAAGGCAGTTCAAACTGAAAATTAGTTGAATTCCTTTGGAAGAGAATTTAAAAGGTAAATTTGTCTCACTTAACTTTAGCAATTAAGTTGTAATCCAAACATAAGTTAGCTGTTCCTTGTATAGTCTGTGGAGACAGACGGGTGTCTTCAGAGGATGATTCATTCCATTCTATCTTAATAATTTCTTTGAGGGTGCCAGCATCTCTTGATAGATTTAGGTGATGGGAATACTTCTTACATCCACAGAGGAAGTCTTCTAAGAAGAAAGATGCTTCCATATTTACCTGTAAAACTTCTGCAGTTTTATTGTCACTTATGGGTATGCTACTGCTGTTCTGCTTGGGAAATCCAGAAACAAATCTTTCACCTTCTATCTTTCCTTTCACAGATTCATCACTTTTTCTGAACTGCAAAGACAGTAAGTTTTTCTTGCTTTATCAGGTGTTATTCCTGGGTATCAGAAAAGACAGAGCTTTACTCCTTTGCGCTAGCTTCTGTCTTCCTATCTCCTGAGAGTCATTGACTCTGTTAGACTGAATTGTCTTCGTGCAGGCAGACCATGTTCATGAAGTAGTCACCATAAAGTGCATAGAAAAATTGATGGGGCTTGGGTAGATGTGCATTAACAATAAATACTAATTGTTTCAGAAGACCCTCAGAATAGCACTTGTGAGATGCAGATGTTGAGTTGATGACTCCAATGAAATGTGGATCCTCAGTGGAGGGTTTTCATTCCCTTCATCAAGAATGTTTTAGTTGACCTGTCATACAAACAATAAATTCTTAAAGATATTAATATGATTCTTATTGTGCATAAACTAAATGGCAAATACAGAAGAAATTAAGCCAAAGAAGGGAAATAACAGTCCCATGATGTATTTGTGATGTAATTTAATGTTTGCATCTGTCTGTCTTGAGATAATAATAACAAAATATTTTAAGTAAACTGTATGTTTTGGTGAGATAAAACAATACTGACACTATGAAAAGAAATTGAATTTTTTTAAAAATAGAGGAAAATATATAAATAAGCATGGGGTAGACATTTCATTTTTAAGAAGGATTGATATTCTTATTAAATGCTTCATCACATATACCATTAACATTTGCACTCTTTCCATCTGCAGTCTGCTGTGTAAGGTAAACCACTGGTAATTCTTGGTTTTTACCCAGAGCTCAGATATATTTTTCTCTATTTGTGCTGCTGCTGTCTTTCATTAGCTTGGCAGCTTGTGCTTTAGTGCCCTTTTCTCTTCCTGTTCTGCCTCTGACAGCAGCTGCAGAAAAGAGTTAAACTTGGCATCTGCCCATTCCAGAAGCTCAATTCTTGTATATGTATCTCACTAGTAGTTTTGGGTTTTAAAACTGGCCCCACATGCAGGTCATCTTCTCTACAAAGTAGCTACCTCTCTACAAAGGAGGTCAGATTGCTACCTATGAAACTGTAAAATTTTACCTTTTGAGTAGTTACACTTGAAAATGATACTGCTCTCCAGTACCTGTGAATTACTTCACAGTACAGAACACCTGAAACTAAATATAGCTGTTTGTCAAGAAAAATGTGAGAACCCACGTCCAGACTAAAAGAGTTCACTTCCAGACAAAACTAAAAAGTTTTCAGGAAAAGTTCAGAGATAGTAACAATGTTTAGAGTTCTCACTTTGAAATTAGTGAGAGCAGCTATTACTGAGAGCAGACTACACTAAACAATGCATGCAGTAAAGAAAATGACGTAGCATACTTTGTTGTTCTTTGTCAGAAAGAAAAAAAAAAAAAAAAACCAAACCACAAAACATGAGAAGAAGCTGCAGAAGTAATGATATAACTGTTGCTGCTGAGTATCACTGAGGATAACAGCCTGACAGAACGGTCATTGCATTTACACTGGTAATGACCACACGCACAGTTAAAATAGAAAGGCCCATATTGCAAAGGAATCAAAACCTTTGTATTTTGGAGACTTAATCTATACTGATTAAAAGGAAATTTGTCTTTGGACAGATTATTCTATATGTACTATGAGTATTCTTTCATCTCATTCTTGCACTGGATTTTGTCTCCTGTCTGGATATCAGAGTATTTAGTTGAACCAGTCTACCAGTTCCTATGTGAATGACCTCCAGATGAATTTTACTGTTGCTGTCCCTTGTTAGCACTAGGAATGATGTTTTCCTTTTTCTGGAAGGAAAAGTATGTCATATACATTCCTTTATATGTCTGATATATGTGAAAAACTTCAGACTGTGTTGCTAGGTAAGAATTACTTCATTTTTCTTTTGATAAATACATTTTCTCTTTATTTCCTACCATATACCTTATTATAATTTTCTTTTTGGACTATGAATCAATGTTCCTGACACTGATTTTTGACCATTAACTGTAGCTGTCTTCAAATGAAAAAAAAAGGATGTATAACAGTTGGAGAAAAAAAAAAATAGAAAAATATGAATATTTTAAATATCAGGTACAAATCCTGTCTGAAAATCTTGCTCAGATTATCACCAGATAATAGCAGATAATACCCCAGAACTGGGATATCTACTGAGATATACAGCCATTGTGCATGAATGATGACCAGTGAATTTTTCAGCTTGTTTATTAACCCCAGTGTGATTCTATATGTCTGTTTCTGTACTGTGGAACACCTAGGCACATTCACTTATACAATGAACATATATCTTGAACGATAGAGAAGCATCATGACAGAAAACAGCCTATTCTTTTGTGTTATACTGCCCCAAAACTTTATTTATAAAGATAACAGTTGAGGAATGTTGACAGATTATATAGATAGTCAAAGCTAAACAATAAAAATATAAATATAGATAAAGGGAGACAATAACATGTAGCTGAACACAACCCTGAAAACGGTATCTGTAGTGGAGAGTAGATCAAATTCTTTTGAATTATATATCACTTCTTTTGAAGTGAGACTGTAAGAAATATAACAGGTAAAATTTCAATATGATGATAGTAATTTTTAAAAATTCAGTAAGGCAGTAGGAAAACTAAAAAAAAAACATTTAAATAACTGATTGTGGTAAAATGAGACCCAGTAATGATAATAATTACTCTCAAATCACAAGCTGTGTCTGGCAAATTCTGCTGTCAATTGGGAATGATGAACTCAGACAAGACACTCTGACCCATATTTGAAATCATCTGAAGTGAAAAAATAAGGGGAGGTGGGGGACTGTGAGAACAATCTTGGAATCTCATTTAGGGGAAAAGTCAAACAGTACCAGCAGGTAAAGCTGGGGGGATTTTTCTCACTGGGCAGGTGAGGATAAATACAAAGGCTGAGTCTGGAATCTGTGGAAACACAGAGGAAGCTGCCCCATAAATAAAACCATTCCATTACAATTTCACAGTTTATACAAACTTAATTTGCTTTTTGATTGGTTGTTTGTATATTTTGAGTCAGGGAAAAGTCCTAGAAAAGTTATTCTTCTCTTTCCTACTTAGTCTACGATACACTTCCTTGGTTTTGAGGACTCACTGCTGCTTCTCTACTCCTACATTAAGTGATACTGGAGACCACTCTTTGGTCCTGGCACCAAATGGCAAATGTCATCATGCTTATGCTGTTAAACGCTTGTAGTGTCCAAAAGAAGGTAACTGCATCCAAGGTGCTTACTGTGAATTGTCCTTTGGCCATGTCAGCTGCTGAGCTGTGTCAGGAACTGCTCAGGGCAGTATGTGTCAGCTTCTGCCAACAGCACTGGGAACAGGGCTCAAACACTGGCTGAATTCACTGTAGACTCACCCACAACAGTGCACAATGTTACAGTCACTCACCAGTGAGCATGTTACCAGAGAGAACTGAAGCAGAGACACTTGCTGTGTCATACAAGCTGTTGTATGCCTCATGGGAACTGCATCTGAGGGGTGAAAACCACATTCAGGGGACTTTTTTTCAGATAATAAGGGTTACTGGAAGTGCTGCTTTTTCTTGAATAGGGCTGCTTTGTATTTTTATTGAGACAAAAGCAAAGAACTCAGGTACAGGATTCTAACATTTTCTGAAGAAAATGCATACTTATAAAGTGTGTCCTCACTTGATGACTGAGATGCCAGTCAGGAAGGATGAATGAGCTATTGTGAAAAAATTGTCACAGAATGAAGACTACATTGGCACTTTGCTTAAAATTTTTTCTATAAGATGCTCAGTTTGGTCCTTCATTTTAGAACTAAGGAAAACACAGAAACCTTTCTGATTAAAATTGAATTTTATTCATGAAAGCCAACATAAGGGAAAAATATCATAAAACCTCGATGTTACAATACTATTCCACTTTTTATTTTATTTTAGTGGTGGTGGGGTGCTACACGGTTCACAGACTAACAATTTAGGGATCCTGAAGAAGGAAGAGGATAAGATAAAAAGAATGAAGGGAAAGGTATGTCAGCTCTGTGAGAGCTGGATGAGTTACAGGATGGGTAGAATCATGAATTAGAAAAATTGTGAGTTCACTGATGTTACCACCAAGGTTTAGAAATCCCTGTTACTGAAAACAACATGAGCACTGGAAAATAAAATTACCTCTGCTTTGTCATTGTCCTGAAGCTATAAAGGACATTTTTTGGTAAAGAGCGGCTTTTAGTTACACAAAGTGGAAGGAGTGTAGCCAGCAAGTACAGGAAGGTGAGCCTTCCCCTCTATTTGGCAGTGCTGACATCTTATCTGTAGTGTTGCGTTTAGATTTGGGCTCTGCAGTACAAGAAAGATATTGATATTCTGCAAAGAGTCCAGTGGGGCCACCACGCTGACCAGGGAACTGAATGGAGTACACAGCGTACAGGGAGATTCTGAAAGAGCTGCATCAGTTCATCCTGGAAAAGAGAAAGCTCAGGGGAGACCTTAGTGCTCTCTGCAACTACCTGCTGGGAGAACACAGAGACAGATTATTTTCTGGTTAGAGGAAAGAACAAAAAATATTACTATGAAATAGGTCAAATTCTGGACCACAGTGCCTAGAGAGGTTGTGAAGGGAACTACCCTGGGACATGTTCAAGGCTCAATGAGACACAGCCCTGAGAAAACTGCCCTGTTTTGAGCAGCGGGTTGGATGAGGTGACCTCTGGAGGTCCCTCTCAGTTTAAATTATTCTATGGCTCTATTATAAGTAAAATCAGAGTCCTGCTAGCAATACACGGTTGGTTATACCCACAATGTCAAGGCACACAAACAGTACTCAAAGTGAGGGAAGTAAAGCAAGAGGCATGTGAGAACTGGGAACTCCTGCCTTACAAAGGGACAAGCTGCCCCCTGCGAAATAGGAGCTTCCTCCCATTTAGGAGAGGAATGAGAGATTTGTGTCCTGTTGCCTTATACAGGAGGAAATGGAGCCAATATTTCTTAGGAAGGATCAGCTCCCATCTTTTGCTGCCTGTCACAACAACAAGCATTTTGCTGTATGAGAGCAACAGCTGCTGAGCCAGTCTGCTCCGCAGCACCCACTGGATGTACGAGCTGCCTCCCTCAGGGAAACCCATGGCTCTTTTACAAGGCAGCAGCTTTTGCTGAGTAATACACCCACAGGTCACCGCAATGTGTCACTCTGATAACAGACAAAGGCATATATGTTCTAAAGTGTCAGCTGGCTTTGTATACATCATCTCAGACAGCTGTAAAGTGGGGATTCATGTAATATTAGGAAACATAAGGTACCCATCTAGAGCTTAGTTAATGACCTGTGTCATTAACCTTTTATATTCAATGAGAAGAAATAGGGGATGGGTGTGTTTTTTCTATTGTACAATTTTGCTCACTGATTTTAATATTGGCTTCATTGTAGAAAGAATTGCGCATTCTGGTGTTTATTTCTCTCCACTGATCTGGTGACTTAGTCAGCTGCAGGCCTCTGTACTGTAGCTGTCCAGATATGATCAGACAAATCTCACCTAAAATGCTATAAGATCCACACATTTCTACCAGAATGGCTGGGAGTTATTGGTGCCCAGCACTCCCAACAATCACATTTTAAAGTGTCACAAGAGGGCATTGATACAGATTGGACAACTTACACCACAGCAAATAAAAAACATGTATTACAGCAAGATTGTGTACATCTGCACGCATAAATGCATGAGAGATATCTGGATTCTGTGTGCCACGTTTGCCATTTCCGTGCTCCTCACTTGTATGGGAGAAGTGCAAGACAAATTTGTACTATACTTACAAAGTAATGGGGGATTTAGAGGATATTTTCTTCCGTTTGATTTTAAACTACGTATTTTTATCCTACAACAGTATGGCACAGGAAATCATGCTACAGAGGACTGAATGAGGTCTGCATCCCACTCCTATTGCTGCTGGCTTCACAGGACTAAAACGTTCCCTGTGATTCTGATAGCTCTGCAGATTGGTGCAGTGCTCTCTGTGGACCGTATCTAAAACACTGCTGCAAAAAAAAGTCTCTCCAAGAAGATTTTTTTTAATAGGTGCAGCAAAGGTATTCACACTAACTGCAGTGCTCCTCTATTATCTCTGGTATAGGCTGAACATGTATCTAAGAGGCTGTTTCAGCCTATAGGTTTCAAAAAGCTTTAAAGCACTGTGTCCTTGAAAAGTCTTGTCTCTCTAATGGAAAACATACAACTCTTATGAAAGCAGCTAGTGATGTAGCACATCTGCAGATAAACATCTAGGCTGGTTGTCAGCCAACAGTCTGCACTAGCAAGGTGCTGGGTGTCCTTTGATCCCATTTAGTCTCTATAGGAACTGAAGGTACTTAGTTCATTGCAAGATGTACCCGGAACCATTCAAGATAAGAGTATATGATTCTTAATTGTAAATTCTTACTTTTTCACAGCTGGTGCAAGAAGAAGTTGCCAGAAATGGTTCCTTTACTTTTGCCTGAACATGGAATCTCATTCAAGATTAGAGTTAAAAAATAAAGAAGCTGGAAGTTATTTTAGGATCTGTTGGTTTTGTTTGTTTGTTTGTTTGTTTTTTTATACCTCATCATGATTCCAAATCAAAGAGAATTTTCACAACTAACTTTAGTCTTGAACCATGGACTGGGTACTTTCGTAGAAGATGATAACAATTAACCCTTATGATCCTGAAACAATACAAGTCTTGATGCATTTCAACAATTTCAACTGGACAATATTTGAAAAAAAAAACCAAAAACAAACAAAAAAACAACAATCAAGCCAACAAAAAAACATCTGCACATTAAATGCCAATGTAACACAACCCAGAACTCTATTAGAAAAGGACAAATGAGTTTAGAGTAGTGTAAGAACCCTCACTTTATTGTCTTCCCACACTGTAAAAAAACTTCAACATGCAAGGTTTTTTTTTCTGAAAATTAAGCATGTTGGGTATCTGGGAAAGCCAAAACATTTATTAATAACTTGTGACAGCCCAACAGAATGATGTGCAATTCACATATTCCAAAATGACAGTCCCTTCTTATTTGGACTTGGGGAAACTCAGTGTTGCTTGATTGCATTATAGCAATTTTGGACTGTTTCTTTTCTTTCCAAAAAGGAAAGTGGCATGTCCTTCTGTGCACACAACCTCTCACAATGTTTTGATAAAGCTTTTTCTGGCATTATTTTTGGCCAGAAAATGTGGCCTCCAGAAATCACATTTCTTCCTGAAGGAGATACTGAACTGTATGAGAAATCCCCCAGGAACAAATGCTCTTTAGTCTAATCCTTACCTTAAGAGATTTAGTGTGAATGTTAATGTCTGATTTTTATCAGTGAGCTCTTTTCAGAATTTTGTATACAAAACTTGATGCTTTATAAAGAACCCACTAGAAATGGAAGCACAGACAGGAGCTATTAGTCAGGTATGGAAATTCAATTCCTTTGGGTATGATCCTCCAGCTTAAATCAAATAATCGCAGACATTGTGAAACTGCAGAAGAGGCAGTCTTCAGATATGCCCTTTTCTGCAGGGTGAGCTGCCAAATAATTTCAAGAGGGAATTACAGTAGCTGCAAGAATTAACTGCAGAGTGCAGGCTGCTAAGCGGGGTGCAGTAGGCTGAGATGGAAGCAGATTCTTACATAATTTAAATGCAGCAAAGGAGTGAGAAATGCCGACGATGAAGCTTTTCTCACATTATCACCACACTGCGGGTGTTTTCTCCTTATCAGAGCTGCCAAAGCAAACAATTCAAAAACTTAAATCAATTTTTCTACTAAAATGATTCTGTTTAATGTAATTATTAGAAATAAAAAGCAATGAAAAAAGTTTAATTAAGGCATTTTGAGGATGTTCACTACATTTTGTGAGAGAAAAAATTTTTAAGGAGCTTGTGGCAGGTTCTCTGGTGCACAAGTCTTGTGGTCAGTTGAGGAACACTGGACCAGAGAAATCCAGAACAATGCATCCCAGCTGATCAAAGCAGAAGGGCTGACCCATGTTTACCACTTCAAACAGGCCATGCCACACACTACACCAATGTCTTGAAAAAAGGAAAAAGGAAAGATAAAGGAAAATGTGGGTGTTTGGTCCTTTTTTCCACTCTTTGTGGAAAAAAAATAACAGAAATGTATCCAAATCAAATATCTCATCCACTCTGAAGGTGCTTGCAGTTAATTTGATCTGTGGATGATGCCCCTTCTTGTGTGACAAATATTTTTTCACCATGTAGAAGTGGCTGCACTTTCAATTGCACTCCCAGGTGTCACAACTTTGTCATATTCCTGAAAACTGAATGGAGCAAATACATGGGTTACAGTTGGAGTCTCTCACCTGAATATAAAGTCTGAAGTTATCTTCAGGGACAGCTGTAGGTAATTAGACAACAAGGAGCATCTTCAGATGCCCTGCAACCTAGAAAAGTGTCAAATTGTTTCAGAAAAATACGTGCTTCAAAAAGGGTGCAGCCACAGTCCCAAATAGCTCCGTTAATTCTTCTCCCGCTTCTTGTAGACTGGATGTCAGACCATTTATTCTGGAAAATATTTGTATTTTTGTGAGATTCCGGATCTAGATTTAAACAAAAGGGAGAGAGTGCTAATATTCAAAAGTATATGGATGAAAATCCATTTCCACATACTGTAATGCTTCCCCCTGTAATTTCATATATAGGATGACATGAAGGACTTCATATACAGGAGTCCCTGGAGAGTGCAAACAGTTTGGCATTGTCATCTGCAAAATCATGAACCTTATATGAGGGCGAAAAACATAAAAATCTTCCAAGAGTCTTTTCCTGGAGCTAGTCTTTTCCTGTTTATGAAGCACACTTGTACAAAACATAGCTAACAGAACTTGTTGTAAAGCTGCTGGCAAACTTTCTGTCCCCTTGATACTGTGTTTGAAAGATTTCCATGACATTTTTGTAAGCTAGGAGGTTAATGTTGCCATGTTGCTAAGGTTAGTGTTGCCATGCTCCTTATCTTCTAAGGACACACAGAGCAAATATCATCAATATGACCTTTTCTATAAGTGTCCCCCTTAAGGGACTGTAGTAATAATGTTCACCCTCTGTAGAAAGGGGAGGTGGCAGCAGTGAAGGACAATGACCCACCAGCAAGCTCATCTGCTCAAGAGCAGATGAAGGTGACACTGCCACTTTTATCACCACCTCTCGGTTCCCAGCTTTCTAACGGTTCCTGACGCAGGGATATGAATGCCTGCTCTTCTCCTACTACTTCCTCAGCAATATGCTCCATGATATTTTTAGGGTGGATGTGAATGAACTGTATCCACCCTACTCTGAATATCAACATATGTTCAAGCTGCCTTTCACTAAGCACAATCTGACTTTTCTGTGATACTGCAGTCTCGCTGCTTCTTGCATTTCTTCGTTTTGAGAGCCATTTTCACACATGGTACATTAGATAATTCCCTAGGCAGCAGCAGCACAATTTTGTTTTGTTTCCATTTGTTCCTTTTTAGGAAGCCCTCCATGTAGATGAAGGGTTATATCTTATAGTTATGTCTGTAAGTAATCCCTCTCTGCTCACTGTGGCTTTTTAGGAGTGAAAGGAAGTCAAATGGCAGTGAATCCACACAACAAATGCTGTTTCCAAGTCCTGTATGTTTCAGAGCACAAACCCACATCGTTTAATGCTGTTAGAAATCTTGGCTGTGGGTGTCATTCAACAGAAAAAAAGGAGATTACATTCCTGCATACAGCAGCATGTTCCTGCCTCAATTCCTGACTTTTGGAGGTTCTTGAGTGATAGAATGGGGTACGATCTGGTCTATTTCAAAATCTTGTCATCGTCCTGTCAGTCAAGCAGTGGACCTGTGTTTTAGCATGTTTAGGGTATTTTTCACTAATACTTTTTTCCTTTTTTTCTATTAAATTCTCCTTGAGGAGCTTGAAGGTCTCTCTTTCATTTATTAAGTGCTTTCTTTTATCTCTGTCACCACAAGCAGCCCACACAGTTATTGGCCAAAAGTTACAAAGACAATAATTCCTGTGCTAACATCTTTGAAAAACAGCTTTGGAAATGACCCAGCTCCTAGTTAATGGGAATCCATATAAGGATAATCAAGCCCATTAATGAACATGGTGTTCATCAGTTTTAACATGTAAAGCAAGGACATGAAACATGAACAACTCATGAAGGCTGTAAATGGTTTACTGATGGAGGGCAGATGCACTCTGGAGAACCAGCCTGAAAGGAAACTGCAGCACTGGTAATGGGTCTGTTCAAAAACATATCACAGGAACCAGATAAAACTATTTTTTAAAAGCAATTTGATTAATTTTTGTGGTATTACCAAAATTTCCATGTCATCAAATTAGGTCAGAAAGAACTGTCTGTGCTGAAGACAAAAAGGTTGATGTGTATGTTAATCATGGATTTGGCCTGTAATCTATTAAGAAATCTATTTTTGTATTTATTTTAGTATTCCTTAATTGCACGTATTCCCAAGAGATGGAAAAGAAAAATTCACAAGACATTGTCAGAAGCGTTCTCGAGGTTTTGATAACTTATTAAGGAGGATTTTAATCTGTTTTACTTCATATTATAGGCACATTTCTCATCTTCTAAGCGGGGAGGAGGGAAAATCCTCATTTTTATTTAATTTCCTAAAGGTCAGAAGAAAAGGTTGTGCTTCAGAAGATGAATCTTTCAGATGGGAAAAATATGAAAGAGAATCAGAAGAGGATGTGACATATGGTTACTTTAACAATTATTTTATAATCTATTTATACTGTTTGACTACGAGAGAATGTTGTTCATTTAAAATACTAGCAACCTTAGAAATCAGTATCAGTTAACCACAAAAAAGATTGTGGCAGAGCAGGTCTTTCTAGTACATGATGACACATCTCCTACACGACTCTTCAAATGACTGGTTTATTTACTAATTTCTTCCCATGTGAAAAAAAATAAAGTCAGCATGCTATAGCCTACTAACAGAGGCTACAAAGCTGTCCGACAGGTTTTTTCCAAACTAAATGCCTTGTTGAGACAAGGCGGAATTTCTGTAGTACATGTCTATCTCTACCACTTTGTTCTTAATTAATATTCTGCAGATGGACCCCTGGCTTGCTTGTTCAATGTGGCAGTCATTAAGAAGTGCAGAAAGTCAATCAAACTGCATTTATGAAACTGGACAATATGAGAAGACATATCACTAGCATTTTGAACACACTCAAAATGATAATGGTTCAATTCTGCAATGGGATGACATACATATTAACATCAGAAATACTGAGCTGCAGCTGCCAAGGAGAGAATGGAGAGCCAGCTACACAGAGGTCTCATGGCAGAGTTAAAGCCACTCACTTTTATGTGTGAGTATATCTCTCATATGTATTATGAGAGAATAAAATATAATACTGAAATAAAAAAAACATCCTATCATTGCCCAACTCTTTAGGGAGTCATTTTACAAATTCAATAATGAGAGTAGAGTTATAATAAAAAAGAACTGGCTCAGAAGAAGTGGTCAGAGACAAGAATGGGAAGATTACTCATAAATAAGCAAAACAGTATAAAATCGTTAAAAAAAAAAAAAAAAAACCCTAATACATTTTTAACCTGTGGAACTCACTGCCTAGAGATCCTGTTCAGATAAGAAAAAAAAATTACCAGCTTACTACTGAAAAGACGATATCACAACAGATGAGACTTTAAGAGTTGGGAAATTAAACACTCCCATTCACATCTACCAGCAAGAACAACAGAAATTAGAATCATAGAATCACAGAGCCATAGAATGGTTTAGGTTGGAAGGGACCTTAAAGATCATCTAGATCAACCCACCTGCCTGGGGCAGGGACATTTTCCACTATATCAGGTTGCTCATAGAATATAATTAGATATTCCAAAATATTTGCCTAGCCTATATACGTGTCTCTGCAATTCTTTGGGTGACTTAAAGTGATGTGCCTAGGGCAATTATATCTGAAGAAATCTAAAGTAGTGGATAAGTCACTGGTTAAGTGTCCCCTGTTTGATTCTAGATGGAGACAATGTTGGCAAAATATTTCATGTTTTTCAATTGGATATCCCTCTTTTCAGGCACTAAACTTGTTCTACTCTCTTCAGCTTGTCTCTTATCAATCTTTCTCACTATCTTTCTCATATATTACATCTCTCTACCAATAATGAATCAATCAGAAATAAATGGGGCAAGTATAAGTGATAAATTAGACAGATGTCTCCCACCTTCCTGCATTTAGCTCTCTTAATCTTGAGTCTGTCTGGGGAATGTAGGCTTCTCTAAGCACCTGCTTCAAGGGGATATTTATCTTGACAGCAGTCTGTGGGATACCCCACAATACAATTATATTTTATGAAGTAGCTAACACCTCTGTGAAGAGTTCTGCTATCATTATCAGGCACACTTCTCTGGGAACATTATCTCAATTTGTAAAAGGAATAATTACAGAGAGGCTACATAGCTGCCAGTTTTATTAACTCAGTATAGTGCTGGGATAGTACTTCTTTATGGTCCTCTCCTTGCCCTTCCCTTCCCTTCCCTTCCCTTCCCTTCCCTTCCCTTCCCACATGCAGATAAAATAGGCTGTCCTCTAACAAGGTTTTAATACTGGCAGGCCTGTATTTGCTCCCAGGTAAGCTTCACTTGGTCTGACAGTTAGACCAAAGAAGATTTTGGTCTTTCTCCATCTATTTAAATCAAGCGGTGAAATTTATAGTCATATGCTTGAAGCTGCAAAATAACATCTAGTTTCCAAAAACTTCCCAGAACTTCCTTTTTCCAGTTTGTATACATAACTTCAGAAATTTAGGTCATGAAAGTTCACAGAATGATTCTTAAAGTAGCCCACAGAACTTAGGGGCAAGTAGTTCCATTGACTTCACCAAGATTTGTGTTTCTTTTTACTTGAAATTTTTTGGATAATCCCTAACCAAAGATACTTGTTTAGCCTTACGGATATGGTACACTTTGTGTTTCTAATCTCATCACCATTTAATTTTCCATCCATATAAAAAAACTGTTTAAGTTTGGTGACAGAATGCCTAGGTTCGTTTGTGGTCTAGAAGAGGGAGAAGGAAGGAGATCTCCATGGCACATAGCCTGGAGAATACAGACCCTGGGAATGAGCAGGCAACAGCCCGTTGCCTTCTCCTGGGAGAAAAGGACCTGTCAACACTGCTGCATTGCTTTGAGAATTCCCTACTTCTCTCATAGCTTCCTCAGCACCCTGAAGAAATTACTCTCCTTAAGCCCATTTAAGCAGCTGTTCTTCACGGCTGTGGAATCAAACCTGCCTGCCAGCTAATGAAGAATGCATTGCTTGATAAATAACAGTCTACAATCATTTACAGATTCTATCACCACCATTTCAATCTGTTCTTCTTGTCTTAGAAACTTAAAGGATTACATGTGAACAGCTGCAATTATTTCTCTGCAAAATCGATCACAATTTTTTTTTTTTTTTAGTCAAACTTTACTCCCTGGCATATTAATTAAACTGTCATTGCGAAGATCTTTAGTGACATTTTTTTGTCAGGTTGAAACTGGCATGAGTTCATTTTTAGTTTTTTTAAGACTGGTTTGTGATAATGCTGATTTAATTGAGTGTGTTATCTGGTGATCTTCTGCTACTGTGTCAGTACTTGTCACTTTGGATGTAGAAAAAGGTCCAGCCTGAATCCATTTGAGTTCTGTATGTCCAGTAAGGGATCTTAGGACTTTGTTCTAGCCTTATATCCTTTTATTTCCTACATGTCATTCGGCTCAGAAAATTTCAGTAACTACTTTTTTTTTTTTTTTTTTTTTTTTTCTAAAGAAATAGATTCTTTTTAAGGGCTCAAAATTTCTTGAGCCAAACATGCATTAACACTAGCTTAAGTTTCATTTCTAGGTTTCATTTCTGCTCAGGAAAGTTAACTTCTGCTCAGCTTTACTTTCCACTGGCACAAACACAGAGGATAAAGTCTGTAAAGCTATGCCTCTTGGGAAATGTAAATGGCCAAATGGTTTAGAGAAAGTCAAGTGAATACCTCTTGTGCTCATGGAACTGTGCTAAATTCCAGCCTGAGCTCTCCCATTGTGTTGGACTCATCTTTCCTTTCTGTGGTTGTGATAACACCCATAGGGAATTGAGAGTTGTCTGCCTGCATCTTTTCCTTATAAAGAACAAAAGTGAGAAAAACACATTCCGACAACAAAGCTAAGTTTTATTAAAACAAGTTAAATTTCAAGTAGAATAAATTCAGATTTTCTGAGTGGGAGAATACATCTGGTCTTAAAAAATGCTTTATGCTTCCCTGTCAGGTGCATCCCTCAAGATACCTTCCTCTCTTGAGTCTTACCCCCTTCAGGTCACCATAAAGTTTGCCTATTTATTTCTGGATTCAAGTAAAATATTCTTCTTTACACAGATTTGGCTGGTTTATCTGGTTATCAGCAGATCTGTTCATCTCAAGCATTTCACAGTGTCTTCTTATTCACCAAGTTCCCTGTTTGCTCTAATTCTCTCTGCACTGCAGGAGCACCCTTGTCTTCTTCCCCAGATTTTTCTACTGGAAGATACAATCTACACCACCCTCTGCAGGGTCTGCATGGCACAGTGAAACGGCCAGAACAAGGTGTCTCCTTGCTACCTGGGTAACCTTTCCGCAAAGCTAAATGCACAGCTGCATTCAATATATGTTGAACAAATCAACAAAACATATTCCCGGCACAAGTTGTGAACATCCCCTATAACAACCTAGGTTACATTTTGAGGAGAAAACCTTGCTAGGGATGATAGTCAGAATTAGGTTCTTTCTTACATTCCACAAAACTTCCCTCACAGGCAGCTACAACATTGACCATAATATGGAATGGGTTCCAGTGTCCTGGAATATATTGGTTAAAGAAAAAAAAAAACCAACAAAAAAACCCCAAACAAGATTAAAAAGTGCTGTAGCAGAACATCACTGATAAAAAACAGTTCTTTTTTATTAAATTTCCACCTTGACTATGTGTCCCAAATGTAAGACAAGGATTCCAACTTCAGTCCATCATAATGAGAATTTTATGGTTCCTTCTAAAATACTAAGCTTTGATAATATACCTATTATTTTGAACTCTACTCATTTCAACCAGTGTCTTTGCTTTCATGTGCCTTGTGTTAACCTTGTGAAAGAGCTGCATGTTCCATATTTTCCCTACCAAATGGTGGATTCACTGTGCATACGCAATGATGGGTTTCAAGAGCTGTAGTCTAGGCCTACGACTTTCACAGATGCTGTGAACTTAATGTATGTATAAGGCAGAACTCCAGGCCAAGCCTTGTGCACCCAGTGTCCTCAAGTAGGTTTACAGTGCCTGCTCAGCATTCAAGTAACATAAAGAAAATCTGGCGTACAGAAGTGACAGATTTCCTTCTCACAGCCAGACTGATACATTCTTCTCATGTTTGTGTAGGGTGCGGGAAGGAAAGGCCATCAAGGAGGAATACGGCATAAAAGAGATGTTGCTGTTCTTAAGGCATCTCCTCTGGACTATATTTCACAGCCATTTCCGTGTTGCATCCAGAGACAAGATTGCCAGGTCAGGACAACAGGCGATGTGTACTGTGTGCAGGTGTTGGACTGCAGGCTCAGACTCTTTATCCTAAACTATCTGACAAGAAAAGTCACCCTAAGCCATTGTAACATTTCTTTCTTTCTTTCTGCAATTTTTGGATGAAACTTGATGGAAATACTCCAA
Source organism: Athene cunicularia (assembly GCF_003259725.1). Classification (NCBI taxonomy): domain Eukaryota; kingdom Metazoa; phylum Chordata; class Aves; order Strigiformes; family Strigidae; genus Athene; species Athene cunicularia. Next base: position 12,410,232 of record NW_020799097.1, read on the forward strand.
TAGTAATAGTGCCAGATGCAATAACAGAAGCTGCAATAATGGCCCATTTTTTTCTCTTGAAAAAAATTCCAAGTACTCAAAAGAATGTGAAAACGAACCTCATAGCAGTATTAACTGAGATGTGCCACCATACCAACAACAACTCTGACATTACATTCAGTAAAATTCCAAACTGTAACAGCTTTCTATTCAGATAGAAAGACCCACTTAAATGACTACAGAAGTCAGAAGAAAACAGGTTAAGTTGAATAGATATCTGGGAGTTCCTCAGTATTCCTTCAAACTGATATGAATACCTCTAATCAGATTAAAACAATTTATTATATGTCATGTTAAGTTGGGCCAGGGTACAGAGCTCTTCTTCACTGTCAAGTTTGTCATTCTAATGTATGTCTCTGAAATTTGGAGATCTAATGTTGTATGCTGGATAAAATTTTAATTTCAATTTTTCTAATTACATTTCTATGGTTTTGCTAGCTCAGACTATTTCCCATCACTCTCTAGTTTTTTTCCTTCAAGACAATGTATGTAAAAACTAAGTTAGGTGCTCTCTTGGAGTTGGATTCAGAAAGAAAGCTACAAAACTGCAAAGAAAGTATGAAAATAGTAAGCCAAACTCATAATTTCATATGTACATTGGGACTGAAAATTAATTGAACATTATGGGATATGATGATGTGACAGAATGTTGGAATGATTTCATCGAAGTACTTTCAATAGAAATGGTCTTTGAACCTGCATGAAACAAAACACCCAAAGTATTTTTAGCATATAAAGCTCAGTCAGAAAGTTTCAAGTAAAAGTCTGGTTTTGTCAGGTTCTTTTTATTTTTAAGAATGTAGTGGTGGGTTAATTTTGTAAGCTGAACATTCTGAGTCCTGAAAAATACTTCTTGTCTTTGACAAATACTTAAGATTCTTCACTTCACTAGATTTAAAAAAAAATGTTAACACATCTTTCACTGATTTTTAACAATATGCTACATTATGTTCATTAGGAGTCTAGAAATAAACAAAAAAATGTTTAGAGCCTTTCTTGGGAAATTAATTGTAGTCACAATGAATTTTCTTATACAAACTAGTGTAAATTGCCTATAAATAATAAGTGTCCGTGCTGAACACAACAGTAAAAAAAGAGATATATACTAAAAGTTTATAGTAATAAGTTATTCTTAAGGAAGGAAGGAAGGAAGGAAGGAAGGAAGGAAGGAAGGAAGGATAATAGGATTTTTACAGTATTTGATCTCATAAACATCACCAGATCACATCACACTCAGCTCCCTTGGCAACCATAAGCTATGTCTCTTAATTCCAATGTTAATTTCTGACCAGCTGGTTCTTGGTATTTTTTTTACTGAAGTCTGTGGCATCAGTCCTGTGCTGGAGGGAAAATATTAACAAGATCACTCTCTTCATATGGCCAGACATGTCTAAGGCAATAAGAAAAGTTTCTATAGTTACATCAGTGATGAAAGGAAGACTAGAGAAAATATGGGCCCTCTCCAGGACGAAACAGGAGACTTGGTTACTCAGTATATGGAGAAGGATGAGGTCCTTGTGAGAGACAACTTGTAAAAGTAAGAATCAGGCCTGCAAGAAACAAAGACTGAGAAAAACAGCCTGAGAAAAAGATAAAGGATAGTGGGGGGAGCTGAGGCCCTCCAAGCTAAGGACTGTCTCAAACACAAGCAATGAAACTGTAATCACGGGGTGGATAGTGTGGAGGTCGAAGCTGATAAGGCTGCCTGAATAACACAGGATGCAGCTGGAGGGGGGAGCCCTGTGGAGACAGGATGGTTCTGCTCAGGTGCACCTGACTAAATTTCAAAGGCCATCTGTTCGGTGAATGACCTTTGCTTCATAACCCATGAAACGCATATTAAAGTTGTCACCCCTGAATATAGGGGGTCACAACTAATGAAGACTAACAAGATCATGCTAATTACATCATTCCATGAAACACCTTACCCCTCCCCATGCAGGCAATATGTGGGTATGTGGGTTGACCTAAGAGATGGACCCAAGGAAATCGTATAAATCAGAGAGGGCAGGGAAGGGGGGCCCAGAGACTGAAGTGAAGCCAAGAAGATGGATACCTCCGTGAACCTTCACTGGCAGGATCAATGCAGGAACCCAGACCAGTGATCTCTATTCTCTGTTCTCTCCTTCTCCTTCCTTTTCTTTTTCCCCTTTATCTTCACTAACATTAAGCAATGCAAGGCATATTGTATTGCTTGCCATAACTTGTTATATACTTGGCCAATTATTGTGTATCCAATTAGTACATTGTGGGAAGTTAATAAATGTCTGGACTTTAAGACTTGTCTCACTGTTGTCCACTCCACTGGGCATTTACGTATCTGAGCCACTTGTCTGCCTCGTCTGAGTGGGATTTGACAGTACTCAACATAATTTTTGCCCCAGTCTTCAGCAGCAACTGCACCAGCCACACCGCTCAAGTCACAGAAGGAAACAACAGGGACTGGGGGAATGAAGAACCACCCACTGTAAAAGAAGATCAGGTCTGAGGTCACCAGAAGAACCTGAAGTTGTATAAGTCCGTGGGACCTGATGAGATGCATCTGCAAGTCCTGAGGGAACTGGTGGACGAAGTGGCTAAGCCACTATCCATCATATTTGAGAAGTCATGGCAGTCTGGTGAAATCCCCTCTGACTGGAAGAGGGGAAACATAACCCCTGTTTTTAAAAGGGGAAAAAAGGAAGACCAAAGAACTACAGGTTAGTCAGTCTCATCTCTGTGCCTGGCAAAATCATGCAGCTGATCTTCATGGAAACTATGCCAGGGCACATGGAAAATAAGGAGGTGGTTGGTGACAGCCAACATGGCTTCTTTAAGGGCAAATCATCCCTGACAAATTTGGTGGGTTTCTACAATGGGCTTATAGTGTTGGTGGAAAAAGGAAGAGCAACTGATGTCATCTCCCTGGATGATGCAATGCATTTGACACTGTCAAACATGACATCCTTGTCTCTAAATTGTAAAGAAATTAATTTGACTGATGGACCCCTCTGTGGATAAGGAATTGGCTGGATGGTCATGCTTAAAGTGTTGGGGTCAACAGCTTGATATCTAATGTGGAGGCCAGTGATGAGTGATGTTCCTCAACGTTGGTGTTGGGATCAGCACTGTTTAACATCTTTGTTGGGGACAGGGACAGTGGGATTGAGTGCACCCTCAGCAAGTTTGCTGACACCAAGCTGTGTGGTACAGTCAACATGCTGGAGGGAAGGGACCTTGACAGGCTTGAGATGGGCCTGTGTGAACCTCATGAAGTTCAGCAAGGCCAAGTGCAAGGTTCTGCACATGGGTTGGGGCAATTCCAAGCACAAACACAAGCTCAGTAAAGAGTGGATTGAGAGCAACCCTGCAGAGAAATATGTGGAGGTGTTGGATGGAAAACTAACTATGAGCCAGAAATGTGCGCTCGTGGCCCAGAAAGCTGGCTATCCTCAGCTGTATCAAGAGAAACATGACCAGCAGGTTGAGGGAGGCTATTCTACCCCTCTACTTTTCTTTCATGAGACTCCACCTGTAGTACTGTCTCCAGTTCTACCGTTCCCAGTATAAGGACATGGACCTAATGAAGTGAGTCCAGAGGGGGGCCATGAATGTGATCAAGGGGTTGCATCACCTCCCTTATGAGGACAGACTGAGACATCTGGGGTTGCCTGGAGCAGGCTCCAGGAAGACATATAGCAGCCTTCCAGTACTTAAAGGGGGCCTGCAGGAAAGATGGGGAGGGACTTTTCATCAGGGAGTGCAGTGATAGAACAAGGGATAATGGTTTCAAACTGAAAGAGGGTAGATTTAGATTAGATGTAAGGAAGAAATTCTTTCCTGTGAGGGTGGTGAGACAGGTTGCCCAGAGAAGCTGTGGCTGCCCCCTCCCTAGAAGTGTTCCAGGCCAGGTTGGACGGGGCTTTGAGCAACCTGGGCTAGTGGAAGGTGTCCCTGCCCATGGCTGGGGTGGTGGAACTATGTGGTATTTAATGTCCCTTCCAAGCCAAACCATTCTGTGATTCTATGATATATCCTTAACTTTTGGATTAAGGAGACAACACTGCAATTTTCTAAGTTTTCATCTTGGTATCTTTTTTTTTTCTTTTTTTCTTTTTTTTTAAATTGCCATGTACTGTTAGGGAGTGCTGAATCTGACAGCCTGTAGACATGAGGCTCCATACTCCCAGGTCTAACCATCAGTGAAGGTGAGTTTGTATTCCCAGAAAGCACACATGAGAATACATGTATACAACAGACATATACATACACAGATCTATATGTAGAGAAACACTCTTTCAAACACAGATGGCAGCAGTGGCCTTGTCCACTGTGTCCACTGTGTCCACTGGTCATTATTCATCCTCCTATGACAGCCATTGTTATTAGGATTATCCTACTTGTCTTTTTTTCTCTATGCATCTCTGCATCACAAACCATGTGTTTGTGGATGTAAGTCTTCAGTCACTAACCCAAACTCTTATTTTTAAAGAAAACCCTGGTTAAAACATTTTGAGTGGTAGGGAATCCACTGTAGACGTTAAAAACAGTGTGTATGCCATTTATCCTCACAGATAACACAGACATGATCTTTCTATCTCAGACCTATCTAGTAGTTCCTTCATTGAGCCTATCTACTTAGAATTTCCAGCCACAGGATATATTATATTGCTGAAATGTACAATTGAAACTTTTGCCTTCAAATGACCAGTCCACAAACAGCTACTTACAAAGACAACAAGCTATTTCATGGTTTTGCTTCTCTAAATACACTGAATATGTTTTTATTGAGATGAAGTGCTGTTTTGAAGGAAATCTCCTTTCATCCCCTCTTATGACTCCTTGCTTCTCCTCATGACACAGCCTTGAATTGCACAGACTAGATTCTAGATGAACCTAAATCTGGGTAAGTACATGCTTCAGGAGGCTTTTTTATGTGATCCTGTCCCTTCTGAGTATGCAGACAACAGGACCAGACTAGAAGTAGTATTAGATAAAACTTGCATGCATTTTTAGTGTGGACATTTGGTATCTAGCACTAGCTGTATTATGCTGCAAATTCATTTCTAATTTTCACTGCCCATGAAATGAGTACAACCATTTTTTTCAGTGGCATTCACATAAAAATAAAATGACTTATGCTTAACACAGACCTCACTGTCTCTTTCAATCAAAAATGCTGTCCTAACTGATAATAAACAAATCCTGGTTTGTGGACTTTAAAATTGTTCTCTTTCTTTCCAAAATAGTTTTCCATCTTTTAAAATAAATGGTTTTAGAGATGACCAATGTAAAATAAATATCTTATTTGTTTATATTAAATAAAGCATTCCATTTAGCTGATGATCCCTATGTGCTGCTCCTTCAGTAATCCATCGTCTTCATTGCTTTCTAGAGCTTTGACCTATGTGTCATCTCCAACATTTTACAAAAAGTACTTTTCCATTCTAATCCAAGTCACTGATAGAGACATCAAGTAATATAGAATGAAGAACTGACTGCTAAAGGACACTATTAGAAAGACTTTTTAGAAAAGAAAAATCCCTCTCCCCCTTATAATGTACTATTAATTAATCATTTTGTATTCATCGTGTACTATGCTTGTACAGTTTTGTTCTGGTATTTAAATTTAAATGGCATGTGGTACCAATCTAGATGTCTCACAGAAGTCTCTGTTAACAGTGCTATTGCCTATATGGTCAATGATTTACATTTTACCTTCTCTGCTAGGCTAAGTGCCTTATGTAAAGTGTCCTGTTTCCTGACTGAGAAGTTTCACAGTTAAAAGTTTGTTAAGTCATGATCTTTCCATCCCATCCTCTTCATCATGGCTGAAAAACTGAAAAAGATGTAGCTGATTAGCAGAGTAGGAATAAAACTTAAGGGTTTATGAATTGAACACTAAGCAATGCTATTTTTCCAGTCTTATGTGAACCGTTAACACAAGAGAGCTTTTTAAATGTTATAAAGAGACATCTCTGGCTGTAATATCTGTGTCTGTGTCCAGTGTAGTTGTCTGCAGGACCACTTCATGGGACAGACAGTGGTGTATCCTGCCTGTGGGTTCTGATTTTATAAGAGTAATGATGATTTGCACTGGTTTGTTAGAAAAGGTTTTGAGTTCCCTAGGGTCTCAATCCTTTCACATCAAGCTTGTTATTTAAAGTTTGCAGCAATCTAATAGGTTTTCCAGTCAAAAAATCACCTTAACTAGCTTGTAAAATCCAAACAAATATTGCAAAGTTAATAATTTGTTTGTTTGTTTGTTAGAAATTATTTGCCATTATTGTGAGAGCATCTGTATGTTCACTTATTTTTTTTTCCTTCGGGGCTCAATAACACACCAAACTGCAAAATTATTTGACAGAAGGAATGTGAGCTGTTGCTTAGTTACAGCTGGTCCATGATGGCATCGGAACATTTCTGTTCCACAGTTATGTATATCATCAACTCCCACTGAATCTAATAGGAAGGTGAATCTACCTTTCAGTTAGATGCCATGTCAAAAGCTACATGGGATTAGAAAGAAATTGAATGGAAAACAATTAAGGAATTTTCCACTCCTCCTTTTCTGGGTCTAGTAAGATTTAGTCAGACTGAAAATATTTTGTACTAGGTACAGAAATAACTCAATATTTAGGTCAAGGTTTTTTTATGTGTTGAAAAAATTAATTGCAAAATGGGTCTAAATTATGAAGGACCAGTTCTGTCCTACTACATTTTCTATCAGTGTGTTGTTGTAAGAGCATGGGATATGAACCCTTGGCATAATAATTATGTCCCATCCATATAAAACATGTCATTGCTGCTCAGTTTCTATGACCATTCAGGAAGGTAAAACAAATAGTGGAGACTGAACACAAAAACCTCAGACATCAAGAAATTCAAGCAAACGAATCACAGAACCTTCTAGGTTGGAAAAGACCTTGAAGATCATCCAGTCCAACCATGAATCTAACATTGACAGTTCCCAACTACACCAGATCCCTCAGCACTGGGTCAACCCAACTCTTAAACACCTCCAGGGATGGGGACTCCACCACCTCCCCGGGCAGCCCATTCCAATGCCCAACAAACCCTTCTGGAAAGAAATGCTTCCTAATATCCAGTCTAAACCTTCCCTGGCACAGCTCGAGGCCATTCCCTCTTGTCCTATCACTTGTTACTCGGTTAAAGAGACTCATCCCCAGCTCTCTGCACCCTCCTTTCAGGGAGCTGTAGAGGGCGATGAGGTCTCCCCTCAGCCTCCTCTTCTCCAGACTAAACAACCCCAGTTCCCTCAGCCGCTCCCTGTACGACCTGTGCTCCAGACCCTGCACCAGCTCCCTTGCCCTTCTCTGGACACGCTCGAGTCATTCAATGTCCTTTTTTGGAGTGAGGGGCCCAAAACTGAACACAGGAATCGAGGGGCGGCCTCACCAGTGCCGAGTACAGGGGTCAGATCCCTTCCCTGTCCCTGCTGGCCACGCTATTGCTGACACAAGCCAGGATGCCATTGGCCTTCTTGGCCCCCTGGGCACACTGCTGGCTCCTGTTCAGCTGGCTGTCAATCAACACCCCCAGGTCCCTCTCTGACTGGCAATATATAATTTATCTTTCATTCATGACTGTTCTTCAAGCATGACAAAACTTAACTGCAGAGACTGAAGGAAGGGCTGAGGTTTCAAAACATAAGCACAGAAATATTCACTTGGCTTTCTGTCATGTTGAGTGAAAGTGAAATTCATTTCACCTAATTTCAGTGATCTAAAAGACATACTGTGTAAGTGATCTAGCAGATCAGCGAAGAGTGATAAGAACATTCAAAGGCAGTTCATCCCACTCTTAAGATATGTGACCAAGACAGATGGGATGAATCATCCTCTGGTACAGTCTTTTTTGCCCACTGACTTTAGTGGGAGCCTCAATGGGTAATTGGATATTTATCTTGGCTTAAATTAGGTGAGGTGAATTCCACCCCAATTTACCAAACAGTTGTGGTGCAGAAGTATATTTTCAAAGTGTAAAAATAAGTTCAATCTATAATGTGGTGCTATGAAAAGTTTGCAATTCTGGCAATCCATGTATGTATAACATTGCAGAAGTTGCAGCTGACAACCTAAGATGAGGGAAATAAGACTTTATTCCCAGTTCCTATCATTTTCCCTAGGCATATACAGCCCATCATAAAAGCTCTCCCAGAGATATGACTAAGAAATACAGGGGTTAGAAATCTTTTATATTTAAGCTTCTTCATTTGCTTAGTAAACCGGAACGATTTTAATGTGGATGTGCTTACAGCCAATCTGATTTGTCCAGTTTTTCATTGAAAAGGCCATGCTTGACTCTGGATATTAGATAGTATCACCCTATCTCTAACAGTGTGGATACAACAATCAATAAATAATTTTACTAACTTTTAGTTCAGGCATGACTGTATTAATATCAGGAGATTATCCAGGTTGAACCTGGAGAAGGGAAATAATTAGTAATACCAGTATATTCAAAGAAGGAATGAAGTAAATTGAGATTAAGCACACATCCACATAGGAAAGAGGGTGACATTTTATTACATGGGAAATAACACACTCATAATTCATTTATATTTGTACTTTGATTTCAAGTCTGGTACTCTGAAGATATACAAGGATGGTAGAAGTGAGTAACAACTAATATTTTTTTTTTTTATAGAGCCAGGTTAAAACAATGTCAGAAAACTTGAATAAAGTACATGTTTAGGCAGAGACTGATCAATGTTCCTGGTTTAGTTGAAGAATTTTTCACTGTTGTTACTTCTGCTATGCTTTTATTCTCTTGATGAATAAAACAGTTATCTTAATCTCACTTATTCAGTGAATACTATCTTCATAAGAGAATATTTTAAAGCCTCACACAAAGAGCTATTTTTCAAAATAGTATATACATCTCTTCTATCAGGTTATATGTGGGAGACAGACAAATCAACATCAGCCTGTCAGCTCTGCACAGCCCCTGAGACGCAGTTAGGCTTTGATGAATAACAGGCCTTGGGAGAAAGATAAGAAACTGCCAAGTTGTGCCAAGGTGGCAGGGAAAAACAATGGACAGCTGCAACACTGAGCTGTGGAAAAGTACTGAACTATGAGAAGTTACCGCTGCGTGAAGAGTGCGTGAACAAGAAGGTGACTGGTCTGCACAGCAAGTGTTAGAGTGGTCTTATGTTGATAGGAGAAAAGGTAGATAGTTGTTTAATTGCTGATTTGCTAATTATGAAGTAAGAGCTTTAACCATAGCATAAGTATGCACTATTGTAATAATAAAGGGTCTTTCCTTCTGCACTTCAGTGGAGAGTCCGTTCCTCAATTGCCACAGTTATAAGACCAATCCTATTTGCATGAAATAAAGACAGTTTTCCAGAATGATAATGATTAAACTAGAGAAAAAAAAAAAAGGCAGGGCCCTAGAAAGATTGGCATTTTGCATTAAACCATGTGAGAAGAGACTGGCAGGGGAATAGATGCAGACTATGGCATTTCAAAGTACTGACACATGCAAAATATCCCTTCTGCTCAGTTAATCAATCATATTCTGCTAGATGAACATATTATCCTTCCAAGGAAAGAATGCAAATAACAGATGCCAAGGAGAAGGCTGAAACGCTTACTACAATATTTTTCTGTGATCTTCTCTCTCACTCACTCCGTCTATATATACAGACACACATGTTAAAATACTGGCAGAACACTTTGGGTAATAATTCCTTAGAAAACTAAAAAGAAAAGGGAGTGGCCATGATAAAGGAAAGTGAAGGCAAAGCATAGTCATAAGAGCATCACTGTGAACAACATCGAACCAAGTACATTGTGCAGCTATGAGGGATGACCTTATTTTGACTAAAATTCTGTGAGAAGCTACTGTAGTGCAGGAAAGAACTGTCTAAAGCAGTTCACTAACTGTCAGACATTTTCAGAAATACATGGGGAAAGATATTCAGTAGAATGTTCGGTAGTTATTTGTAAGGAAAGGGAATAGAGAAATAGTGGTAGTGTTGGAGTCCCATTAGTTCACTAGGAATAACAGAGTTCATATAATTAGTCCCAAGGTAATTATACAGCAGTACATTTAAATGCCATACCTTCTAATAGAGTAGAGAGCTTTTGTGCATATTAAGGAAAATAAGAAATTAGTAATATAAAGCTAACATTTGAAATTATTATGACTCAGTCAAAGCCAACTTATCTTTGGAAAAAACATTGCTCTTTCCATTTTTATGGATGAAAAATCCCTCCTAAAAGATTAGGAAGTGTGAGTACACAAGGAGCGTAGGACTGATCTCTGACAATTATTTTCTATGTGAAAGCTAATGAAGATTGGATTTTAAAATAACCAAAATCCTGAGTATGAAATTATCATGGTTCATAATTAACATAGCTAAGTCTTTCAAGTTCAGACTTTTAAAAATCAGTACTAAAAATTTCCTCCCATTTTTCAATGATAATATTGGTAACAATTGTGTGAGCTGATATGAAGTCAAAAGAGACAATAAATACTCATCAGATTAGTCTTGTAAACCTCAATGCGTAATAGAAATGGTAGAAAATTAAATTCAATGAAGGGAAAGAGTTTTACACAAGGAACAGCTCTACTCAGCTGTTTTTCACATCAGCCTCATTTCTATATATGTATACCCAGATTTCATTCTTATTCATAATTTTGGGCTGATATATTTTTCTAAGACTAAGCAATGTTGCAAAAACTTCCAAGCATTTTGTAAACTAATCTTTACAGTATAGATGTGGAAAACACATAAGGGTGAAGAAGACAACTATGCTTTCAGTCAATTAAGTTTTCCTCAAAAAATTAGTGATGGTTTTGACATTTATCAACAATCAACGTCCTGAAAAAACCTACAATTTCCCACATTTTCCTGAACTTTTCATTTAAATATAGAATATAAAATCAGACAGGTTTCTCTTGGTGGTGAAACCAGATAATTGTACATCTCTGTGGATATTTCAATTTATTTAGACTACCATCTGAATTATTTAAGTTTACTGATGTTACTTACTATCTCAGTTGCTATTGAACAATATGTGTACTGAACTTAAGTATCAGCAAAGCACAGCAGAGTGGAAATCCTCCAGAACCATTATTATTTTGAGAACTTGGGAGTGCTATGACGATGCTGGCCAGGATATTTGACCAGCCAGCTGTGTTATCTTGTAGGAGGACTGTAACAACAGTGTTACTGTCTGGTCCTGATCTCCCACTTGCTTGTGACAGCCCTGCCTAGGGCATCCAGTAAGTTTTGTTTCTCATTGATAGGACCCATCACCATTAATGGATCACTGACATGTAAACACAAACAAAATCAGAAAGGACAGACAGCTCCCAAAAATAGCTTCTTGGGAAACCATATATCTTGGTGGATCCCTTGAATAAGACCATGAAATGACTGGTCTAATTAGTCTGTGCTCATTGCTAGTGCTGAAATTCAGTTCTACAACATGTAAATGAGAGAAGAGGAATGTACATCTGTGGTTGATATTTGATGAACTAATAGATGCAATCAGGCATATAGGCTTTTTATGCTTTTACATTTTCCAGTTGAGCACCTTCCTCTAGCAGAGTTTGGTATAAGTTCTTAATATCACTGGTTAATACCGCTTTTTAATTAAAATGTTGGAATTTTAGTTCCGTCTCATATATTGACCCTTCCTCATGACATTTGTGCATGTTATCATGTAAAATGCCTGACAAAATAGTAGAGAAGAAATATAGCCAAAATTCCTCCACTGTAAAGGAACTGTTGGTGTTTATTATCCTTGTAAATGTAGAAATCTAAAACTATCACTGATTATTCTTACCCTGTCACCTCTGTTGAATGGGGGTCCCATTCTAACCTTTCTGTTGCTGGCTATGGACAACTTATCATTAGCAGACTCTCCTCCGTAAATTTCCTGCATGTTTGCCTACTCAGGCACAGCATCCAAGAAAGTAGAAACTAAAAGTTGTGGCAAGGAGCACAAACACAAGCAATTTCTCAGATGAAGCATGAATGGTTAAGTATCCCCATCATCTTGGTAGGCTTTTCCCTGCTGAGTACAGTGATGTAGTTTGTTACTCCTGGGCTTAGTGGTTTAACACAGGAAAAGTGCATAGAAACGTACTGTAACAGTGAAAAAAACGACAGTGTTTACTAAAGAGGAGGAATGATTTACCAAGTCTGCATTTCTCACAAAAATGACAACACACCCATAAGTGGAATTTAATTCTACAACAGAAGAAATAATTAAGTTTGGCTCTAGCTTGCTGGGTTGAGTCCCGCCAAACAAAATGAGAGGTATTCCTTGGCATCCCTAGTGGAATGACTTTTACCATTGTGACTTGCCAACAAATGTTCATGAAATACAAATACGACAGCTTCATTCATTCTGCTGTACAGATCGAGAATAGCCAAGATTCCCTTGATCAGTGGTTTAGAAACCTTAAAAAGATAATCAATGTTCAGATAAGGCTAAGTTTCAGGATGAAATGGACTTCCACTACTGCAGCCCTGGTCACTAGGAGGGACTGCATAGGAACCTGTCGTTTCTTCCTACGTGACAGATGCACAGCATCCCTAAAGGCCAGCTCTAGAGCAAACTCTTTTTAAAATTTGTATTTGTATTCTGTATCACAGTCATGCTTGGTATAAATCTGATTCATAACAGTAATGATACTGTCTTAATTAGATCTTTCCAGTATACCCCCACCCCCAATTTTTTATGTAAATACAGTGCATATGTACAGTACTTTGAAAACAAGAATAAAGACCAAATCTCCTACACATGTAGGAGATGTGAAGGTGGTGTGATTCACGGTAGGTTTCCAGTGTTAACCTCGGTTGCTGCAGAGGCTCTGTAATGTAATGGGAAGAGGTAAAAACTTAGCCACAGTAGCTTTGTTTCATGTATTTTCTCAGACCATCATGCTACAACAACAACACAACTTTATAAGAAATCAGATTGTTTTCTTAAATTATTCTGGGAAGGTAAATAAAGAACTTCATATATTTTCATTTGGTATCTGATCATTCCTTGAGAGGAGGTCTGATTATCTCTCTCCTTTGCTCCAGCTGAATTTTTGCTGGGGGATTCTGTTTTATCAAGCTCACTTCTGTGTTTATCTCTTACAGACTCGGTTTCTATGCAGCTGCACCTGCCAAGAAAGATTTGTTACAAAATTTCAACTTCTGCAAATGTCTGCAGCAAGGCTAATATACTATGCAAAGAACACCTTACATCTTCCCTTTCATCATTTTTATTTCTTAGCTATTAAAAAGAAGGTTGTTTTTTTCAGACCTTTTGCTGGTCTCTTCCTAACCTTATATTCTAATATGCATTTTTCAATGCAATTTTTTAATGTTTTCTAATGAGTTTCAACAAAGTCTTCAGTGACCATACTAATAATAAATCATTTGATTCCTGCCCTTTACAGATGATTCATTTAGATAGGTTAGTGTGCTGCTTCAAGAATGGTTTCTGCTGACTGATCATAGTGATATGCATCAGTGTGGCAAAGGGATTTAAAGTGGTTAATGTGTCTATCTATATAGCCGAGCAGAACTAATTGCCTTCAGTTTGGAAATTCAGAATGCTTTTATTGCCTGTGGAAGCCACTGAAGCCAAAACATAGCTGGGGGGGGGGCTGTAGTCAGCAAATTTTGGAATTGAAATGAGACTTGAGGGCACTCTGAAGCTTACCGTTGTAGGAAAGTGGTTCTGTTCTGTAAATTATGTTGATTGACCAAGCAAGTGAAAGTAATGCAACCTTCCTCTCAGAGGTGAAACTGCAGTCTATTTTCAGACTGGGTGAAATGTAAAAGAGGAAATCAAATGCTACCTCATAAACATCATGTCTGAGAATATTTCCAGTCAGAAGAACTAAGATAAATGTAGTAAAAGAAATATAAGAATTGACAGGGAAAGAGAACATTATTTTATATTCGTTAGAAAGCACATATCTTGAACCTTGAGTTTAAAAATAAGTACTGGAGTTGCATCAGCCACAGAATGGCATCTTGTGACTTTTCATGAATGATGTAATTACTGCTTTTTTCAAAGTAGTAAGAATTTTGTAGATGGTCAAAGATTAAGATATTCAACAAGAACAACACATGGAGTAAATGTACTTTTGTCAGAAAATATAAGGCAATAGTAAATTCCAGTAGCTGTCACCATAGAGTATTTTAAGAAAGGATTAAATATGTTTAGATCTATCAACAACATCTGTGTTTACACTGCTCAAAAATCTCTAAAGTTTATACACCTTTTTTTTTTTTTTTTTTTTTTTTTTTTTTTTTTTTTTTCTAGAACACTGTTCTAGAGTATTTTTCATGGGGCTAAGAAGAAATATCCCCACAGAGGATCTACTGAACAGTTTCCCATTATGCGAGTTCCTCATCTGCCTGGGTTAAAGATTGAGTGACCACATTCAGTATGAGAATTATGTGCTTTATTTATTTTCATGCCTATTTGTTCCTGGTTTTCTCAGAACTCTCCTAGCCATGGCTTCATATGCGATATTGCATATCACATATGCAAGGTTAGTGCATTAGTGCAGCATATTACCTACATCTTTACCGGACTATCAGACTTTTTTCCTCTTGTACCTTATATAACCTTGCTATGACTGTTCTTCCTCATCCTTCTGAAGTGTATTTTCTCTGCACAGCATGGGAAACCACCAAGCTTTCTCATGATGCATGATGAGAACACATTGCAGTCCTGTTGCATTCTCTGAAAAATCTTCCTACTTACTGTTCTCTTATCAGTCTGTGAACAGCTATGTTTTGTATTGAGGAATAATTATTAGTCACATATGATTGTCTTAGATACACTGGGGAATTTCAAATTGTTCTAGCTGCCTATGAGTAGGGTTTTAGATGGCTGAAGTAAAAGGGAATAAGATGCCAAATGACTTGTGTTCAAAGTGAACAGTCTATAATCACCAATCAGCTGAAAAGTAATTGATGACACTGGACAAGGTTTTAGCAGGGGAAGAGCAGGAGCTGCAGGGGTGGCCTCTGGGAGGAGGTCAGCTCCCTGAACAGGTCAGCTGTCCAGGCATCCAGCTGTAAGGGACCTATCACAGGTCAAATCTGAGCCCATCAGTGAAGTTCATGTGGCCTCTGTGAAAACATGTTTAAGAAAAGGCAAAAAACAGTGGGTAGAGAAAAGAGGAGGTGGGGAAAAGGTGCGAAACAACAGAGAGAACACTGAGATTAGAGGAGGAGAAGTGCTTCAGGCACTGGAGCAGAAATTCTCTGTAGCCCATGGAGAACCCATGCTGGAGCAGATTTCCTGCTGGACTGCAGCTCGTGGAGAGCCTGTGCCAGAGCAGGGGAAACAACAAAGAGAAACCACTATGAACTGACCACAACCTCTCCTTCATCCCCTCTGTGCTCTCTGGGGTAGAGATGGAGGAGTCTGGACTGAAGGAATGAAGCTCAGCCTGGCAGAGGGGAGAGAAACATGTTCCTTTAATGTTTGTCTTTTTGTGTCTCACTACTTGAAACTAATTTAATTAACAGCAAATTAAGTTAATTTTCCCCAAATCTGGTTTGCTAGTGACAGTAATTGTTAAACACCCTCCCTGTCTTTATCTTAACCCACAAACTGTTTTTTTCCTATTGTCCCCCCTGTTCTGATAAGGATGGTGCGTTAGTGAGTGGCTGGGTGGGAGTCTGACTGTTAGACTCACCACAGAAACATATTATTTGTGGAAAGACAGAATGAAAATGTAAAGGGTGCTTATTTCATATAGTCTGGGATAAAGATGAGGAAAAAAGGAACTATAGAAAGTTCGAATTATTTGATGTTATATTCACTTATTTTCATCATTAAAGAAACCCAAACAAAACCAAATACAGATTCAATAACACTGACAGGAATATTTAAAGCAATAAAAATATACCTCCTAACAGCGCCAAATCAACTTGTGGAACTCATTGCTAATATGAAAGCTAATGAGCCTAAGACTAACGCAGAAAGATTTAGGAAAACTTAAGGATTTGCATAGATGATGAGAATGTCCACATTTCAGTTGGAAAGGATTAAAAGAATATTAGAAGAGGATGGCTGAAAGGATATGTGTTGATGCCCCATGTCTCTATCTAAGGCTAAGGAGACAGTCCAAAAGTATATGTCTTCATGCCAGCCTCCTGCAAGATTTCTTGCACTGTCTTTTGAATAATTTTATACTGGTGCCTGTATGTGACAGGGTAATATCTCTGTCAATGCTCTGGTTTGCCCTGGTTGTTTCTGTATTCCTAGTTGTTTGGCAAATAGTTAAAAATTAATTTGCAATAAAAGGATTAGGTTCCAAATGGCTCACCAGGCTGATTACCTAATGAGGACAATTATTCTTTAATCAACATGATGCAGTTATAAGTGTGAGTCTTTGGAAAAGCAAGTCTGGAAAAGGAATTTGAAATAATTTGGCAGAAATCTGTTGCTGATGGTGACTTCACAGAATTGTAGCAAAGGATAGTTAAAAAGGCTCAAAAAAAGATCATTCTCATTTATTTGGGACCAAGTCAGTCCAGAGAGACATCTGACCTGTTCCTTGTATAACCTGTTTGTGTGTTTTACTACCCTAACCATGTCTAACGACAATACATCCTATAGTGTCCTAATATCTAACCTAATTTCTTCATGACCTTTCTTCAGTGAGTGAGGAGGAAAAGTGTTCATCAGCCTCTACCTAATGATATTTCATAAATTGTAAGTTATCTTGGGCTGTTCTTCTATAGTCTATAAAGGCCAGTCCCTTCAGCATTTTCTCATGGGTTGTGTCTTCTGTATCCATTATTCTTGTGCTACCCTGAACTCTTCCTGACTTACCTGAATTTTATTTAAAAGTTCAGTGTCCGGACTGAGCAGATTTTTTCAGATGACGCTTCTACAAGAGAAAAGTACAGTGGAAAACATGACCTCTTCTATCATATATATAATGCTCATTAATATTCCAAATTAGGCTAAGTTAAGATATATTAATTATTTTTACAATTCACTGCCCTGGTAGAACAGAATTTGAGAACATGAAGGACATTTCCATTTGCCGTGAAGTTTTCACATATTTAGTAATCAATTTTAAACTTTCTTTTTTTGAAGAATGCCACCTTGCCCTACTGTATTGATCAGCAACACTCACTTTGAAGGCTATTAGCTTTGTGTGTCTAAATAAACCTAACATGGTTGAGTTTCAGAACTTGATTTTAAAAAGGTATATAATCATATTTTTGACTGAAGGCTCTAGTTAAATGAAAATATTTATTATTATATTAAGAAAATATATTTATGAAAGGAAAATTATTTAAAGCTTTCTGGATGCCCCAGCTTCCTATATTTTTAAACAAATATGACATAACATATTTAATTCTGTTAAATATATGTATCCCAACATGACCCTTTTTGAAATAAAAAAAACCCAACAAAACCCAAAAAACTAATTTTTTAACACTCCTGAAAACTGTAAATTCCCTGCTTAATAAAAATCTTTTTACTTTTTCACTTTCCTCTTTGTCTCACAGGGCTCAGAAGTGGGAAGAGGTGAAATTTGTGGCCCACAGTGATGATTTATTATCTAGGTTACATTTCTTTCTCTCTCACATCAGTGGAAGCAGTGGTTGTTTTAAATTTCAACAATCAAAATTAAAAAAATAAAACACAAGAGTTTTATGCGTACATATTTATCCATTATTATCACTGTACAATAGATGACAAGGACATGGATACATATGAAAATATCAGGGGATGTCCTTATTCAGACAGAACACAACCACGAATCAAGAAAAGTTTTCTGCCTTCCTGCAGATTCTAGATGTAATAAGAAGATTTCTGTAATCATCATAAGCATGTGCAACAGAGAATCAAGCAGATTCTATCATTCAGTGTAACAATTTAGCCTTCATGTTTATTTCCGAGATTGATTTCCTAGGTAAAGTATATATGACCATGCTGACTGCGTATATGTTTGTGTCCTAGATAATTTCTAAACCTTTTAGCCAGTGCCAAAAAAAAAAAAAAAAAAAAAAAAAAAAAAAAAAAAAAAAAAAAAAACAGTTAATTTCCTACAATTTCTGGGAAATCGGTAGCTGGGAAGAAGACAGAGACCTCATAAACATCACCTGTAATGAAAAGGCTGCAGCATGAGCCAGGAGGATTACTGACAGATTAAGTTATCAAATCAATAACTAAACTGCCTTGATCCTTCCTCTGAGCTACAGCCTAGCTCTGGGTCTGCACTTATCATGCATGGCAGCATGAGGGAAAGGGACAGAAATTTTCCATGTCTAATGACATGGATATCTTTTACAGCTGTGCAGCATCCTGAATGTGTTTTGGTGAAGATTAGTGCAACAGGCTTTTGTGACTTGATTAGGACATAGCTAGCACAGCCAGCCTCTTGCCTGTCTTTGGAAGATATAGATCATTTCTCACAAAGAGGCTCCTGATGGTCTCATATCCTACTGTGCTACTTAATGGATTATCCGCTATCCTACATAGGAGAGCATTGATTTCCTGCTATTCAGCCTACAATAAATTAGCTAGTAATTAGCTTTATAAGGAACTTGCTGAATGAGTGATGTGAGAAGAGGAAATATTACACATTTTAAAGGGTTTATCCATTGTTCCTAGCTTTAACAACCTCATACTGGATGAAATTTTTTTCAGGCATTTCATTTTAAAAATGTCATTTTAAATTTTATTCTTTATCAGTGAAGTTCTCTGTCCTGTTTTCCATTTTCAGTAAGAAAAAAATGCTAAATAATTTAAATGTTAAAGATAAAGCAATGAGAGATGACAAAAGAGTGATCACCTTATTAAATATGAAGACTTTTTTCTGCAGTATATTGTATTGTTGTTTGTTTCGAAATGCCCTTGTCTTTGAAGTATCAGCTATAAAGATAAAATTAAAATGATATTTATATCAATCGTTGGGATAGTGAATCTTTTACTCTGGCAACTGTAATTGCAAATGTTTTTAGGAAAAAAACATAATATGATTTGCATTCCTGAGGATGTAATACTGCAAGATAATGGCACACAGAATTACCCAGAAAATTCTGCAAATGTTTGAAATATTAAATGAAAACTGGTTACAGATTATAAACATTAAATTTATAGAACATATTGATGTTATAAAACATAGCTGAAAGGAGAAAGAATGACCTCACTTAAGGAAAAAAAAAAGAAACCCCAGGTCTTAAATGAATGGAGAAACTATTTACAGAGGCACTGCTCTGGCTTGTGTAACAAGGTGAACATACTAATTAATCTCTTCTTAGCACATCATATTAGTACTTCTGCATTATCAGTTAGATAAGGAATATACAGTATGTTACAGAGAACAATTACGATGTGCAACAGTGCTGTGAAACAAGGTAATATTTTACATGGAGAAACAGTACACAGATTAAACTACTTATCTTAATGTAACAGTCACTGATACAGATGAGAACAACAAACAACAAGATAATTCCTGACTCCAGGTCCTAGGGAGTAATTACTAGGTAAAAAAAAATTCCCACCTTTATAAAACTGTGATGAAATTAGGTAGCACATTTGTAACCAAATTATTTCACTTTCCATATTTCCCTCATGAAATTTCAGGCTCAGGGAACCTCCCAATTTGTGAACATGACTTATATCATCTTCTGTCATCTTTAGAAATATTTTCATATTAGTTCCATGGGAAATATAGTAAAGACCTTTAGATATGAAAGTGGGAAATTCCTAACTGTCAAAAGACCTGCTATAGCAACAAAAAAAGAATATGAAGGACATCAAATGGGGGAAAAGTGATTGCATGAAAATATAAATAAAACTGTTGGAGAACGGCTTGCAGAGAGCAAGGCCATAGCTCCCTGCAGGAGCTGGTTGGCCATAGCTCCCTGCAGAAGTCGGTCCCAGCCACCTGAGGTAAACAAAGGAAAGAACCCAGGGTACAGTTATGTAAACAAGGATGAAGACCCAGGGCTCAGTTGTGCTAGCGAGGATTGTTGTGAGAACACAGAGATAAGTTGGGGCGCATTATGACCTTGGGGATGAAGGGAAACAACCCTGTGAGAGAAGCAGGTTCACAGCAAGAAAGATGTTTATGCATACCAGAAATGCCACAAGGGGCTGGTGTATTATAATGTGATCTTTTAAATGTACCCAATGGCTGAGATATTATAATGTAGTTTCTTAAATGTATCCAATAGAGTTACAAGTAGTGTATTGTAGACTGCTTATATAAGGTGTGATTTCTCTCAATAAAGTTGAAGCTTGCTCTATCATTCACGTTGAATCGGCTGCTTCCTCCGCCCGCCGCATAAAACTACATAGGTCATGTGTATTTTTGTATTCTCAGTTATGTCCTCAGTATGTTCCATGATAGGAATTGCCAGTGCAAGTTCTGTAATGGTTTTCATGAAAATTTAGTAAACCCATAGAGAGCAAAATACAAGGCTATACAAGCACAATACAAAGCTACAGCACAGGTTTTTCTGTCCTGCAAGATGTAAAAAAATCATACAGGATCTCAAAATACAAATAAACAACTAAAAAGAATCCTTCATCATGCAGATTCTTGGTGGATCCTTTTTTGTTTCTAAATACTCTGGATTACTTCCTTTGGGAAGAGCAGAAAGACATTTTTCTAATTACACCGTTATGCTGTATCTCCTCTATGTTAGGGCTGAGTATGTTCTTACTCCACCTTATTTTTTTCACATTTTCAATTACAGGACTTCTTTTTCTCCTTAGGTAGCAATGGGAAGACTGTTTTAAATCTTTATATTATTTACAGAAAGAGAAAGAAGGTAAAACATAATTTTGTTCCTTCCATCAATACACTATATTGCTATTTACACTTCTTCACAATAAGATAACCTTAATGCACTAATATAGTAATGCACGACTTCTTTACTTTCACATTTCATGTCTGCTTGTGCGACACAATGCAGAGAAGTGCAGATAACTAAAGCAGCTCTAACCAGCTAGCTCATGTTCTCACTGAGTTATTCAGCCAAGGTGGATGGACAGGCCAATGCTGTTAATAGGGTCCCAACCAGTTCTGAGCATCAGTTGATCTATAAGAACTAGCCTGTATCCAGCTCTACGTTATTACTTTGCTACAACAGAAACATATTCTTTCTTGATTTCCTCAAATATTGCTGCTAATTGAATGTAGTCTAATAAAAAATAATGCCTTTTATTCCTATAGCTATAGTTATAGCAGCAAAAATGTAAATACAACTTGAAAGTCCCTATGCGACCCTGTTTACCTGCCTGTTGTCAAATACCTTTGCCAAGATCAGGTACCCCTGTCATCCATTTTAAGAATCTATGGCAATATTTCCTTTTTTCCATAGTTATAATTATGAGAGAATCATTCATAAATTTAATATCACCTTACCAATGACAACTATTATAAATTCTGTTCCTTAAGTTTTTCAAAGTAATTTCTTTCAAATGTCTGATTTCTTTGAATAGATTAAAAATAAATGGCAAGTGGCAACAGAACTCATTTCTCAACCATGTCAGATATTTTAATTATTTAAGCAGCTTCTCTATGAAGACTTCCCTTCATTAGTGTACTGTTTTTGAAGGCAGATCTCTCTACTCCAGGATTTGTGAAAGACAGAATTCTGTTTACTATGTGTTTCTCAGAAATTTCATCCTGGCACAGTCAATAAAAAGAAATAAATAAGAGACTAATGAAAACTACTCCAGATATTTCTATTGTCAAATATCTTTTTTTCTTTCCTCATCATTCAGGCAATGCTGCCACTTCTAATGCAAATACTGATTTTGTTTCTTTTTATGCTTCATCTGTTTCTGATAGTTGTATGGCAACTTGTGAAGAAGGTGCAGAATCTCTCTGAATATGGATAGGGACAGTAAGTAATGTTTTTGTCTATTCCCCTGGGCTCAGTTAAAAACAAATCCTGGATTCAGCATTCACAGAAACACGACAGAGAGCCCTGGACAGGCTGGAGCCATGGGCTGAGGCCAACTGGAGGAGTTTCAATGAGGTCAAATGCCGGGGGCTGCCCTTGGGCCACAACAACCCCCAGCAGCGCTACAGGCTTGGGGAGGAGTGGCTGGAGAGCTGCCAGTCAGAGAGGGACCTGGGGGGTGATTGACAGCTGGCTGAACAGGAGCCAGCAGTGTGCCCAGGGGGCCAAGAAGGCCAATGGCATCCTGGCTTGTGTCAGCAATAGCGTGGCCAGCAGGGACAGGGAAGGGATCTGACCCCTGTACTCGGCACTGGTGAGGCCGCCCCTCGATTCCTGTGTTCAGTTTTGGGCCCCTCACTCCAAAAAGCACATTGAATGACTCGAGCGTGTCCAGAGAAGGGCAACGGAGCTGGTGCAGGGTCTGGAGCACAGGTCGTACGGGGAGCGGCTGAGGGAACTGGGGGGGGTTTAGTCTGGAGAAGAGGAGGCTGAGGGGAGACCTCATGGCCCTCTACAGCTCCCTGAAAGGAGGGTGCAGAGAGCTGGGGATGAGTCTCTTTAACCAAGTAATAAGTGATAGGACAAGAGGGAATGGCCTCAAGTTGCACCAGGGAAGGTTTAGACTAGATGTCAGGAAGCATTTCTTTCCAGAACGGGTTGTTGGGCATTGGAATGGGCTGCCCAGGGCAGTGGTGGAGTCCCCATCCCTGGAGGGGTTTAAGAGTCAGGCTGACGTAGCGCTGAGGGATCTGGTGTATTTGTCAATGTTAGGTGAATGGTTGGGCTGGATGATCTTCAAGGTCTTTTCTAACCTAGATGATTCTGTGATTCTGTGAAGAGTCACCCATGAGGGAGTCCTACATGACCACCTATGCTCAGTGCCTCCATAGTCACAGACAAGTAACAACTTCCTCGCCTTGTGCCCCACAACAGAGGGAGAGCCTCTTGCACAACTCCCCTTCCCATGAATAAACCCCAGGACAGATCAAATCTTTAGGTGCGAGAAGCTTTAGTGCACTGGCTTCAATGATCAATAACAACTCCTGTTTCAGCCCTCTAAGGTTTGTGTCATAGAGTTTCAAATGCATTAAATTTCTTCACAAAGCAAAACCCAGTAGCTCCCTTTAAGAAATCATCTGCATGTGGTAACACTTGAAAGGCTCTAAGAGCTTTACACTGTGTGGGAGAAGTTTTCAGAAATAACCTTCCAAAAGTCTCCTGTTTTGACATAGACTGTTGCATAACAAAACAATTACCATTTCTGAACCTTGTCATTTTATTAGCCTCCATTGCCCTTTACCCTGGGGAGTAAAGATAGTTATTTTTCAAGCTAAGATCCCTGTGAAAATCTTTAGCAGAGCTTGATATCTCATGTCAATACAAGCAGTACAGGATCCATGTTCAAAAATGATGACACCAATCAAGACACTGAATTTATAAAATGAAATATTTCTGATGAAGCAGCTGAACAAGGATAAAGGTTAAGGGCAACTCTGTTGTAGCATTTTTTAAGGGAATCCTTGTAATTCAGTATGGGTTTAAAATACAACCATTGAAATACAGCACTGTATCTCATAAAAGGCCAGACTGTCAAACTTGAGCACAAAACTTGTCACTAATGACCCTGAATGTAGGGAAAATGGTGGGTCTGATTGGAGTCTTTGTAACTGCTTGGTGCAAGGGCACATAGATATGAATGTGAATCAGTCATTAATAGATTCACTCTTTTGTCCATGATACACTGGGAACTCACTCATTTACAGCTACTGTCCATCATTTTTTACAGAAATGAGCCAAAACAACATCTGGGGATAGGAGTGCTTCTGCTTAGCTGAAGTCATGTGTTGCAGCTTCATTTTCTTTTTCACAGGACATCAAAGATAAGAAAGGATGAGAGAGGGGTGGATTTCCAATTCGTATAAAGACTGCCATGCATGCCCTTCATATGATTTGATACCAGTAATTGAAAGCCTACATAGGTGTTTATTTAGAAATCAGATTTGATCAACAACAGGAATTCATTCAACCATTGAGTCTGAAAATAAAAGTATTTCAGGCCACCTGGAGGAATTCCAGTCAAACAGGGGGACTCAACATGGAAGGGAGAGGTTGATCTATTTTATGTCTGAGATATTCTGAAATTTTCCATACAGATCCCAGGAAACTTCATTAAAAATGTTCTCTCCTCGGTTTCAGCTTTCAGATGTTAAAGTCCAGTAATGTATCAGTTTTGAGACTGGAAGTAATAAGATCAGAGGATGAAAAACGTAATTCACACTTTTTTGTTTCTCTTGAAAAGATCAGAATCCCTGTGAATTATTGTGAATATATTGTGAGTTATTGTGAATATACATGGTCAACTTCAAGCATGATTTTCTTATCTTTTGTAAATTATCAACATGTATTTTTAAATAGTGGAATATTTTCTGAAGATCTCAGTGATTTTTTTCACATTAACTGAAAGTTAAGTAAAGCCTCTTTTTGACATATATGTCATTACACTTGAATAAATGGAGATGTACAAAATTTTTTGACAAAATCATACAGCAATCTGGTAACAAACATGGGAAGCTAGGAGCTGGGACACTTGCTCTCCCTCCCAAGGTATTCTAAATATAAGAAAAAAAAATATATAGTCTTACGAGCAGTCTATGATCCTTTCTGTCCCTGAGAAGGATCAAAATTAATAAAAGGGATCTTTTCTTGATTTTGTTTGTTTTGTCTAGTAACATCTGTTTTTATTTGCTCAAGATTGTAGCACAAGTGCATTCTGTTATGGAGATGGTCTTTGAGATTTTCTGTGGGGAAAATAGTAATCCCCATTTCCCATTGAATTGGGATCCCTATTAAACTGGTCCTACCTGGCAGTATTTCTTATTTAATGCAAACAAATCCAGACTTCATTTTAAAATCTCCTAGTTCCTCCTGACTCTTGCAGTAGGATTCAGTAGGACCCAATTTTGAAACATTCAGTCCATCAAAGGCAGGTTCAACTGGACCACTGTTGTATAGTGTACAAATACTCATCAAGTATTGGTGTATTTTCATTCATCTTCCTTAAAGAAACTTGTCCAGTTGGCACAACATTGCAGAGAAGTCTTGTGTGTGAATCTGACATCCTCAAGAAGCCCTGAGTTCTCCGAGCTCAAGAAGGTAATGTTGGTTTTGGACTGCAGCAATAAAAATCTAAATACAACTCTTTAGGGATTTTTGCTTCTTTTCTTTTGTCAAAACTTAATGAAAACTGTTAACTAGTGGATGCAACTTTTCTTGTCACAAATGGGACACCTACTTAGGCAACTGATGGGATTATTTGACTGTATGAAATTTGTATCTCACTGAATGAACTTGCCCATGAAATATTGCTGGATGTGAGTTAAATATTTTTTCCCTCGGTTCTCAAGTACTCTACTAGGTTTTTACATAGCCTCCATGTGACACTGAAAACTATAGAAACAGATTTTTGTTTGGTTAGCTGTTTGTTTTTAACAGCAAGGTTTTTTAAAAAAATCAAATCTGAAAGCAAACTTTACTTCAGCCACAAGAAGAATGTTTTACAGTGCCTTATTTTTAACTTGCTTGTTAGTTATACTTTTATTGAAGTAATTTTTGTTACATTTAAGCAACACTGTACTTTCCTAGGTGTCAGAATGAAAGAACATAGTATTAAGAATCCTATGTTTGATTTTATTGTTTTTAATTAATTTCTCTCTGGCAAAGTGAAGCTTGCTGCATCTAGCCTACTTATCCTGACAGACAGGAACATCAGCATGTTCCTTCTCTGTGACTGGAATATAGGTTTGGTCATATTTGGCAGCGTCCAAACAGAAGGCCTTTCACAACCAGATATATTCCTGACATACATTATCCAGATGCAGGCTATGAAAATACACAATTATTTAAAATTACTGTTACCATGAGAGAATTCTGTGAGATGAATTCACTAAAAAAATACTGCATTTTGTGGCTTTTATTCTTGCGACTGATGCTTTGAAAAAGCAAAATATTCTATTTCCATTCCCTGTGTATTTGGACTAGTTTACAATTAGCGATATTTCAAATATTTCACCTCTATTCCTTGCTTTAGTTTTCTGGATTAAATAATATTTGGAAAAGGTAAACTGATGACACCAAAAAACCCCAAAATATTTAGAAAGTAGAAGGAAATAACCTTGTCTGAAGATAACACCTTTAAAAATATTGGCAATGAGAATCCCAAGAATAATTGATTTTACTTTTCAAGAGAAAGTTTACCTTTACAATGTCACAAATCCAAGAAGTGTTCCCTCAAACAAAATAGTTCAAAAGAGCCAGACAAGCTGGTAACACCACATGCATTCCCAAATGCTATTTCCTACTCTCCTTTCAAAGACATCTGAGAGATTGAGTGTGTTCCTTTCTCTCTCTCCTTGAAGATCAATGTCATCAATCACACCAACATGGAAACAAACTTAGAAATCCAAGTATTTGAGCTGTCTCCCAGCAAATAGCCAACATTTTTTTTTTAAACTGAGCAGAAATGAGTTGGCAGAAATTGTCAATTAACTCTAGGGAAGTGAAAGAGCAGGAGGTTTGTTAAGAATTAATGAATTCCACATCCTTTTGGAAAAGTGGAGCACAAAAATCTCTCAGATTAAGGTGTAAAATTGAAAAATATGTACTGCCAAAACCCTGGAAAAATTCTTACACATCCTATGCCACTGTTCAAGGTATTCAAGTCAGTAGTAATGGTTATCACTTTGTAAGGTAAAAATTATGGGTTTTCCTAAATTTCATGAAAAATATTGCATAAACAAATAAACACATGATGAATTTACATAATTAGTTTCCCTTAATTATTTTACTTTTAATTGGTAATCTTGTCCCCATTACTTCAAAAAAATCCACATTATTTCCTGTTTATAATTGGAATATTAAGGAGTTCTTGGCTGGAGATCGAAGAGGTGCTGAATGAGCTGAAATCAGCTGATAAGCAAATCCCAGTAAGGCTGGAAAATGGAAAGCTGAGTCACATCTACAAACTGTTCCACTGTATGAAGGGGGAATCATTTCGTCTAACTGTAGACAAAATGGCAGTTGTCTAGGTCTGAGTTAATGATCCTAAACTCCATTCTGAAATTAATGGAGAAAAAGAAGAATCTCTGAAATTTGCTTTGCTGACCTGATTTGGATGCCTCTTTTAACAAGGCTACAGTGTGAGACAAGTTTATTCGGATTAGGCAGTGGCTTTCTAGATGAATCCTGCTCCATGTGTGCAGTACAATTCACTAAAGCATCACACAGTTATCATGGCCAAGATCAGAATGAAAACTGAGACTTTTCAGTATGTAGCATTTCCTGTACTCTGCCAAAAACGGCAGTATGTATTTACAGTACATTACAGTATGTCGTTGCATTACATTACATGTAATGACATCCGATTTGTTATTCCACCTGCCACTGAAGCTTTTTGACCCCCCTTTTTGTAATAAAGCCCTCAGGATTCCAGAGGTTTAGTGATATTTCATTTAATAAAAAACACCAAAAAATTCAGATGTTCATGGAAGTTTGTCTTGGGAAAACACTTTTCTGGGCTTTATACCATGCCTGAATCCCAAGGAGCAATGCAGCAAGCGTACAATGAGAGGTGTCTGCCACAAGTGATAACAGGTAGCACACCCAAATAAAAGGACAAAAGAAAATCCTGTTAGTTGCTTTTGATGGTCAGGACTAGAAATTTTAGGTCAGCTAGGATGTATGAAGAATAGAAAAGAGGATACAGGAATGAAGGAAGAGGTGTGACCGAGGCCTCAAATGCTCCAAGTGGCAGGTGAAGCTTGATCCAGCTTTATTCCTCATCCTGCTCTAATCAGGTGGGGATCAGTACCTTCCGAAAAAAATAAATTTGGAAGTAAAGGAGACATATTTCTCAAATTTCAAAATATACATTTTGAAGTGATTGCTTAAAATCTTGGTTATCAACTAAGAAAATATACTAAGCAGGGAGATTTAAATCTCAGACTTTGCTTCTATACAGAATTATGAGTAACTGTTGCATTTACCTCTTTGACATAATTTGGATGATTTTTAGGTAGTAGCTGCTTCACTTCTATGCACAAATTGATTTCTGTTAGGAACGTCTAGCTATATAAATGAGAAAACAAATTCTGTTTAGTTTTTCAAAGCTTGTATTCCTCATAGGACTAGATTAATGTTTTGATACAGAGTTCGTTATGATCAACACTTTAATACATTATGAGAGTTTGCATGTAACAAAATCTCATGTGTTCTCCGAATTTCCTATTTGTGCTGCAGAAAGTGTTCCAGAGGTTAGGGCTTTTAAACTTTTATGTGATATTTATTTTATTCCCACTTATAACTAACTTTTTTTTTTTTTTTTAAAGTGGCTCATGAATTTTATATGCCTTTCCACTTAAAGGTATATGAACATAAATTGATAACATTTCTGGTTCAAACCTCATTGAAAACATTTTGTTTTGAATGAACATGGACAGGGCAGAATAGGTTGTTAGATCGTTATAACAAACGATTATTTGTATAGCAAGTGGGGGAAGCAACAACAGCTATCACTGGGACATTTTAAGCAGGTTATCCCAACTCACTATCTTTAAAGGAAGCCCATAGAGATAAAGGTTGACTTGACGTCAGTTGCTAATGTAGATGAACTCAAGATATAAAACAGTCTTAGCTGTCCTTTAGTTAAAGCTTTTTTTTGGCTTTCAACCTATCAAACTGATATACCCAGTTAAAATCTGCCCAGGACATCCATAATGCTAAGAGGTTAGCTGCCATGCCAGGCTTTTATGGTGAGATTGAAAAAGTGATTCATTTCTGTGAACTGTATCTGTAGTCAGCAGCACCAGTGCAGCGAGAATACCCAGGAGAATTTGGAATTGCATGGCCATGAATAAAGTATGCACAGAGCAGGTGGTTCCTCTGTTTCTGCCCTGACTAGTACCAGGAACTGTGCTCCAAGCTCTAAGTACACTCTCAGGAGCTAGTGGGAAGTTGCCTCTGTGACCTACATGAGCAGACAAAAGGAATGTTACTGTCAAAGGGATCAGGCATTGTGGCTTTTATTTCCACAAATAATTCTGACTCTCTGGATTCATTTGACTTTGCCCATTTGTCCAGTTCAGGACATAGATGAAGTCATGACAACACACAAACCCCATGGGAACACAGAGGACAGGGAGGTGGGACAGTCTCTTCTCCCCCTGTTCAGAGTGGACATGCGGATGCTACCAACAGGATACTCTATGAACTGGTGTGACCAGAGATCTTCAGGCACTGAATTGCCAACCAGTACTATGCACACCTGACTTCAAGCATGCAGATAACTTCGAGTCTCCTGTAGATGCGATAAGCTGTTGGATTTATATTTCATATCAGAGTAAGTAAATTATGATGATTAAAAGAAACAATTTACCCTTTTTCAAACTACTACAGTCCTGTTATATCCCTTCATCAATCTGGTAAAGGGCATTTTTTCTTGTCTTTTGTAGTGCAAAAACTTGATTACATTAACCTCTTAGATAGAAGATCTGCCACAAAGTTCATCGCCTGTCACTCTTTCCTCTTAGTACTGAAACAATATTTCTGTCTTCTACACAAAGTTCTTAATGCAACAGCAAATCTCTGATTTAATGGAAAGACTCTGAAATGTTGTGTCAAGACCTCATTTTTAACTGTCATTTGGAATGAAACCTGACTATTGGTCTAGTATTTTAGCAGTTGTTTCAGGAAGGTTGTCTTAAATGATAGACATTTGTTTGCCGGCTCTGCTTCCACACATTTGTGTGAGACTCAAGTAAATTAACTCACTTTATTATCAAGGAAACATCAAGATTTCTGAGATTTGAAAAGATATCCCACCAGACTAAAATTTCATTAATAAAATGTGACAAAAGGATTCAAATTTCTTTATTTAATAATTAAATTGTGAAACAAATTCAAAGTGATTTCTGTTTCTTAGTCAGTAACCATAAAGAAGACTGATTTCAAATGGTGAATGTTTCTCCCCATCCTTTTCTACTTTTATTCACCTGATACATTGCGTGGACTATTTACATTCCTCTTTTTGAAAAAGGTTATATTTCTTAATTTCAGGCCCCTAAAACTAATAATTTACAAAATTATATTTTTCTCCAAAGTAGGAAAACTTCCAAACTCTCACAGTAAAACATGAAGGAAAAAAAAAAAAAAAAAAAAAAAAAAAAAAAAAAAAAAAAAAACTCTTATTTTTCTTTTTTTGGACAAAATAGTAAAAGCAAATCAGTGTATGAAGGAGGAAGAAAACAAAGAATATTTTTATTGATTTCTTCAAGCCTCTGGTTGATTATAAAAAGGGAAGGAGGAAGATTTTTTCCTCCTACAAAATAGAACCTGTTATTCTTCATGTACTTTAGTCTTCTTCCTTTGTTTTCTCTTTAATGCCATTAGTTTTTGACAAAAAGAGAGAAACAGAGAGCTTGTATGCACACAGAGTGTCCCTGTAAAGTTAATGAATTTTCTGGTATTGGATATATCATTATTGCTTAGATGATTAAACTCTCCATTTGAGATGCCCTTCACAGAGTGATGTTGATCTCATGAACAGATTAAAAATTAAATCAATTATTTCACCCTGATATCTACCAATATTCTTTGCCTGCTGTCTACATCTCTTCAGTTAGAATTTTTGCACTATTTATTCTCCTGCAGGTAACAACAACAACAAAAAAAATGATACCTATAAATATCTTTCTCTCATGCAACAGTGTCTGAATTTTTATTGTATGTGCTAAACTTCAGAAAACTGGGAACCTGTTTATCCTTGTGGAACAGTTATTTTTGAATTGCTCTGCAGACTTGAGCATATAAAAAGAGCTTTGTCACACTTTGGGGATTAGATCCTGTACTGCTTCTCCATATGACCTGTACCAAAGCAGCTTTTCTAGAAAGGGACAGACAAAGTAGCATTCAAACATCAGTTTAGTCCTCTGTCTCCTGCATTGTTCTCAAATCTTGTTAATTCCCGCAACACTTTGAGCCAAATGGACCTTCTCAAAACAACAAGCTGCCTTATGAGTTATTTGGAAACTACAGTAATCTGCCCTGCATCCTGCCTGACCCCAATCAACGGGCTCCCTGTTCTGGGAGTTGGTGGTTAATGTTAAGAATCAGCCTTATCTCCTGCATTTTTTACTCAGAATAGGTCTTGTCTCAGGGGGACAAAGCTCTTACAGCACTTTGTTTTTTTTAAAAAAAAAGAAAATTAAACACATGATACAAGGAGAAAATAAATACTAATGCACTGTGAATAAGACACAAAGCATACACACATGTAATTCTGTTGGCCATTAACAGATACATTTCTTTAAAGGGAAGTGTCCATCCTATCCTCTGAAAATAAGGGACAGGTGAGCATATTTACTAGGAGAGAAAACTTCCCTAATTTACAGATAAACTCATTTCAGCTGGTCTTGCATAGAGATCCTCTAGGTACTGTACCTGGTGTCCTGTTGCTCTTCTAGAATACCTCAGCTCTTCATCAAATCCTATGTTACATCTCTTAGAAGTTTGTGAATACTTTTGGCCATCTCAGATTATCTGCATACCTGTATGTGGGCAGATGAATGGAACCCTGCAAGTGGGGTCCAAGTCTAGACAAAGTTTAAACAAACGTGTTCAGGTAGTAGGGATCTAAGCAGCAGTCAGCTGGGTCTAGAAAGCAATTAGCTGACCTGCTGCTAGAGGCTTGAATCCTAAATGTAGGTGCCCAGTGCCATTTGTCATGCTCTTTCACATCTGAAATGAAAGCTGATAGATGTGACATAGGACCAACAAGAGGCCAGTATCTTTCCAGAACAGTAGATGGAAATCACACACAATGTTCTTAAGAGTTTCATAAGGCATTAAACACCTGAAATGAGCCCTGTGTTGTCTACAGTGCATTGAATCTTCCCCCAGCTTCGGTTGGCTGCATTGGTTTAATTGCCTCAGTAATAAAATTTATACACTTACATCCCACTGTAGACATTCTGTCAAAGTCTTCTAGCTTCTGCAAAGGGAAATGTAAACATAAGTTTAATGGAAATAATATTTCCATTCTTTCAATACATTATTTTACATTTTATGTCTATTTGTAATCATACACAAGTCTGTTTTCCTGCCTCAACCGCTGGGAAGTCTTAGTTCACCTCTGGTTTCTGATGTTCAATTCCTCTACAGGTTTTTTTCTTTTTTTTTTTTTTTTTTACTTCTTGTTAGCCTGACTTTGTCTACATCATGAGAAAATCAAGTCTGTGTGGACTAGAATTCTATTTTTTTATAAATTCCTTTGTGCAAAATCAGTGCATACAGCAAAAATTTTAAGACTAGCTTGAAACTTGTAAAGTATATTTCTTTCAAAAGAAAGAAAGAGTTATTTCTGACAACTCGAGGATGCCACACCCTGGAGTAACCACGAAGACTTCTAGAAAGAGACAACCTTTGGATGCTTCAGAACATAAAGTTACTCATAGCTTAATATTCACAGATTCTGCTGAACCCTGAAAAAAAGACTAAGGACTAGTGCACTGAAAAAGGTGACAGAAGATGAAGAAATTGCTGGGTTTCCTAATAAGACTTGTTGTGAGGATCATTTCAAGCAAAACAGTAAGATGACAATTTTTATCTTCCAAAATTTTAGATAATCTCATCAAATCCATAAGCAAAACTCTATCATCTGTACCATATTTCCAACTCAGTGTCACTGGAGGCAAGATTTAATCAATGAGAAAATACAGAATAAAACTTTTCCCTTGCAATAATCTTATTAACAGCAAAGTATGGCCAGTTATATGTCTTCTCAGAGGTCTGTCCAGAGTAGGTATTTGTTAGAAATATAACTGACAGTTTACAGATACATATTTCTTTTTTTCCTTTTTTTTTTTTTTTTTTTTTTAATTGGCTGCAACAGTTTACTGGAGTCATGGTCATCATCTTGAATTACATTATGGAAGGTACTTGCCATAGCATATAGATATACTCCATTCTATAATCAGCTGTTTGATGAGCTCAATAAGAAAAGCTAATTCATGACTTTGAATAAAGACAAGTAAACATAACAAAACACAGGTGTTGGTCTTTTTTTTTTTTTTTTCTCTAATAGTGTTAAAACTGTTAGGAAAATACAACTAAGCACAATATGGGTGTATTTCACAGGGCAATAGTTGCACAGTGGTATTGCTTACGCTGCCTGTTTTCTGTGCCTGCAAACCATTCTCCTATACTTGAAGAAACTTATTTCAGAAGGTGTAGAAATATTTATTTTTTCTGTTTGCTGCTGTCTTCCTTAAAAGAACAAGAGATACTAAACAGAAAGAGTACTTGTATACTGACACATATGTACAGGAGGAGACAAGAGAAGAGCCAGATGTGGATTAATGTGAATGGGTATGTGTTTTCCCTTAAATATTTCCATTTTCCTATTGGTAGTTTTCCTTTTCACTAAGCAATAGCTTCCTTTCAGTTTTATTCCACTTTTTTTTTTTTTTTTTTAATGTTATTAAAATATGTCATGGTAGATCAAATCTTTACCAGTTAGTCTTACAGGTAAGTACTGAGCTTCCTGGGGGAGATCCAGAACTTCCTTTCTGTTATCATCACTTCTAAAGAAAGAGTTGGCAGGAACAGTTTGAGAAATAAAGTACTGTTTTTTCCTAGAGATAAGTCCAAGATTGTCATCTGAGCCTCCTCAGGGGTACTGAGGGTAACCACTGCGGCTGGCACTGAGGTGGTTTCCACTGCAAAAAGGAAAGGGCAAGAGCAAGATGAACGCTGTGGAAAACCGTGTTCAGGATTGTTGACCATGATAAAAATAGTCCTGCCTATTATTGTTGATAAGATGCTTATAGCCTGGTTTCATTTACAAATATGGAAAATATTCTAAGGAGCTAAATTTATTATCACTGAGTATTTCCTTACAAAGAATTGTGTGACTGTTAAATTTCTTCCTGGAAATCTTTCATTGTAATTTCAGATTATGTTTTGCATCTGTGAATCTCGGATTCATTTTCTTCTACAAGCTGGCAGTTTTCATGCAAGCAGGTAATTTTAAGATGATTGCATCATCAATGTATAAAATACATGCTTAAGGACATGAGTAATATGGAAAGTAAATGGGCTACAGATTTCTAAGAAAGGATTTGTGAGAAACATATATTCTAATAACAGATACTGAGAAAGTTGGAATGTGAATCAATGTACCCCAAAATCAATAAAAAGGAAATTCTTGACATTTTGGGTCATCTCCAAGGAACCTGTGTTCATTTACAGTTTGATGAAGCTGTGTACACTTGAACAGCTGATTTTGAAGTTTTCCTTTTGATCCCGATTAGTGTTGATGCTCAGATTACTGTGCAACATGTACTTTAGTTGTCTTCTTCCTGACAGCAAGGAAAAAGTTTAAGGATATTTAGAAACATCTGTATTCTGATCAACAAAGGAAATCAGGAAGGACTGGCTTGTTGCACATATGAAAAGATGTAAAACACCATAGGTATATTTCATGTGTTGAAAAAATAATTCTAAACAAGTGATTATCAGGGGAAACCACTCTCCACTGTGAAAAAAGTCAGGAAAGTTTTGAACAGAAATAAAAGCAACAAAAATTGAACTGGAAACAATAATCTTCTTTTGTCCTGTTGTTTGTCATGAGAAGAACATAACTTGCACTGCTCTGGGATTAAAAGGATCTGTCTTGCTAGATCAACAACTGGAGTACTGAAGTGTGATAGAGGAGCATGAGCTGTAAGTCTCAAATTCCTTTTTTTTTCTTCTAACTTGAGGTAATTTACTGTAAAAGCCAAATGGTCTTTAACAGTGGACTGGAACTTGGGATTTGCCTTCCAGATCTGCCCATGGTATGCTGGAAGCCTCTGAGAAATTCATTCCTTACTCTTTTACCTCTGGGTTTTGGGCCACCCATTCTGTAATCTGGAGACTTTCATAATATACAAATAGTGTTTACCATGTCTTTTATGAAACACTTCAACTGTTAATACATGAAAGTACACTATCTTTGAAATTTTAATACCGAGAAGTGTTAGGAATTGAAATCAGTTAATATAACAAGACTATGTGAAGCGCAATTATATACTTACATAAAATACATTTAAATTCAGTTTTGAAGTGCTGAATATGGAATGGCAAAGCCTGCACTTAATACTAGGCAACAAACAGCTTAAAAGAACCTGTTAACCTTTTAAATCGTAAAAAAGCCTTTTCCTTCAATCTTCATTTCATTGGATACTTTTTGTATTTTATTTTCTGGGCCTCTTTATTCGTTTTGTTTCTCCATTGTAATAAGAACACAGAATAAGGAGTTTGGTCCTGACTTGCAAATCTACAATATTAAGTAGGTTCAAAATCAAGCAGCACAATTACACCCATCTCTCCTTGAAGTGATCATGTTGTGCAAGTACGAACATTACTGTAGTGACGGATTTATTCTTGTGTGTCATTCTCTTCAGTTTGGTGGATGATCACTGGTCAAGTCTTGCAAAGAGTGACTTCCCTTTTACCCAGTGTGTGACAATCACAGCCCAAATGTGACTTTGTATTTCGCTGAAAAATACCTCCAATCTCAATATTTCTAAGACTTGTTTTGGTTTTAATTTGCAAGTATTCTGAAAAGGTAATCTGAAAAGCACCTTACTGATAATTCTTGCTTTCATAAAGGAGTATGCTTTGTGGTTGTTGGATCTGATTAAGATCATCACAAACTAGACAAGTCAGAACTAAAAAACAACATGTTAACGCATTGAAGGCTTAAATTCTTGACTATAAAGTAGGAAACTGATGTAAGAACCAGACACAAAAAAAGAGACTGTATATTTCAGTGTTGGAATCGAATCTCTGCAACCTGAAATTTAAGATGTTTCTCAGAAGCAGCTTTCCAGAGCTGAATTAGTCTTAGCTACCATTATTCTAACTCTTGTTGAGGACTATTATAGTGTGATTATATACTAATTAATGCTTCAGGCATTCCTGTTCCTTCTAGTTTTTCTTTCTTCCTTACCAGACTAAACTAACAAAATTTGAAGTTTTAGTAGTTTGTATTTACAATCCTGTAAAAAAAAAAAAAAAAAAAAAAAAAAAGTATGCCAATCTTGTTAATAAAATGCAGTCTTCAATACTGGTCAGTTAATAGTGGCATCACCTGTAGGAGAGCATGTTGTTTTGTTCCCTGGCACTTCCTCTCCAGTTACACCCTTAAGAGAACTGCTTCACCTGCTCCTGGTTGGTATTTTGATACATTTAACAATGAGATTCATCTCTCTCAATGTTTCTATGAGAAAATTTCTATGGGTCTTCTGTGGTCTTCCCAGATGTTGTTTAAAATAGAAATACTGAATGTAAGCAGGAGTCTACATTAATTTGATCAATCTCTGGAAAATATTTCCTTATTAATTAGTAGAAAATGTAAGAAGCTGCATTGGAAAAAGTTCTGTACTTGTCCTAGATCCTCTCTTTGCTTCTGCATTATAACTTGAGGGAATCTTGCAGTATGTCTTGGTCAAATCCAAAGTGTGATATATGTAACATACTAATTAAAGCACAATATCTATCTTTGCATGATCTTGCAGTGTTTTCTAGATGTCTTCTATTCAATTATTTTCTTCCAGGTGTAGGCCAACACTTAAGCATAGATAAAGTCAGATGAGTTAAATCTTCTTTTTAGTTGCCACAGGCCTGAAGGTCTATTGACTCAGGGATGCTTAGAAGATGAGACTTGCTTTGCAGAGCTTCACAACAAAAAGCTTTATCTATGCAACTTTGATAGTTTCAGTGTCCAAGATTTATGGTTATTTTTCTATAAAACACCATGTACTATGTACATGAATCCAAACTCAATGATTAGGAAAGTACAGGTTTCTCCTCTTGGCTGCTATCAGAGTTGCCCCTAATTAAACCCACACTGAACCTACTGAGCACTGTCCTCTATCATTTGATCACATAGACACTTGTGTCTTTTCATTTGTGGTCACCTGCTTTCCTGATCTGCTGTTCCTCTTAACCTTTCCCAGTTTAAAGGTAGGCTAAAAGATGTAAAGATAGATACTTTAGGTCCCAGTTAAGTCTACCTTCCTTCAGTTCCTGTGGAATAGTGATTCCCTCATTAATCTCTCTTTCATCTTAACCTTTATACCTCCCTTAGGTGTTGACACAGAAAAGAGATCTTTGGGTAGAGATGCTTAAGCTCATATGAATTCTGCAGTGAAAGGTAGTAAATACTGTTCCACTGGAGCTATAATGCTAGAAGAATATGGAATGCACATGTACTTGCTGAGAGACTAAAATAATAATGGAGATATTGTTTTCTTAAGGAAAAGAAATGGTGGGAAGAAAGTTAATCAGGCAGCATAGAAGAAAATGTTCTTTAGGGTGAATTTTTTCATCTGTGGCCATATGTTGGTTTAAAATTCTTAGAAACTCCATAATTCTGTACCGCATTATGAAATCATGCATCATCTGCCATGGAAATCATTCTATATCGTATATCTATAGCATTTAGTATCTGTGTGAAATGAATAGTAAAATTACATGGAATTGTTTCTACCATGAAATAAAGATTGCTGAGCCAACTTGGGTCAGGGCACTATTCTGAAAATGTTCATCGTCATTGACTCAAACTCAATGAGATTGTGTGCCAAGCCTTGGCAATTTGGATTTAACATTGAAAGGGTGTGTTGAAAGCAGCATAGCATACCTCTTTTTAAACCAGATATGCTCCAGAAAACACTAAAAATTCTGGATATGCTAAAATAGCTGCTGATGTCTGATATCTTTGCAATATGATCCGGCATCAAATGATTCCTCAGCAATGATCTCAAATCTTTATATGTTCATTTTTTGACAAAACATCAAAATAACTGGATAAAGTAGATAGTTCCTGAAAGGAAATGGACTTCTCAGAAAACTCAATACGCAGTCATACTCAACTTTTGACAAGTAATTACCAGGAATAATATAGGAATTAAAAACGTATAGTGAGAGCATGATGGGGAACATGAGATGATGTACAGTGTTACTAATTAAATAACTTTAAGTATTTTAAAATGTAATTACAATTTTCAAAGGCAAGACACCTACGATAAGAAACTAATGTGTGATTACACAGAGCAGCTTAAACTGGTTCTGATCACAGACATTTTATAAAATATATAGCTATGGAATTAAAAATCCTTATATAGTGAGTTTGGTGTGTTGCAATATGTACATATAATATTAATTACATTAATATTCAGAATACGATTACTGTCTCTAGCTGATAAACACTAAACAACAATCAAGATGACCGACTAATAAATATAAACATAAATGTAATGATTGTAATACATTTTTCTGTCAACCTCTCATTTCAAATTTAATTTCATATCCTAAACTGTGTTTCAAATTGTTTATCTTACTCAAAGTTAAGGAAGTTTATCACCCTAATCCCCCAGTTTCAGATGTCAGCTCTACTTGCTAGAAGTCAAACAACTTTTTCAGTTTTCAGTGTCTTATTAATTTTCAGGTGACATTACTAAGGCTTGTGGCATCTGATTTCATGATCTGAGTCTAGAGTTAAGATTACTAAACTGAATTTTTAGAAATAGTAGAATCCTAAAACCTTTGTTCGTGAAGACTGGGAAAAGGATGCTATCCACTGCCAGCAAAAAAAAAAAAAAAAGGTTACATTTTTCTGGTTAGGAGAAAATGATCTTAAAAAAGAAGGAAACAGTCTAGTTCAGTACATTATAATACAAGATAAGGGATTAAGAAAGAACTCTTTACTCACATAGGGTAATGCACACAAAAATGAAGTTTACCATAAGCTAGAAAGGTTCACAACACCCTGTTATATTCAGGAAAAGGAAAAGTAGTGAATAACTGCAGTTTATCTCTTTCAAGGAGAATCAAGTACAATTTGGATGATAATTTCTTGATTATGGAACCACTTAGCATATTACAGGTGTAGGTAGACCTAGACCTACTGTTCTATAATAATTTCAATAAACTCATTGGGAAATTGGGAAATTAATTGCTATATAAATCTAAAAAAAAAAAAAAAAAAAAAAAAAAAAGAAAAAAGCATGATTAGATTAACAATGGGTAGGTTAATGAATAAGAAGCAAACTGGAATTGGACTGTCTAATCACTTTTGAAAATTTGTTGTAACACCTATTTTTCTTGATGTCTACAATTTTGTTTAGTACTAACAAATGTCCCCCTGTACATCTGAAGGTTCTATGATATAAGAAAGGTATTGTCCCTCAGTTTTACCAGACAGTACGTAATTTCAAAAGGTGGTTCAGTTGGTTTAAAAAAACCCAAACAAACAAAAACCAAAAAACAAACTGTTTTGAATGTAAATCCAACTGCTTTAAGAGTTCTAAACAGATTGAAGGCTATATTGAGAGCATTTTATTGTGAAAATTTTGACATTCATCAGAGATTCAAGACTGAGATCTTCTTGACAGACTCAAAAAGTTCTAAAATGAATACCATTTATTCTCTGTATCTTGCTACCTGAAAATTAAACTTCATGTTTAACCAATTAAAAGTAGATGGGAGTTAATAAATCTGCCTTTTCTGGAGTCATACAAAACTCAAAGTCAGAAGTAGGAACAGCTGAGCCACTTCCATTAATTACTAGTTGGAAGTGCCTTTAATAACCAAAAATCATAGTGGTTCAGTGTCTAATGAGATCCAAAGTTATTATTGACAATACGAGACAAGTATTCACCCAGAAAAAAAAAAGGTATATTCCTTACTGATGTGGCTATAGTTTAAATATATCAAATATGTATTTTAATGGTTAACTGTGAAATGCTTTGAGTCAGGATTCACCTTTTCTCTCAACCAGAAGTTTTGCTACCTGTCATTCACTGACCGTTTGATCTCCCTTTGTTTATTCATTCTACATGCTAAAAACTCTGACTATCTGAGCCCGCTGAGCCTCTTCTTCCTGCAATACCACGCATGCCTGGTGTCACCTTCACTAGCTTGATTGAATAATATAGTTTCATGTTATTATCAAGCTGTTAATTTGTGATTTTCTCAAAGGATCCTATACCCAAGTTACACCATTGTAACAGTGGACTGCTGTGTCCTTGAGACTTGCATGATTTTGCTTGAACGTCCAGGTGGAGTTGTCTAGGTTTCTTTCACTGGTTGTTATTGAAAGGCTTCTAGCTCAATGAAGTAGAGAAATATTTTCTTTGGTGGTTTGATATAATGCAAATATTCCTATGACACTTCATAGGTTGCTAAGATTCTTTCTGTGAGCAGCTGGTTGCCAGAAAAACTTAGATGTTTGATGTAACTTTTCTAGATTTATTGACCTTGTCTACAGTACAAAGAATTTAGCTGTTTAATTGTTGGTCTGTTGGCAAATCTATACTGCTTCCATGAAGATTCGTAAGAACTTTCATTTTACTACAATGAGTGGATATTGTTTCCTTTAATGGGAGAAATATATTGATTCAGTAGTAATTTGAATACTCACTAAAGAGCCTGAAATTTCTAAGTTACTTTCAGATTCTGTATTTTTAATGGCAGTGTCACACAAATAGCTTTAATTTCATAGAAGGGTTTCAGCTTCTAACTGGTTAGCCACAGAGCTCAGACTATTCTAAGACTTTTATTTCATCCCTCTCCTGATTTTATTTCTTACCTTACTAATATAATTTGACCTCTAGGACACTGAGAAAGTAAACAATATTGGTTTTGTTAAGCACTCAGAAGAGCTACTGCAGTTCTTCTGGCTTTCATGTCTCCCAATTAAGACTTTCTGAAGATGCTACTTCTGAGTAGACTGCAGATAAGATCACAATTATATGCTGCCCTGATCATTCTCATAGTCCCTGCATTCCTGCACAAAGATAAGGTGGTAACATGACTGGACTTAAATAAACTTTGTCTATATTTGGTGTACAATGATGTTTCTGACTGCAGAAGCAAGACATTTTCCATGGTCTTCCACTTGAAAATACCAATGATTTAGGAAATGCTGTACTCTGGGCTTAAACATAGCTGTGATCACAACACATTACACAACACATGGGCAAATACTCCTATTTCACAACCTTATCTTGAGCATAAGAAAATAACAATGACAACATGAAGACAAGAGCTTGTCACCTTATTATGCACCTGAAACAGGCAGGAAGAAAAGTGAAAGAAGCAGAATGGTGATTGTTGTTGAAGTGTATGCAGGATAAAGAAAGCGTAAAAACATTCTGAGGAGTAACAAAGCAGCTTTTAGGAAGACTTTTGAGTTGATTCCTGTTAGCAGAAACCAAACAAATCCTCAGCAAAATGTGAACTTTTCAGAGTATATGGGGAAAGGAAAAAAAAAAAAAAAGAAAAAGAAAAAGAAAAAAACAGAACTGATTTCAAAAGCTCCATAAACTGATTTTAAAAGCTGCCTTGAGAATAAGGACATATTCTATCGAAAAAATAGAAGCTTGGAAGAAAAAATACAACTGTATAACTGACTATTAGCAGAAATTGGGAAAAGAAATGAGGAGAGCTAAACAATAAATTACCATTCTCTTTTGCTTTACTACCCACCAGTCACTGTTAAAGTTCCTTTATTATGGCTCCTACATTTTTTTTTAGAATTCTGTTTACCAGAGTTTTGAAAAAAAAGTGTTTTGAAAGAAAATGGTTTGGAATCTACTAAATCAACTGAACTTAAAATGTAAATACTCTTTCATTAAACTGGAAAATATAATCAGTTTAATTATTTTCACCTGAAAAACATTGACTTTGGGTGTCTATCAATGACAGCCACATTAAAGATTTCAAAGAAAAGGCATAAACAGTCCCTGACATGAATTTCTTACTTGTCTATATTTGTTGTAGAGATTATAAGAAGACAAAAAAAGTACATTCAGGACATGGTTTAAATACTTGGTTTCATTAAGCTAAGTGATTGGGAAGAGTAGCATTATTGTAGTGCTGAATACAGAGATGTTTATGTATATGTGTATGTTCCTTACATGCATATAAATACACTACTTATAAACTGTGATAATTTTAATTTGACATATAACAATATCAGCAAAGTATTTGAACAGACACCATTTCAATATTAATAATCCATGTGTCCATTGATTATACAGACCACTGGGGCATTTGATTGCAAGGATTAGTCTACAAATAGCTTACCTAAAGGAGAGAATGAAGTCTGTCTTACCTTTCAGGTAGCATTACTTGGTTTACCATTGCTACTTACAGTTTGATTGACATGCACGGCCTTGAAGTCAGAGAGTAATGTGGTCTGTCCTCATCAGGAGATGATGCCCTTCACAGTGTCTGAATTAGAGCCCAGTGTTAACAGCTTTGCCTAGAGGGATCATCTAGATAAAATTCTGAAAAGAAACCTGCACTCATGTCATAGAATACCAGAAACATGATTACTTCACATTTCTGTTAATATTCTTTTATATATCTAAAATAAAATAATTGGGTTTTAATATGCTATATCTACTACGTTGTACAAAACACTATTCAGTGTGTGACATAGGTCCAGGTCATCCTTTAAAAAGTACAACTGCAGTATTTGCATCGCTTTAGTTCAGAGAGTTAGTGGCCTTGTAGCTGTGGTCTGCTGGAGCCTCTGATCAAAGAGCATGTACTCACAGGATCTTCGTGGAAAGGGTTGTCTCCATATTAGCAGTTAATCCAGGGAATAATAATGACAAAAAAAAAAAAATCCTAGTGTAATCAATAGATTTATGCCACAGATGAATTTAGCATTGTGAGATTTCATGAAGTTTGTCGAAATGTAGTGGGTAAATTTCTTTCTAGAATGACATGGCCTCTTCACAATTCATGTCAAACATAAATGAACCTACTTGGGTTTGAGTCACTCTCATCAAGCTTCTCTGCAAGGTTTTCATTATTAATTACCATGCATAATCATTCAGGTTTTTATGTCTTCTTGCCACATCATATTTTTTCTGCCAGAAATCCATGTGTGCAATGTAGGCATTTATTTATCTACAGGCAGAACATATATCATTCAGGAATGGAAAAATTCTGAACTATGCGATCTGATAGTCAGTATGTCTATCCAGCCTTTATCGTCTATACATCTTAATTCAGGATTTTACAAAACCATGTAGTCTCAAACGCTTCCTTGTATCTCTCTGCCAGGGATCCTACTATCTCACTGTTGGAGGCCTACATATCCTCATATTGAATGGACCAAAGTGATCTACAACAGTATTCCCTTAACTAGCAGCCTGAAAAGTGGCACACCTGCTCTGCTGGAGAACTGCCAGTAAACAGAGGCCCTGTTATGCATTTCAGTGACACCGAACACGGTCATAGCAGCACAGATAGTCTGTTCTCACAAGTAAAACAGGTGTTGTCTACAAGTTTAGCCACCATCATCAACAAATGCGAACTGATGTTTTAATGGCATAAATGTCATGACTTTTATTATCATTGATCAAAACAAGC
This sequence comes from Athene cunicularia, assembly GCF_003259725.1. Lineage (NCBI taxonomy): Eukaryota > Metazoa > Chordata > Aves > Strigiformes > Strigidae > Athene > Athene cunicularia. The sequence goes on from NW_020799097.1 coordinate 12,453,682, forward strand.
CCTGGTCTTGATTTGTTATGATGGTTGAGGGCTCACCCAATGTTTGCTGGCAGGCAGCCCATCTCTATAATTACGAGAGAGATGTGGGTGTACAACAAATACAATATTAGTCCAGAAATAAGTAACTTAAATACAGGACTGAATTTTACAGGGTTGATTTTAAGCACAGCTCACGTTGAATAATCCAAATACATAAGATGACAAGACCTGAGCCCTAAAACTAAGTTTTCAGAGCTCTGTTCACATAGTCCACCAGATGCGCTCCATATAGATACTGTGCTTTATATGGCATTTACAGGAAAGCCCTGGGGGACTCAAACTGCTTGCTCTCCTGGGCTCCCAGATGATGTGTCCGTAAGCAATTGAAGGAAATAATGCCTCAAACATTCTTCGACACAGAAAACCTCAAGGACAAGCTGTGGCCTTTTACCTCATCTCTGATGGAAATGAGTTTGTGGAATACCTGCCCCTCCTCATCTAGTATGCTAATCAGCTGACAAGATGAACTTAAAAGGTGACGCAAAACTTTGCTGTATGTGCACCCACTACTCAAGATTACGGAATCTGAGACAACACTGGATCATCAGATGGTGATATGGATTTCTTTGACTCTCTTTCTCTCCTTTATTTTCTGTTTTACTCTTTCCTTTCTTATAAATTTATAAGACACCACACTGTTTATTATCCTCTTCCAAGTTTAGGTTGTTTTGACCCCAAGTAAAACATTCTAACTGGTTGTTTGGTGTCATTTCACCTTAACTTAACCCAAGCGGATCACAGAATCTTTATGACTCCCTGGGCTCCCAGTCCAGGTTGTGACAGTGTCCCAGGTCTTCAAGTATTGGGAAACAGAAAAGATGAAGTCTGGTCTATGTAGGCATTCAAGTGGCTGACCGTATGTATGATGTGGTATATGCACATCAGAGCATGGTATGCATCTGTCTGCACAGGCCCTGCAGCAGAAGAAATTGCTGTACTCCAGGCACAGTACTGAATTAGTGATGGGTTGCACTGGCTGACATAAAAGACAGAGCCCAGGAGATAACTTTAAGAAATATATCTTCCACGGTGCTACTCTGTAGAGTCCCTCTCTGAAGGTGTCTCGTGGGTGAAGCCCCCTCCATCCTTCCCTTGCACCTCGGTTACTAGCAGCTGATCTGTGCCATGCCCAGAGATCTAAGGGACACTCGGCAAACAATCCTTCAACAGAGCACACAAGGCGCAGGCAGCTGGAGTGTGGCACCAGGTGCTACAAGGAATGATTGCTGGGAAACGGGAATTTGGAAAGGGGGCAAATCTGGTTTGGAGTTGAAAGGAACTGGGGACCCTTAGAGACCCTTCAAGGCCAAGACTACGAATGCAGAAAGGGTGCTCCAGTATGGATAGTCCTGCCCCACAGAGCAGGATAAAGTTGGTCATTGATATCATGTTCAGAGCAACTTGAGCTATGCAAATGAGACTAAAGAAGTATTAATTTTAATGCATTTTCAGACTTTTACAGTGGTGCAAAGCATTTATTTCTCAGACAGAAATGCTGTGATAGTGGAAAATGGCATTGCAGCCTGACCAGAATACAAAAGATGCACTATAGTATCCTGATTAATCATGAAGAAAAAAAAAAAAAATCTGGATTCTGATTGTCTTTTCTTGTAAAAAAAAAAAAATCCCGTTTAACAAGTTTATAAAATGCCTTCTTTTACAATTCCTCATGCCTAAGAGCTTTCCTAGCAACTTTGCTCAGAAGTTACCATTTTACACAGTGTATATTAAAAACATTAAGAGCTAACTATAAATTAATTTTGAACATACAGTTTTAAAGTTTCTGACCTGTGTTACAAGTGATTAGCAAGGCTTTTCAAATGTTTTATCAAGTATGAAAAGGAGTATCCAACTCAAATCCATGAGATTTCATTCAGTGTAGCAGGCTGAAAACTCTCTCATTTAAGGAAATGTGATTTAAAACTAATTATAGTGAACAGAAAAATGAAGAGGGACACAAAGAGATTCTCAATAGATAGAAGGAAAAATACTGTTTGAGAAAGAATAATGTAACAGTCAGAAAGGATTTAATGAATAGGACAGGTATATACATGCCTAGAAATAGCTATTAATACCACAGAATTATGCACTACTCAGTCATTAACATCACATTGCACCTGGCAGTTTAACAGGCAGATTTTAGTTCTCTGAGAAAAGAAATTAAGGGCTCAATTATGGATCTGAGCCATGCTGAGAAGGGAGAAAGATAAATACTGTTTCATGGTGTGCTGGGAAGCCATATGCCTGTGGAAGGTACAGAAAAATGGTCTGTCACCACTGCACCTGCAATGCACAAACCGTGCTGATGGACCAGCCCATTCACAGGAAAATATGTTCTCCAGACAAACTCATTAAACCTCATTCTGCATGTAAGGAAACAATCTTATATCTAAGGGAAGTTATTCTTGCCTGTGTTCTGATGACCACTCAGAGACAACCCTGCTCTACAAGAAGCAGGGATGGTTCTGAGTGGTTCCAGTGCAAATGACAGGAGATTAGGAACTGAAGATTAAGTTAGGCATTCCTGGAGACCTATAGGAGGCTGATCGATATCCGAGTTTCATCCAGTGGTGTCTGAGCTGGACATTTAAAGGTATTGTTTTGAAAACAGGAAGCTTTGGTGATTTTATTAGACTACATGATTCTGTTCTCTTCGGATACATTTTAGGCTGGTCACGCTGAAAATACATCCCTGATTCCAGTGACTAAGACCACACTGTATATTCTGTGTCTGAGCTTTGTACTCATGCATATAGATAGTAACTTTGGAGCCCTGCCCTGTGAGTTGCAAGCAATTCCTGGTATACCTTTACTGTCCTTTATTCTTGTAGTATAAAACGTATTTATCTGACCCAATGATGATCCACACTGATGACCCACTGTATCACTTATCCATGTATATTAACTTCTCTGTTCTCAAATTTATTTTTCATATTATTTCATAGATATGCTTGTAGTGATATCATCATCTACATTATGAATCATTAGAATGCTTTTTTTCTTCATTAAATAATTACAGATATTATGTATGCAATTAAGAATTATTTAAGCAATTCGGGATTATCTTTGTCATTTAATATTTTCCTTCTACTCTTTTGTTCATGTTTCCAGCTTTGTTAGATCTGTCTTTCTGAAGTACTGAGAACACATGTATTGATTCACAAACCATATTTTTTTCACATCATAAATGCAATTCTATCATGATCACATACAATCACAGAATTATTATTATTATTAAAATCACCGGTTGGTTTTCTCTTGGAAATGCATCTTTAATAAGTAGAATACTTATAAGATATCAAACCTTTCTATGTGAATGCTACTATCTATCTGTTTTCTGCTTTTTATTCTTTTATTTTTAAGCAAGTCAGGGATGTTTTGGTAGTGATGAAAGAGGACCTCAGGATAAATATTTTATTTTATGCTTTGGAAAGAGCTACTCTTGTTGTTCCTTCCTTGTGACTGATCCATATTAGTCACTTGTGCCTTACCTCGACTGTCAGGAAATCAATCCCTGAACATTCCAAGACCTATCTTTCTAAAATATCAATAACTCAGAAAACAAGCTATTGCATTTTTTTCAGGTTGACTACAGTTTCCCAATTTCCAAGGTAGGGAACGTACATAACATAGCAATATTGTAAGTTTGTCAAATTCTGGCTGATATCTAAACCTAATTATTACTTTTCCTGACAAATAAATGATATGGCAATCCCTGGACTAAGTCAAAATAATTACTTTCATTTTTATTCCAGAATTATACATGTGCGACCATTGCTCTATTTTAGATATATATGCAAATTCTTTCCACTATCAAGTTCTCTATAGTCTTAGTTCTAGCATGACACTGATTTTCAATTGTGCTTCCACACATTATTCCCAAATTAGTGCCTTTTCCCTGATAGAAAACAGTACATACAAACTTTATCCTCACAAACCTTCAGGCTTTCCCATAAGTTTGTCAACCAATCCCTACAAGTGTCAGAGTCCAAAATTTATATCCTCAAAACCCCGGTACAATATCATAAACTCTGGATTTTCCCAAAAAAATATTAGCAAATATTTTGTTTCTTGGCATGCTGAAGACCACTCAGATCTGGATAGTATTAAGCAGCAAGATATGCCAAGCATTCACCTGCACAGGCCCTTACCTGGCTGGCATCCTGGGACACAGCCACCAGATCAGCTCCTGTGCAGAGGACACCTGTATCCACACACCTTTAATCCAGAAACTCCATGTTTTGAGCATTCATCTATGGTATGAAGACCCATTTTTCTCTCCTGCCTTCAAAAAAGACAGGCTCCATCTCTCACTTCTCACATGGATGTTATTTAAGATAGGGACAACTGTTTTTCAGTTGTGTAGATTCCAGATTTGTCATTCACTAACTTGTTTTTAACACTGTTCCCCTTTATGAAAAATACATATATATTCTTGAGCCAGGGGAAGAGGGAGATGAGTCTATAACCTATCTGGTATCACACTTAACCTGGAATATCCACATCTAGTTTCTCTTGCCAACAAAGATTTTCATCTGGAGCTTCTAAATGATGACTGTGCTGTGCTATGGGTTAAGAGAAAGACGTTATTCTTATTTCTTCCATTCTCTAAGAAAAAATTAGAAAGATTTCTCTAAGAAAAAACTTGGACATTTTGCTGCAGATGAAGATTCTGGATGTTGAATACAGATTGGAAATAAAGTAATTCCTTTTTTTTTTTTTCCATTAAACAGACACTGAAGTCACAGCAACGGGTGTATTTTATCCATAGTTTTGCTTCAGCATTTTCTATCAGCTAGCTTCTATCATCCTCTAGTTGTTTAGGTGACCTATTGTCCATATACACTGCCTACAAAATGAAAAGCATTATGATTTTAGGAGTATTCAAGTACCTCCCTATGTAAAGGTTTGTTTGTTCAGGATGGAAGTACTTACCTCAAGCTTCCCTATAGCAGTGCAGCCATTCTATATGGTGCTGTATTCAGGCAAACTAATCACATTTACAACGCCTTCAGTTTTGGAGCTTGAACAGCATTGCTCTGCAGGGGAAAACCCTAAATCACATTATAGATCATTCAGAGAATGTAGGAACCTAATGAGACCTCAAGCTTGCACTGGGGCAAAAAAAAATATCTAAAAATTCTCCACAACAATTTTGAAAAATTAAAGTAGCTTTATCCTTCTATAGGTCTTGCCTCAAGCTGTCTGAAGAGTGGTGGGTGAAACTGAAACATAACTGAGATGGGTGGGAAGCTGGAAAAAGTGGGCTATTTTTCTCTCAAAGAGTTCAAAACACAGCCTTAGACATCAAACTAAACTGCAGGGATCACAATTTGCAAAGTCTTAGTGGAGAAAAAAAAAATCTTTCTGAGAATCTCAGTAACAAGTGTTTAATAGATATATAATTTAAAAGTTTCACTGGAGTTTGTAAATTCTAACAAAAAACCCTAAATCTTGCAAAAAGATTTTGGTTACTCAGGACTTTAGTCCCAGCCACCAAAGATTCTGATAATAGCGCTTCTTTGGGGTTATTTCAAGATTCATTTTAATAAATTACTATAACCATGATGGGAAAACTTTTGTAAGTCAGTTAAATGAAATAAGTGAATTCATAGTCTACAGAGGACAGATACTGGTTTTAAATTCAAATATTAGGAAATGCCTAAAAGCGTTAGAGACAGTGATTTCAATAGCTGAATGCCATTAACAATTAACAATTGCCATTAATGCAATTAACTTGTTGAGAGGATATCCTGTTTCTCAATGGTAAAAGAATACTTTATGTTGGAATCTTGTCCCCAGACATTTGTTGTATAAAAATTTATCATTTAGGCTAAACTAATTGTCTGTTTTCCTTCTCTAGGGAATGAAGACAGAAAGTTAAATGCATGGGATGATTTATCTTTTCCTAAAGTAATGTTAAAAAAAAATGCATTGTTCCCTGTAGGATGTTGTAATGGTTTAACCCCAGTCAGCAACTAAGCGCAATACAGCTGCTCACTGCCCTCCCCAGCAGGATGGAGGAGAAGAATTAGAAGGGTAAATGTGAGAAAACTCATGCATTGAGATAAGAACAGTTTAATAGTTGAAATTGAAAAAATAATAGTAATGATAATAACAATAAAATTTGCAATGAAAAAAATAGCAAAAAATAAAAGAGATAAATAAAACCCAAGAAAGAATACTGATGCAGATGAAAAACTATTGCTCACCACCAACCAACCGATGCCCGGTCAGACCCTGGGCAGCAGTCACCAGCCAACTTTCCCCCTAGTTTATATTGCTGAGCCTGACATCACATGGTATGGGATATCCCTTTGGTCAGTTGGGGTCAGCTGTCCCAGCTGTGTCCCCTCCCAACTTCTTGTGCACCCCCAGCCTACTCACTGGTGGGGTGGGGTGAGGAGCAGACAAGACCTTGATGCTGTGTAAGCACTGTTCAGCAAAAACCGAACCATCCCTGAATTATCAACACTGTTTCCAGCAGAAATACTAAACATAGCACCATACTAGCTACTGTGAAGCAAAGTAACTCAAACCTGGCCAAAACAGGCACAGGTGTATTTTTATTTTTTTACTAGAGCAGGTGGAGGTGTGAGGTCTAAAAGAAAGACTTCAGTCATAGATTTGTCTTCAGTGGTTAAGCCAGCTGCATACAGAACATCTTTGTGGGTTCTTAAGTCATCTCTCTGGTCTATTATTTTGTTTCATTTTCTAGTCCTTCCCACCCACTGTGTAGGGAGCTGAGGTGCCTATTGTGGACTTTTGCTGTGCTGTGGATTGCAGCATCCACCTTTTGGTGTCTAAGTTATTCAGTGGTAAACATGATGCTGAAAAAACAGTACTTTATTAGGTACTGGCATTTGGTCTGCCTGCACATTTTGCTGTGAACATGATTTAATTTTGTCACCTTTACCACTTAAAAGTAACTGAATCCCTGTCATGAAAGCTAAGGCAATTAGTCATAGTTACAGCATCCCTAATCTACTGAAGCATAAAATTAATGATAAATTAAATTTATGATTAATATAAAATATTTAAAATAATAATTAATTAAGCATAAACACAAGATTTGATTGGTCCAATACTAGTCCACATGTCCTGAATGGGAAAATCAGTAACACTGTGAATAAATATTCCACTGACATGATCAGCAAATCTATGACTGAGATGTCAAAGGATCTTAAAAGCCCTATTTTGACAGGAGCATCTTTAATTTCTGAGCTTCATTTGAGCCAAAATTAAGTGGACCTACACACCATATCTTCAACTGTCAGATGCACTAGTTCATTTATTTGGTAAGTGATCTCGTTCCGTGGTTAAAAATGTTGCTCCCATGACAAAATTAAAGAAGTGTAATGTACCGAAAGCAACATCAAGTGCACAAGAGGCAGGCAATTTTTATGCTAAATTTTTTTTTCTGGTCTGGTCAGCTTCTACACACAGGCATAATTCAACAGGGATGCATTCATATGAAGGAATTTACAATATTAGCTGAGTTGAGAGCTCACCTTTAGGGTTGATCTGAGAAACAAATACTCATTAATTTCAAATGTCCTTTTCCTATGAACCATTTTGTACAATGGCACCGTCCATCTCTATCTGATTAGCATTTGCAGATGTTGCACGCAGTTGGTGAAATGACTGATCATAGATATTCTGTAGTATCTGCTACAGTCTACCAAATCAGTCCTACATTAAAAAAAAAAAAATAATAATAAAAAAAAATTCAGATGGTCATGTCTCAAGGCTGATATTACTATTTATTTCTAGCCATGACCTAGTGTCAAACCAGCATATGGAAAAAGATAAGCTTTCCTACCTAACTAGATCATCTATCTCTTATCTTAATCACTTCTTGGGAACTATTACAAGTTACTATTAAGCGTGGATAAGGTTCATATCCTCTCTGTTACCTACCTGCAGATGTACTCTAGCCCTTCAGTAAGTGCATGGTAGCTCATTCCTTAGTGAAAAGAGACAAGTTATCTCAGAGTTGCTGAGGAACAAGTGTTTGAACACTGGAAGTTACCAGGGGAACCAACTTACTGAAAGCTTAGTTGATAGTACATTAACTTGCCTTACTATTTCTTGAACAATAATAAAAATAATAGCACATTCTTCAGTTTAGCTCCTTTCTTGCTTCTGGAAAATTGCATATTTCTGCTCTGACTGTTTTCTCATAGGATTGGTACTATATTGCTCTCTTCACCTTTGATTTTACTGACACTTCAGCAGGGTATCCAATTCCAATTGCACAGAAAAAGGAAATTTAGATTCAAACATATGTAAAGATGGTTTACAAGGATTTTTATTTCTTTTTCCTCTCATAATCTGTTTACACAAACATCAAATAGAGGCTTTTTGCTGTAATTTGTCTAATTTCTCTGTGGTTGGGCCATTCAGCCAGCAGATGGGAGCCCCTAATTTCAACCCCAGAGGCAACTTTAAGTAGTATACTATCAACAAGACATTGCCCACAAAGCTTAAGATGTGTTTTTCCCAATAGTCTTATTTACTGGAGATTTTGTTAACAAAAAAACACTTTTCCTCCTGTCTCCAACTCACTCTCACTGACTTAAACCTGCCTTAGGTTGATCTAGCCTAACTTAGTAGCAAAATAAGAAGAGATAAGACCAATTCTTCCCCAAATGCTTTCAGCATTATGTTCCTTCCTTCTCTAGGGAAGGGAGACAAGACAAAAATCTGTGCTGCTTCTCCATAAACAATATCATGTTCAAATAAACGAATGTCTTTTTACTTAATCTATTTCCTGATGTCTCATTCTTAGTGAGGAAAATATCCATCCTAGGATGTAATTTTCCATGCCTTTATAGTCTATTTTCCACATTATTTAATTGTTTCCTGAGTTTTCACATCTCCAAACTGTATTGAACCACTATGTCAATGGAGAAAATTAAAAAGCTGCTTTGAAATGTCTTCTTTTATGCTTTGTTAGATTTCACTATTCAAATATTTTTCTATTCAAATATACTTCAGCTATGAAAGAAACATGATAGCGCTTCTGCAATGGAATATGTGGTTATTGCCATAACCCACCTGGTATTCTATTCAAATTCTTCAGCTATGAGAATTTGCTACTGCAAATATACTTCACTCAAAATCTCTGTGTAAAAGCATTTAATGCTCTCATTTGATGCTCTTGAGTCTTTGTACTTCAGCATGTTCACTGTAAGGCTGCTGGCTTTTGTGCCCATCTCTGCTTCATCTCTTTTGTCACTAACACTTGCTTTCTTCTTCAAGCTTTCATCCTAGGCACCACAGTGAATTGTAAAAAGCACCCTGCAAAATAGCTCCACCCCTGTAGCTAAGAATAAATTGTGTTCAGAAGACTAGCTAAGCAGCTGACAGGTCTTGACCATTGCTTTTCATGCTATTTATGAATTGTCCCTCATGTTCTGCTCCTCATCTGATATCTATTTCTGCTTTTGTATACTGAGTTTCAGGCCTTTGGGTCAGGGACCACTTTTCATTATGCGTGACAGTGCTTAGCAGAATAGGGTATGAGTGAGATTATGTACCGCAAGTAAACAGCACCTTGATGGGAGTGTGGATAGCAGAGCATTAGCTCCTCCTGTTATGAAAGCTGCTGCTGTGGCCCTCATTTACTCACACTGATCGCAAGCTGCTTGCTTTGGAAGCAGTCCCCTCTCAAGTGCTTGTTTTGTTTAAAGGCAGAGATCTAGAGCTGAACTCAGTGCAGCAAAGAACCATTTTATTATCCCATTTATTGTCTTTAAAAGACCAGGACAGAAGCATAAGTACCATTTCTGTGCTCTTTTCACAGGGAAAAGGAGCTCATTTGTTCTGAAAAATGGGGCTCCTGATGTTTTGTCTTTGTTTCTGGCAAGCAGAGACCTTTCAGCCTATCAGACGTAGGATGCTCTCTGGCAGGAGTTGCCAGTTCACAGGCTCTGATAGGGCTTCTCTCCTAGATTTATTGGCTGGGAGACCTATGTGCAACATTCTCTGTAAAATATAGAAAAGTCTTGTTTTCTTGGACATGTGTAGGAAGATGAATCCCAATCTATGTTTCACACTTCTGTTGGTCTTAAGATCTTGTGCAGCTGTTCTGTTAATGGATGGATTTAACATCATATATTATAGTGGTTGAAGTTTTTCTAGCAGTACTTATCATTTATGAACAAATATAAAGCTCATCTACATAGTATAGTCTGATAAATACACACATTATAATGGAAAACTTAATCACTGTTGGGCTATAAAGTTTAACAATGAAAAACTAGTCATTTTTTTTCCCCAGTAAGTTTGAAGGATCAAAGAATTCTAAGTGAGTAATAATACATGAAGTCTGTTATCACCTGCTGTTTCAGGACTCCTAAATATGACAATGAATGTCAAGCAAAGTTAACAGATTCAAAAAAGAATTATGACTGTAGAGAACAGAACAATACAAAAATATTATCTTTACCCACTTTATCTCAGTTTTAGAACAAGGCTTACTTCATTAGATTTATCCGTATTTCCTCTACCATTTCCTTTCATGAATATATGGATTAGTTTATACATGAGAATTTCTATCTTGATTTTTCTCTTCAGAAAGGTGAAGAGATTGCAGACCTGAGAGGAGAAAGAAACTTGGGAGCATTTAGCATTCATTGTAAGATACATGTGAATCTATTCCACACTGCTGTATTAGCTTCTCTGAAAGGAAGAATCCTGTGATAGCAAGGAGTGGCTCTGGAAGAAGTCCTACTTCATGAATGGTTTGTAATCTACAACCAACCATGACTGAATGCAGTATGTGTTACAGTAGTGGTCACCTTTCAGTGCTCATAGGTTTCTTTCAGGAAGACCTCCAGGTTGTGATCTCAGGAAGACGCTGGTTTAATGTCACATTTGGAAGTGACTGGGTTTTTAGGGGTTCCTCCCCACTACACTTCTCGAAAGAATATTGTAGAGGATTGAACTAAATTAAACTCATTTCTTCCCTTGGTTCAGACTAGGGGTTTGAACCTGGGTGTCCTATGGTCCTGGGAACAGCCAAGACACAAGACCATTTTTCTTAAAATCAATCCTTACTCCCCCACAAATATATTAATGTTAAAATTGCACTGAATATTCAAAATGTGAATACTCCCCTCTATTAAATGTTTCACTGGAATGATGTCTGCCTTTCAGAGTGTACTGTGATTTGCACCTTATCAACAAAATTTCCAGTTTAATTTCTACACCCCTCTTTTCATAGCTTTTCTCCTCAGTACTTTTTCTTAGTTCCATGTTCCTAATGCCAATACTTTTTTTTTTTTTTTTTTTTTTTTTTTTTGCTCAGTTTTCCTACTCATTTTCTTATGGTATTTAATACTGGTTTAAATAACCCCTGTCTTGCCACTACTACTCTGCAGGGTCCTGCTGTGCAAATTGGCACTTTAAGTGGAGGCACTTCATGGAAGTGACTAACAGTCACCCCTGGTGAGATACTTAAAGAAACAATTGCACTAAACTGTACCTCTTACTTTGAAGAAAAATTAGATAGAGGGGAAAGAACTCCAGCTAACAGGAGATTATAATTCAAGTTTCACAGAAGGTACGAAACTATGTAAAACCTTTAAGACCTGTACAACTGCAAGAGACTTTTCACAGTTAAAGAGAAAGATTAAATCTTTACCTGGGAACCAGGGATCAAAGTGAGTGAAACCCAACAGTGTTATTAAAAATTTACAACTCCTAAGATGTCTGCCTTGCCGTAGTCAGATATTCTGTACTTATGGAATTATTATCCTGATCTATTTTACTTAGAGTAGCCATTAAAGTCAACTTAATTTTGATATTTTTATACCCTTATCCCCCAGGATAGACAACAAGAATCATAGAATCATAGAATGGTTTGAGCTGGAAGGGACATTAAATATCATGGTCAGGGACACCTCCCACTAGCCCAGGTTGCTCCAAGCCCCATCCAACCTGGCCTGGAACACTGCCAGGGAGGGGGCAGCCACAGCTTCTCTGGGCAGCCTGTGCCAGTGTAGATGGAACTGCAGACTTCTCAGCTTGAAATATTTCCTTAAAGTAATCAGAGTATAGCCATTGTTTTCTTTAGTGTTTAAAGATACAAGGATAGCTGTTTCTTCTTACATATTTGAAGTTGTACACATTAAGAGTCCAAGTGTAATGCTATAGATCCATCAGGTCCTTAAGGTTAATTCACTTATCTAATTAAAACAATTCAGTCAGGATGAAAATTAGTTTTTCCTCCTCTGAAGTAAAATACTGGTTCAGTAGAAATCTGTGGAAAAAGATTATACAGACTTCAGCAGAGTTATGATTTCACATCTAATTAGAAAGTGCCATTTTAAAACTATATATTAGGGGGTTTTGGGGTGGAGAAATGTAGGGACTTTCCCTGATAAGAATTACTATATAGTAGTCAAAAAATCAAAGTGGAGAAATAGTTGGGGTATTTTCTTGATTATTTATATTTTTGTATAATATTATATATATTGTATATAATATTAAAAAAAAAAATGTTTTTTACTCTAGATTTTTCAAAACAATGGAATTAATATTTTTCTCTACAGTTTTATGTGCCAGCTAATCATCAATTGTTAATCTGTTTACAGTGTTTTCTGCCAACATGAATATTTAGTTTATATCATTTTTACATTTCATTACTAGCATAAAAAATAAGGAAAAAAATAAAGCATTAATAAGCATATTAAGGCAAAGAAGACAGCATAAAAAAGAGGTTGATACTAATTTTGAACAGTTTGTTAACAATATGGTGAATAATAATATCTGATTTATGTGGCTGAAGGTAAGATACACTTTCAATATTTCTCATAGTATTATGAGGATGATGGATGATCTGTTTTGCTGTTGCGATATTCGTAATTACACAGAGCTAGGGTAAAATCCATTCCTCCAACTCACTCTGGAGATAAAGGAATGAATAACTGTGGCCATTTTGCCATCACAGAAGAAGTACAGTTTTCTTTCTTTATGAACATGAACCCAAAATCATTTTTGTTCAGAGACACCTGTTTTCTGTATAAACTAACCCAACATTCTACACAACTTCCAAAATTAACGTAGAGTAGCACATAGTAGGTAGACCACAATCCATGAGGAAAGTAGGTATTTTTCATATTTTACTTTATTTATCTGACAATGGCAGTATTTCATTATAAGCTTGGAGGTGGCTTTCAAAGGCGAGGAAGCAGGATTTATTTAAGCCATATCGTTTTATGCTGAATTGCTTTCTTATTTTTAAGGTTTGTTGATCTGAAATTGATAAACAGAATAAAAATATGCTGACCATTCCTTATAACAAAAATACATTTATTAGAATACAAATTTTGGGGAAAAATCCAATAATAGCTTAAAGATTAAGTCATATTAAAATTTTCAAGTTATTTTCTAATGTTTGACATAAATGAAGCTCAGAGGAAGAAAAATGTGTAACTAGAGAAAACCAAGGAAAACAAGCATGCCACAATTATTTGTGATAGTGACATTAAAAAAAAAAAAAAAAAAGTGATAAGGAAGAAGATTGGTCAATATTTCAAGTTTTTTTGCATATTAAATTAAAGATTAAAATATTTTATAAGAATAATAAAATAAATAATATTCTAAATAAGAGGTTGGAAGTACTGATATTCACTAAAAAGGATTTATTCTTAAATTTCTTCTCAAAAATTGTTTTGACAAAGCTGAAAAAAAACCTAATGAAACTAAGATGTGACTAAAGTAATAAAATCTTTACCTCAGATTGTTTCAAAATTGCTCCTGGTCAAAAAGGGTCAAAAAGGAGAGTATCAGAACACAGGTGACTTTTTGAAGGTTGATTCGGGGAGCACTGAGGACCAAGACCAATCTGGAATTATTGGTTGCAGCATGGGATATGCTGCCTGCCAGCTTCATCTGTTGGCATCTGTGTTGTTCATGTGTGCACCATGTATGAAGCTTTTAAATACTTATTGCATTTGGAGGGTAGTCGGCAAGTCGCTCATAGTCCATATTCTGTGTAAATATGTACATGTGATTTTCCTCTGAGGTCAGTGTTTGTGCAATGTCATTTCTAATTACAGGTATTTTTAAAGATTTCTACCCGATTAGCATGGTCTGTAGCTTAGAAGCAGCCAATGTTAATTTGTCAGAATCAGTTCATCTTTAACAGATGATTAAGAGAGTCATAGGTAACCTTGCCTGGTGTAAAGGTTCATTGACAAATGCCAAGGTTGTTAAAAAGCAAAGGGGAATTATTATGCATTAATTATGTCAAATGATTTCCTGAAAACTCTTGTGAATGTCAGGAGCCATTAGTGTACTGTTAATTCACAGAGCTGTCTGTTGTTATGTTGAACCCCTGGAGACCTGAATAACATTGCAGGGTAGTCCAAAGAGCAGGAGCTCAGCTCTTTGGCATGTGGAGCAGTGCCTAAGAGAGCACTGGAGTCACCCTGCTGGCATCACAAGTTCTCCATTTGGGCCAGAGATCCAGACTATAAAGTTCTGACTGACTCTGAAATCAGTGAAACTCCTTCGGAAATGAGGGATGATGGTGAATGGGAGAGGAAGAGTCAAGACCAACATAGAATTTATGCTGTCTGAGTGTGACTTTTACTGCCAAAGGCTTTCACGAACCTGAGTTTTGGCAGGTGTGAATAGTGCAGCACTTTGTAAGTACATGGGCCCCATTATTAATGTTTTATTGCAGTAGAGTTCTGGGTAGCAATATTAGCCCAAGAACTGGTATCCAATTGCAGTGCTGTGCTTGCTTCTAGTGTGGGAAAAGGGCAGCCATCTCAGGAGGTTGTGACCTGTACTCCAGAGATTTCTACTGCTTTTCATCATAATTTTCATTTTCTTCCAAAAAAAATCTGAACCATTCCATTAGCCTAAATTATATGGATGTTAACTGGATTAAATTGCAGATGAAGACAGAATGAAAAGCAAGGAAGAGGAAAAAGAATCAGCAAAGAAATACAGTGATGGAACTTCCCAGTTAGGTCAGATACAAAAGGAAGAATGGGTGTCATTTTCTTCTGTAGCCAGGAAACAAACATAATTAGATGAATTAAATTGATCCTGCAGGATTTTTTTTTTTTTTTCAATGAGAAGTGAGCACTTATTCATTTACTCCCAGTACCTGTTTCCTATTGCAGGCAGTACACGGCAGGTACTACAGCTGAAAATATGGGAACCGCAGTCCCTTCATTAGGACTGGCTGATGTGCCCTCTTCTCCTGGTCAGGTCGTGGGGAAACATGAAGTTAAAAAAAAAAAAAAAAGGAAAAAAAAAAAAAAGGTAAAAACAGAGAGAGAGAATGAGAGAGAGAGAGAGAGAGAGAGAGAGAATAGATGTGTAGCATAGCATATATGCAGTCTATTTATATATATATGTAAATATATTCAGATAGCTGAAGAGTTAATGGTAGAATGATTTTTTTTTAGCTGTGGATTTCTTTATATTGACCTCTAAAAGCCCCTAGAAATTGAGCTTCCTTTTATCTATTTCATTGCAAGAAAAATACACTTACTTTAAAGAATATATAATATATGCTACTGAGAAAAATCCCTCTGAAGTAAATATGACACTTTTGCACTTCAGTTGCAAACATAGAGGATCAAGTCCCAGTCAAGTTAAGTGTAGATCAGTAAACTACAGCAGATCATGACTAATTTTTTTTTTTTTAAGATTTACATCATTTGTTGGAAAATAATAATTACAAATAGATTTGTGTTTAACAGCTTCATTAAGGAACTACCAATCCTCTCAATTCCTCTCTTATGTAGTATGTAAGTACTGGTGGCAAACTACCATTTAGAAAAAATGAGACAGAGACCAGTGGATAGCTAAGGCATCCCAGCACAGAATTTTAGCATCAGAATTAAAACTGAAGATGTCTAGGCTTTGGGTTCTTGGCCAATTCTGATTTCTTATTCACTGAGTATGGAATTTGTAAACAGCAGTTATTAGCTAAAATACCACAGGATGTAAACATCTTCAACAGCAGCCTGGATGTGGGTCTAAGTTCTCTATAACATGTATGGCAGGACATAATGACCTAAAAATGTCATTGTATGACAGCCAACACAAGTGCTTAGTGTCAGAAGTCTCCTAAGAGACAGAAACAATGGTAAAATAAGCCATATTCTAACAGACTCTTTTCTCTCTCTTTTAGATTCTGTGGCTCCGTCTTTCAAAACCCGGTATTTCCAGTTAGTGAGGAGATAATGATGACTGTCACTTTATCTAGTGGTTCAGGAGTTAAAAGGTGCACAGGGTTAAAGTATATTTTCATGTAAAAATATAAAATTAATACCACAATATCTAGAGGGGACAGCTCAGGAATTGCTGATACTCTGTTTGTTAATTCTAACTATGCTCAAAAGCCATTGATCATCAACTCATTCTCTTCGTCTTAATTGTCAATGTTTAAATAGACAAGATTTAAATAGACAAATTTTCCAAAGCACCTGCTTTTCACTATAGATTATGTAGGCATTTTAGGCATTTGCTGTAAAGAGATGCATACATTAGGAGTCTAAAATGTAAGCATATCCTGGTTTCCCAGAAATATTACCTTCTCCAGAATAGGCAACAGCCGATCAGATTTTACAGGAAAGAGATTTAACCCTAAGCTCCTAAAGTGAGTGAAAAAAAGAGGCAATTTTGCACTGTCTTGTACTAATGGATGGAGCTGACAATTTTAGCCCTTATTTCAAAGACCTGTCTAAAGTTCTGCACTCCATACCAGTTGCATACAAAACTGAGAGGAATTGAACATAGCTGGAAGTGATTTCAGTGATGGTAATTGCCCTACAGTCAAAGCAGTTTTCCTTCAGTTACTTAAATGCCTGCTCCAATATTAAATTTCAGTGGGAATTAAGAGAAAATATGAGGTTCACAATGTGATTCTGACCTAGAACCCTCCATTCTTTTTCCATAGTAAGTAATGACACTTTCTGCTTTTTGCCTTTGTGCTATATCTTTCTTCCAGTCTGTTCATCAAAAGTCTGTACCAATTTTCTCAGATGCTGACCATGAATTACAGATGACCAGAACTGACTGTGTCAGTGGGCTTTATGTGAGTTTATTCCTTCACACAACCCACAGAAAAGCTATGGACCAAAGGTTTCCCAAACCACTAATTCTACAGGGTTCACCATTCACAAATACAAGAAAGCAACATAGAACTGACCCTAAGAGTAAGTTAAATACTTGTTTTTCTCTTTCTAAAACTTTCAAAAGTAAAAGGCTTCAAAACTAAAAGATTTCAAAAATATCTTGGAATAGGATCTCAAAGGAAAGATGTTACTTTTACAGTCATGAGTTCCACACACTGTATCACTCTAAAATGACTCTCACAGCATCTGCTGTCCTGGCACAGGCTGTGAATCAGATGCTTTCAGTCAAGCATATGCTGATAGAAAAACCCACACCTGCAAGAAGACACTCATGATTACATTAAGTTAACCACAGGGACACTGAAAGAGGTGTTGAACTCTAGGCAAGTATTAGCAAAGTCTTTCTATCTATCACCTAGAGCTGGAGTAATGTTCTTTATTCCTAAAAATGCAGCTTGACAAGATTTCCTCTATCTTTTATTTAATTTCAGGACTGCAATGGATCAACTTAGAAAGCAAAATAGTACACACACACACACGTGTTTAATAGCAAAGTACTTTTTTAATAATACAAGCAACTTCTGCCTGAAAACCTAATCTAACTGAACTGTGTGTAAGAGAATGATAGATATTCAAGAGCTCCAAAAATCTTTCCTTGTTTTGTGGACTGTGAAACAAATTACAGGAAATTGAAACAAAAAGAATCAATGGAAAACAAACAAACAAAAAATCACAGGAATATTCAAATGGATTCATTTTTCATAAATATGAATAATTTGAAAGACTCAAGGTTTTGAACCAACATGTCATAGAGAGATTCAGGTTTCTGTCTTTGATGTACATTGGGCATTTCATAGTTTCACTGTTGCAGACATTCACTTTTCTGTATGTACAGTTTACACAATCATTTCTAAGGTATATACATCTTTGTGTAAATGTACATTCAAATATCACTTTTGAATAGAATCACCTAGGGTCATAGCTTCTATTTTTGTTATAGTTGTAATTGCTTGCTTATATTCTTGTCTGAATAGTGCTACATTTTTCAGGACTCGATTTTAGCATGACTTTACGGTATTACCAAAATTTAAGCAATTTTCCTCTATTCTGGCAATAAGTTTATGCCTAAATTCTGAAACTTTAGCTCATTTTACTCCTCTAACTGACCCCTTTTGACTATTCTCAGCCACCTTGAAGACCCAAAGATTCAGGGATAAATATATATTGTTTCCATTTTTGGCAAAACACTGTGAAAGATGAGGCATTCTGATTTCCACCAGTAATACAGCTTTGTGATGTATTTTAGTCTTAAATTTAGCATAAGAATACTACTGTGTGCTAGGGCTTCAACACTGTACTGAAATTTTGGTGAGACTGACCAGGCAACTCCCTCCTACCTATCAGCATGGCATGCTAAATTGTGCTAAGTCGGTTTTAGCCCCATACTTCAAATTAATCTTCCTTTCTTTCCTGTTAAACCTCAAAATCAGGACTTTGCGGTTAAAATTCTAGCTTTTTACTTAGTATCGAAATATACTTTGGCTTGTACCAGTACCCCTCAAAGAACTTCTTATGTTTATTTAATGACAAGGCAGTAATGGGCACAATTGCCCTGCAGTTCGGAGTAGCACCGCAAGGGCTCATGCCACTGACTCTCGATGAAGTCCAGAACACGTCAACCAAAGTGTTGATCACGATCCAAACAAGCAAGGTGTAGCATACTGTGCTGCAAACACATTGTTTGTACGCGTTCCATTGTTATCTCCTACTGAAAATTAACTCAACTACTAATGAGCTTGCCATAACTCTTCTGTCCAGTCTCCTTGAAATGGAGAGCAAGGAATTTTAACCAGGAACTCTTAAATCTAAGAAAAGTAAGAGCTTCTGGCAGGATCCTCTTCACAAAGTTCCTCTTGCTTTAGCATTTGTTTCAAATTTTTCTCTGAAATAACTCTACTTTTCATGCTAATTGCAGCCTGCAGCTCATTATTTTCAGAGGCATTTAAAACAGGCTGCTGTTACAATAAAAGGGTCATTTTGAAGGAGGAGCCAGCTTCTATGCTCTCTGCCTCACTACTCCCAATTATTTTGTTGTCATTCTAATTGGTTATTACTCAGAGAGAAAATTTGTTACTGTTTGACCTTTTGCTTGTTTGAGTTTATTCTAGTGTTTCAGGTGCTCTGAAAATGTTGAAAACATCTAAAGATCAGGAGAGACATCCTGTTCTGTCTGTTGTTGCCTGCAGCTGTACAAGGCACAGGCAATCACCTCCCAGGTTCGGAGACCACTTGTGCCTCCTCCAACATGGCAATAGCTGTCATTGCTCTCCAATTCACTAAATCTGCTCAGGACTGGATTTTGAGTCTCTTCCAGCTGCCTATATGAAGATATGAGGAGAAAAATCTTTTTACTTTATTCATTTACCACCTAAACTCTGTGTTCAGGATTATAGATGCTGTATGCCCCTTCGTTCTCTGCCTTCCATGAGCGGCAGAGCAGCAAAAATGGATGGGTATTTAGTGTCAACAAAGAGAATGATGGAGTAGCTCAGTAGCAAATCATTAGCTTTTGGGAACATCACAGGGTCAGACTAACTTTCCAGGAAAGGACTATGAACATGAGGTAGGCTCTTTTAAAGCGATCTGCTTTTCCAGGGTTTACAGGAAGGTTGAGTTTCTTCTTGCTGCCCTTTTCCACCCCTTGTTATATTTGGCTTAAAGTTCAGTGATGTGGACATGATGAAAAGCTTTCCCACCCTGCCACTCATTCCCAGTAATAACATTGTACTACAACGACATTATAATCCTGAATTTTCTGATCGAGATAACCGCTTAAAACAGGACATCAAATTTCAAAGCTGCCTTAACTGAGAAATGGACTAAACTCCTAGGCAGATTTTTATGTCATTAAAGTGTGCATGGGCAGCAGGAGTATGAGAGTGGTGAGCAGTATGAAACCGAAATGGGAGGAACTGTACAGCTTAGCAGAGAGGGAGCTGCAAGATAGTGCTTATTGACAAGGCATTACAGGACTAAGTCTTGCAGCCCTCCCATGGACATAAGTGGACCTGGTTGATGGTAGCCAATAATAAATGAACCTATTAAGACAGCATGTGAGTGGACCACCTGCATGTCTTTTGTGTGGCACAGTGCTGACAACAGAGTTATGGCTTCAAATATAAATTGGTAACTCGTTCTTTAAAATTAGCTATATTATCCTCCACTGGGAAAGAAAATGGGGTCTTGTGGGGAAGGTAAGAAGACAGTCTTTTTAAGAGGAAAATGTTGCGGGAAATGTATAACAAAATCAGAGTCTTGGATCAGGCAAAAGGATGGGGAAATCTGTGGTGGATCCTGTTCTCTTCAAGGGGGACAATGTGGAAGGAAGGAGGGAGTAGGAGTATCCAATGCCTTTTCTGAACAAAACCATCCAACCAACCCTCCTTTCTGAGTGAGGTATCACTCAGGACCATTGATCTAACAGTCAAACCTCCAAAATTGATTAAACACTGATAGAACTGATCAAGCTTTCAGAAGGTTTAGTGAGGTTATTTCAAACAATGTAACCGAGCACATACAACAGTTGTTTGCGAAGAACCCAATATAAAAGTATTATAAAGATTTGACTGGCATCATGTTAAACTGCAGCAATTCAATAGGTATTTCTTATTTCCTTAGGTCAGAGAGCTGCTGGTGTGCAAAATTTCATGACAATGCCGTATTTTTACTCCTATCTCTAACTGCTAACAAGTTTCTAGGTAGCCAAGACCACTATTGACATTTTTCATGTCTCTGAAAAATCATTTGATTTAGAACAGGGTAATTCTTATGAAAATGTAATAATAGCAATAGCACAAAAATATAGGATCAGCTGCCCTGAAATGGATAGTGACTTTATGTCAAGCTGCTTTTGTGACTGTATTCCTGAAACTGTAGAAGAAAGTAAGAGTCTGCCTTTTGAATAGAGCTTCATCCTGCTTTGCTCCATCTAAAGAGATGTGAATCACTTCTGACACTTTCCACAGATATTCTGTATTAGTTTAATCATTATTTGAACTAATAGTTTGTGAGCAAAGATCTGAACTGGAGCCTCCTGATCTGAACTGGAGCCTCCTACCCATTGAGCAAATGCTCTAGTCACCACAGCATGGTTTATCTTGAGGTTTGTGTCCTTGGCTGCAATTCCTTCGCACTTGTTGAATGTTTCTCACTGCATGCTATTCTTCTGTCTGAGCAGTTAAGACTCCAGACTTGCAGCTTACACACTTTCAATGCCTTCTCTAGACAATGAAGGGTCTTTAGGTAAATCAGAATAACACCAAGAAAAATGTGCTAGACCATTATGTGTTCGGTAGGAGACCTTGGTTCCTTTTCTCAGGCAGACATGGAATTTTAGCCAGGACTCCCGATACAACTGCTTTAGGCCCTAAGCTCTGCCAGGTTCATTCCTGGTGAAGCTAGCCCCTTCAGTCCTGTCTTCTGTCTAACTATGAGTCAATGGACACCTTCCATTCACAAAATGCTATTTTGTAATCTAATCTAATAAACAACTAAAAACTCTATTCTAGCTAAACAAAAGGACTTTTTTTTTGTTTCACTTCTTGGCTGCCTCATCCCTCCTAATGAACAAACCCCAAAAAACAACTAACATTTTTCCTGTAGTCTTTGTCATAACGATTTCTTTTATTCACAGTACATTGTCAGGTCTCTACGCATCATATCCAGGCTGAACTGCTCCAAGATGATGTAGCTGCAGTATAACAGTTCAAATCTAGAAAACATTGACTGGTGAAGAATGGATCAATTCACTTACATTTAGGTAGCTCGTGGTAGCATTAGAAGGTGAATTGACCTCTCACTCATTGCAGCTTGGTGCATCCTGTGGCTTCATCCCAGCTCATCTGTCTATGCTAAGAACTGCTCTTGCCCTAGTGACATTAATATAAAATCTTTCTACCAATGTTTCTGGGATCTGGCATTACAAAGAATAACACTTTAAGAATCCCTTCTAGCAATCACGCATATTGTACTACAAATGAGAGGGTTTAGAAATATATCCATATTCTCAGACCAACACCTGATTGCAGGAAACAGAGAAAGAACCCAAACCTACTGAAAAAGATCTTCTGTAGCTATATAAGTAATTGACTTATTAGTAAGGAAACAGTTCCTGTGATCACCTCCATATAACTGTGCAGCTGAACCACCATGGTCCTGCTAACAACCTGTGCAATGCAAAGGGCCTTCCTCTATTTGTAGCTGTCATCTGCCTTGTGCTTCCAGATTCATAGCTTTTTCCTTCAGCAGTGACTTCCAAAAGCCTCAGGGGCAGTATTTCCCCCTTGTTTCATGCTGTTCTTCTCACATTCATATTTCTCACTGCTTTACACATATAAGTGCAGATATCTTTGCTTCAACAAGCCTTCAAGAAGAAGAAATTAACACCAATGTGAGAATCACCCTTTCTCCATGCCCACCTCATCTTGTAGCTTTTTAGTTTGTTAAAAAAAAAGGTCTAAACATAGTGTATAACAAAATAGATAGTATCCTTTAAATAATTATTAAATATAACCCAATAATATACATGCACAAAAGCTCAGCAACCAGCCAGCATGCAATGCCTGTGCCTGATTAAGCATACTCCAATCAGTATTAATAATACTGTAAATGGGAACTAACAGGGATTTTGAACAGGTTAAGTGGGCAGTATGTATTGCTACGGGAAAAGCATAGCAAAAATGATCATTGTAGTAATCATCTTCTTCACCCGCTGCAACAGAAGTGCCTTGTTCAGAGGAGAATGCTTCTCTGCAGAACCCACCCCTGCTTTTTCTGCCTGGCCTTTCCTTCCACTCCCCACCTCTTTGTTTATGCCCTAAGGTAGCTTGTCCAGCAGTCCTACTAATGAAAATTCTTAATTTTGTCAAGAGGCCATCAGCTGTGGGAAGCTAGTTGCTGTAGTAAACTAATGTCTGTAACCACAGCTTTGTGCTTGTACTGCCTCTGGGTATGTTGAGTCTCAAAAGATGCAGTTTAAGCTGGAGGTCAGAATATATTGAAACAAAGTATCACCAAAGAAGGGAAGGTGGGGAGTGAAAAGGAAAAAGAAAAAGGGTTTTTTTCCAAGTAACTAATTGACTTCATTTCATGTAATATTCATTTTATGTTTTGGCATCAATCTCACTGTTTTAAAGCACATGAATTCCAAATACTCTAGGATGTCTCAGATGACACTAGATTATTTAGGTACTTTATCTTGAGTAGCTCAGTTCTTCAGCTGAGAACATGGATTGCTCTAACAGCCCCACCAGATGTACTGACTGCAAAGTGAATGCAAACTCTCAACATGTTTGTGGATACCTTCAAATAGAAACCTTAAGGAGGTTTAAGTGTGAACTGAATCCCACCTGTAGTACAGTATTCAGTTACCTAAACACAGACATCTAGTGCCTCCGAGGCACAAGAAGGAATCTCAAAAACCTGCCTGGATTGACAATTAGGACTCAGAATCACAAAATCGCAAAATCCTCTAAATTGGAAAAGACCTTGAAGATCACAGGCAGAAGGTATGGCTGAAAGCCACATGGGAGCCTCACACAATTATCATGAGGTGCCTACATTTAAGCAATCAAAAAGATTCTGCATTGTTTATTTCTAAAACCATAATTCAGCTTCTTCTGCAATGAAGTGCTGTGCACTTTCTACCTGGTTGATTTGTCACTGGTTTGCACTAATCTGTCCCTTCCCAACCTCCTGTATATTTCCATTATCTTTTTATTAGTATGTCCCATAAACAACCCTTCTTATCCCTCCACCGGTTCCCTGAAGGATTTCCCAGTACTTAGCCAATGGAGATTTTTTTCCTCCATGCAGTATCCTGTTACTATCTCATTTGTAAATGAAAATAATTTGCTATTACTTACACAAACAACTCACAGTTGTCTCTTAGTACCATATAAGTGTCTTTCTGCTCAAATTAAAATTGTAATGTCTTTGACGTTCTCTTATCATGTAGCTAGGAGCTCAGATTCACAAACATTTGTTTCTTATTCCAAGCTTTCTCCTGCCACGTTTTCTTAAAAGTGTACTAGTTACCATACTGAGTGATTATGCAGCACAGTCGTTTGAGCATCCTATTCAGCTCTGAATTTAATGTTTTTAGATGCAAACTGTTTGATTTTAGAGTCTTTTCTATACAAAACAATTCTTGGATACAGGTTTTCATCTCTGGCTATGCATACATCTATACATATTCTCACAGTTCATTAGAACATCCTTTTCTCTGAACTCAGCAGATGCTATAGTGTGGCTACAGGCACCCTTCACACATCCAGCTCACTTGAGCTTGTTATCCCTTTCTTTAAATGACTGTATCTCTCTCACACTTCACATATGATTTCAGAAACTGCCTTTTCAAGGCATACCTTTCACAGCCATCATCTCCTAATCACAATTGGAAAGTGGACTCTTGCCTCTGGTAGGTCTGTGATGTCAGGCTTTCCTGCCTATGCTTTACATTTTCAGACAGGTGTCATCAGATTTTTTTCTCACTTTCACAGCTGGGATGATTTCTCTGTATCAACAGAGCTAGCTACCTTCAGAGATGTGTTAGAAAAACCTTCCATTACTGTGATGCCTACAAAAGTATACAACAGTGAGAGGTTGCTGTGGTGCTGCTGCCAGGGCTGGCTATGCCTACTGATATTATGTCATGGTTTCTTTGGGCTCCTCATATGTGTCTGTACTTGCTTAGAAATGTAAGCTCTTTACAGAAGGCACTATCCCCTTGCATTCTGCAACAAATCGTCCCATTCCATGCTAACCCTATGCTTATGCAAATAATAATTATAATACAAGAATCTCTGTACCTTAGAGACATTCCAAATCTCCCTCCATGTTGAACTGTAGCAGATTGTAATGTGTTTCCCTGCTGCCAGGTAGCAGTAGTTGTGCTGGCATATTAGTAAAATGCTATTTAGAAGATCTCTGTTTCACCCAGGGATCTAGCAATGGAATGCTATCCAGGCAATTACTTTAATTGGAGATAATCACTTGGGAAATGGATGGATGAATTAATCAATTCCAGTTAATTGGGATAATGACATTATTTATGCTGGTCACCTTTTTTTACCACCATCTGTAAGAAGCTTTCCAACTGCAAGACCAAATTCTTCTATGATACAGACCCACTGAGGCTACTGCAATTAAATTAGGAATGAATCTGGTGCATTGTAAGTATAGAATAAATTGCCTCACTTACTTATTTTTGGAGAAACCATGTGTGCAGCTGACCTGGGAATACTACAAATTACTCTCTTTATTCCACTACTGCTATCCTGTCATTAGTAATGTTGCAACAGGAGGTGTTCTTGGCACTTGTTCCAACAGAAATATATAACTTTTGTTTTGTTTGCATACTTATGCAGCTCATTACTATGTGAAAAACAATCTGCAGCTTAGTATTTGTTAATGGGATGTGGAACAAGGAAACAGCAGATGGAGTACTGGGATACTGAATGCATAATAAGTTTGATCCTGAAAGCCCTTGCATGATTTTTCAGCTCAAGATGGTTGCTAAATTCTACAGCAAAGCTGTGTTCAAGCAGTGAAGGCACAGTCCTCCTGTTTAGTCTGAAGGGTCAAGCATTCCCTGCACCTGCTCACACCTCTTAAAGGGAAGCAAAAGACAAGATTTTGCTTTGTGATTAATTCTTTGATTTCTTTTACTGTTCAGTGAGGAGCTCTGAATATAGGATGGCTCACCCTCCTTCAAGTGATTGAAGATAACCTTTGCTGTGATACTGTCCTACCTATTTCTGTCTTCATCTGAAGAGAAATAGAGTTCTGAATGTCATCCTCTGCTCACCTGTATGTCTAATGCTGACTGGTGCCAGCACTGTACTAAGATGCATCTTCATTTAATGTGTTATAGCACCTTTGCACCTCTCAAAATAAGATCTTGGGGCAAAATGATTTCTATATAATCCATTTGTCCACCCTCATCTCTGTGTCAGACTGAGTGGCTCTTCAAGTCTGAGGGAATAAACTTAAATCTTTTGTCTAGCAAAGATAAAGTTCAAATCATTCTGTGACACTCAGATCAAGATACATTGAGCCATGGGTACATCTGTGACTGTAGCATGGAATAGACATATCTGTCAGGTTGCAGTAAGCTTGCTTAAATTTTTAGAGCTTTGTCTGCAGCAGAATGACTCTTCAACTGATCTAACACAGACTTGTTTAATAAATCATAATTTTTCAAACTTCTGGAAAATGGCAAGGTGTGGCAAATGATTTAACAGTCTTAGAATCATTACAGCCAAATCACAAGGAGCTACTGATACTTATTTTACTAATTTTACTGTGAGACAGGAACATGACAGATGAGAAATCTTCATGTTTTCAACAGCAACTGAAAGTATTGGTTCAGAAAACTGTGATTTTTTTTATTTTTTTTTTTTTTGAGGGGGGGGGAAGTTTGCAGGGGGAAGATTGAGAAATGTTAGGGCAGGCATCAAACCTGGGATTTTTCACAGGCTTTTGGTTTCTTCATTGTAGGAGCCCCCTGAATTCAAGCATAGTGTCTTGTGTCTCCACAAAAAGGAAAAGCATTGTTTGTGAAAAGTCAGTGCCTTGGGGTTCCCTTGTTTTTGCACCAGGCTGCCAGTTCTCCTGCCTCCCTTGGAGACCTTCCAGCAAAGACATCTGTGACCCATGGCATGAGCAGCTCTGAAGGGAGATAATGTTTTCAGTTAAATGGGACCCAACAGGCTCCTGTGTGTGTGATTTTTGTTTCCACATCCATACTGATCCCCCATCCAGCAGGGCTCAGGGACAGGTCACTGAAAAGGCCACCTGTGTCACTGCACACAGGCCCTAACTTCTGTGCTACTAAACAGCTAACAGCTAGGTCAGAGGGACCACACAACGTTATCCCACATGTCTGTAAATGCCGTGGGCCAGGAAATGCTTCCTGATACCTACCAAAAGACTGTGTCACGCCACAGGCAAAAAGCAGGAGGGAGAGCATTACATGCATACCAGATTCCAGAACCTTTGTCAATAAAACTCTCAGGTGATGATGCTCCAGTCTACAAAATAAAATTCTGCCTCTGCCACAAATCTTGCTAATTCCTCTGGACTCCATATCTGATCGTTGGTTTAACACATGTTAATCTGGGTGAGCAGCTGAACACCTGTAGGTATTTAACACTACTAAGATTTAAGTAGAATTAAGTCCTACAAATGGTTTTAGTTTTGAAATTATTTAAAGTTATTGGAGTTTTTATTTATAAGGAACCAGTATATCTCATCTAAACCTTTGCTGGACCAAAATACATAAATCAAGATGATTCTGTGTCTCATGATACATTTCCAAAATCATTTTATCCATCTGTTGACATCTTTTTCCAGTTTCAGTTCATTTTAGTGTTGGTGACTAGAACAGTTTGAACTACTTAAAGTGAAGGTTTATCAGTATTTTCTATTATAGTCCTAAAAAATTCCTGATTTTGCTAAAAAGTACCTTAAAGAAGCCAAGGTATATTTTTAACCCTGGCTTTAACGAGGTAAGGATTTCACTTCTGCATTTGTGAAAAAACTTTTTTTTTTTTTACCTACCTCTGATATGTGAAGCACATCTTAAGAGTTTAATGCCAAAGCTTTTCTCCTATAAGCACCTTGTTCCAGCAAGCATTGTGGAATGAGGTATGGTTTGGATACCACAACCAAACAGAATACCTGCTTCTTGAAGTAAAATACATTTCCATTGGCTTTTCTTCCTCTCCGGTCATTAATCTCAATGAAGCAAACATGTACATTCAGATGTAAAGAATAATTACTGAAAAATCTAACCCTAACAGAATATGCAATAATTTTCAATTATAATAATACATTTCAAACACCATTCTGTGATTGAGAAACTAATTCACAAGTAAAAGTGCTTACATAAACCACTCACGTCCTGACATTCCACAAAGTATTATTTTTATTCTGAATGCAAAAGAATGAATGAGTTAAAGTCATCTCATGCTAATTAAGACAGTAGGTTTTTGATTTTAGATCTAGAAATAAATAAATCTGAAATGCAAATAAAGCCCAAACTCAAAAACCAGGATCTCAATATAGGGCTTTCAAGTTTCCTCAAACATCACTGGAATATTGTGAAATTTGTGTGCAATGTTTATACTTTTGTTTGTTTCTCTGTCGTGTAGTTTAAAGAGTTTAAAATTTCCTTTAGGAAATCATCATTTAAATTCTAGAAACATGCGATTTCTAAAGAAATCGTTGTGCCCTCCATCAGCCGCACAAATAAACACGGTACCCGTGGAAGGGCTGCAACGTGCATCTCAGCCGCTGGCTGCTGCGCTCAGCTATGCCTGTTTCCATGGAAACATTTCAGCAGACGCGGTACCTACTGGCGACCGAACAAAGATTTTCCTATTGCTCTGCAGAAGAGGCAAAATGCAAGCTGCAGTGAATATAACATCTTTCCTTGACCCTGGATCTGTAAGCATTGGCAGGCGATAGATATCAGGTCTTTCTTTCCTTTTTTTTTTTTTTTGTTCCCCCCCCCCTCCCCCCGAAAAACAATCAGGCATTGGGGAAGAAAGGGGATTGGTAGTTTTTTAACAAAAAAATATGTATTTACAGCAGGATGCAAAATCTCAAAGTCAAATTCAAAGTCATAGCTCTTCTTTTAGAGGAACAAAGAGAAGCCCTCAAATCAGCCACTCAGAGTTCAGAGAAGGGTGCTTTAAATTAAGATTGTAAGAGAAAGAAATAAGAGTAGTGAATATATCATTGTATGAAAGAACAGTAACCTCCACTTTCATTTCAGCTACTTTGAGATGAATAATTGTATAGCCAAGGAAAAGTCTTTTTCCAACATTAAAGTGACAGCCGTGGTTAGTGCTTTTGAATAGAGTGTTCAGTTCAAGATAGCATTGAGCTGCATTGGAAGAGTAGGAAAAAACAATCTGTGTCAGATCAGGAAAAAATAGGAAGAGGTCAGCCAAAATAATCTTGTCTTTTATTCCAAGTTACAACCCAAAGAAGTCAGACTTAAAGCATACGTTTAGCCTTTGGGATGACTCTTTAGGGACTTGCAAGTTTGAATGAGATTAAACTAATTAATAACTGGGATTTTCTGCACATTCCTCTCAAAGCCCTGTACTGGTCACATGGGATGGAACATTAATTCTCCTTTTTCCTGTATCTTCTACTCACATAGGAAAAGCATATGCAATCACAAGAGGAATTCAAAATTTACACTGCTAAGTGAGACAGGGACAAATATCTCTGCCTTCTTTTCAGTTTCTGAGTACCATTTGCATAGGGAAATGATGATAAAATAAAAATTTCCACAGTGCTCTCCTTCTGTAAAGGAAGGATATCAATATCTGTATTCTGATATAGATTCGAGTAGTTTGACTACTGTGCTACATTATGCTTTCACTAACACAAAATAAACCTTTCTAAGTTGCAAGGACAGATCATTAGTGTGATTAACACTAACAGTCTGCAACCTTGGCATATAAAAAACATCCTGCAATTAAATTTGTCAGGTATGACAGAACATGTTTGTTTTTGTTTTTGGGGTTTTTTTTAAAAATAATTAGCACACTGATATTGTCATCTTTGTTTACCACAACATTGTTATTTTAGCAATTTATGATGATTATTGTTTCTTCTAATTGTAATAGAGATTTTATTTAAAGTTCTCTGCTCAAATGATTTCGAGCAAAAGCTGATGTAGGTTGCAGCTGATGTTAGATTGTTTCACCCACAAACTTAAAACAATAGTGCTGATACTATTTTCGAAGAACTTGTGTTTTGTTATTTTTTCTTAGGGGACCAGAACAATTTCAGACATCCAGAACTCAATGACTAGAATGGATGTGTGATAACAATAGCTGGGTGTGCCTGTGCTGCCTCCTGGTCAGGCAGGACCTGAGTCAGAGCTGGTGGTGGTGGTGGTACAGCTTGAACTGTCAAGCCCTGCTGAAAGCTTCTTACTCATAACTCAACGCCACAGCTGTTGTGACTTTGGTCAAACCTGTGTCCCATGTCTTGTCATTTCAGATGAC
The DNA here is from genome assembly GCF_003259725.1 of Athene cunicularia. Lineage (NCBI taxonomy): Eukaryota > Metazoa > Chordata > Aves > Strigiformes > Strigidae > Athene > Athene cunicularia. Next base: position 12,483,920 of record NW_020799097.1, read on the forward strand.
ATGGATTTGTGAGCGTCTGCTTGCAGAAGAACATGATGATGGAGTTGAGTACAAGCGCACGGTCAGCTGCTTCACATACCTAAGCAGGAGAAGGAAATCCTTTAAAATTCAAATTCAAGGCATGTTTTCTTAGTATGTCTCACCTTACATGAGAGCCAGATGAAAATGAGATTTGTCCAAGGTCAGAATTAGTGAGGATGATCACATTTGGTTTTTAAGAAGAATTAGTGATAATATTCAGCTTTATCATGGAAAAAGATGCAATCTTTTCATAAAAGACTTCCAGATGTGTTTAGTTATATTTCTGTTAGGAAGTGATTTCCTTCAGGAATGACTTTGTTGTGTTTCCTGACCTCATGGTGGATTTGCTGCTGCCTTTACGACCTGAAAAATACATTGAGTTGACTCCCTTGACCAAACAGAATGTAGTTTCTACCTTCTATAGACTATGAAAGGCAGAAGTTAATAAGAAATCCTGCTGTGTAAAGTGATCTTGAAAACAATGTCTGTGGAGTATAATACTTATTTCTAAGAGTAGGATAACCATTTTCATTAATATTGCATGACTTTTCCTTTCTGTGACTACAAAACAGTTACCAATTATTTGTTTCTTTGTTATCTTCTCCCAAATTTGGTTTAATTCTTAAAAATGTGTTGTTACCGCCATATGAAGAATTTTAGATACCTATATTTTGTTGCAATCCAGTGGAGAGTAAGCGAGGAAAAAAGGATCCCCCTCCTGTCACTTTTGGAACTCCCAAATAAAATCAAAATATTTGCCATGTTTTCTGGAAAATAATATTATCTTCAGGGCATTTAAAACACTATTAAAAAGGGGGCATACTTCCAGAATATGTATCTAAAAGAAAAGAAAGCATTTAAATTTCTTTACTATTGAATGGTTAATATTGAAATTTGAAAAATAATTTCTCAGTAATATATCAGATAGTTTATCACAGACATAAGAAGACTTCTTTTGAAAACTGTACATATACCAAAAATTTAGCTTCCATTTCAATGAGCAGTAATACTGTGAAAAAAAACACATTTGTTTGGTTTTGTTTTTTGGAAAAAAAAAAAAAAAGAAAAAAAGTGCTTTTGCATTTCCATTTTATTTTTTTTTTTTTTCCATAGAACAAAAATAACTAACAAGACAAAATGTGGGGTAGAGTAAAAAATTGTAAGAAAAGTGGAACTATAATTCAAAATGACAGAAAATATATGTTCATTTGAAACATCTGTATGTTACTGAATTTTATTTTGCCAATTAAATTGTGTGACAAAATTAAGTTTAATATTTTCTTTTCAAATACATTGATTTTGATAGAAATACCTTTTTATAGAAAACTTTTTAAATCAAAATTCTTTGAAAATTGCTAATTCTTCTGGAGTTTACCACATCCTCATATAAGGAGAAAAAAAAAATAAGTAGGATTAAAAAGTATTGAGCAGCCTTTTTCTTTTTAATAAAAAACTTATTCATATCTGCTCGGAATAGTTTCCCTCCTAAACTCGCTAAATTAGAAATGTCCTTTTTATAGACCATAGAAGATGTTCATTACTTAAAATTTACATGAATCTATTTAACTCATTACTCATTGCTGACCATACTTTTTTTTAATTGCCATTATTTTTTTAATCTTAAAGTATGCAGTTTGCTTGATAGTCATATAGACATCTAGAGAACAGGGGAGAAGATTTTAAATGCTGTTCTTCTAAACAAAGACAACCACCCAATGACACTAAGTTATTTTAAATAATTAATTGATATTTCTTATTAAAAAAACTCCAAAACTTTAAAATAACAAGCAACCTTAATGCAATGTTTGACCTAATGGTCAAACAGTAAGAAGCACAGCCTTGAACTTCCACAAAGACACGATTTTTTAAGGTTCATATTTTAACTTTTGAACAGAAAGAAGAAAAAACTGTCTTCACATTCAGGCTGTTTCACAGAATTAACATGTGTCCTTTTTCAAGTCTTCCTAAATCCTCACAGATGCAAGAGACTTGGGAATACTAATATTCTAAGATTTCTTAAAAATAAACCATAAAGCTGTGGGTTTCTCCCTGTGCTATGGAAAGGCTGTTATTTCTTTTATGCCCCTCATTTTTTTATCTTGCTTTGCCAACAGCAAGAACAAATAGTATTTCTACAATTATACACAGTAATTCCCAGTCTTCATCTATGTACTCATCTCTTCACCTCACCTGTGTTGTTTCCTTCCTGACTGAATTATTTGAGAGTCTTTCTTGAGTGCAGGATAAGATTCTTAAATTTGGGAGCTTATTCCCAAGTTATTAAAAAAAAACCAAAAACAAAACCAAAACAAACAAAAAAAACAACAACAACAAAAATACACCAAAGCCAGAAACCAAAAGCTCTTCTTCACTCTATCAAGTCCATTTTTATTTAACTTAGATAGCTGCTCACAACTCTGCAACACTCATACTCTATTTCAGCTCAAGACAAAAATATGTTTAAGGGCAGAATTGATTTTTTTTTTTTTTAATTATTTTATACTGAAGTGATTCATCTTCTGGGGAAATTGTGTGATATTTTCCCAAGATTTATATGTGGTATTGATCAGAAAGTGAAAATTCCACTACATGTACAATGTATTAAATATTTATTGGATTCCAATATATATTTATACCTAACAAGTATAAATAAATAGAGAGCATCTTATATTTATTTGAAGGTCTTCAGCAGGGCAGAGAAAGCTCTTTTCTGGTCCTTTGCTGTAGATGATGCTATGATTTTTTTGTCCTGCAAATCTGTTTAGTCACCTACCACAAACAGTGCTATTATTTTTGGATTTGCCTTAACTCTTAATGACGAACAGTTTTTCATATGCCAACATTCTACACATACAAGCCGAACTGGTTGATTATAGTGTCATTATCAGTTTATGGGTGATAATGACAGAACTGTGAGAAAGATGAATTGGAAAAGCTGCATGAGGCATTACTGGCTGATGGGAAGCTAGAATATATATGAATATTGCATATGATACTTTAAATAATGTTGAAGAACCTAAAGTAGTTTTAAAGCCTTTTTCTGAAAATGTATCAAACAGAAAAGGATTAATTGATGCAATATGTTTTAAAGATTCTGTACCTGACTTTGGAGAAAAAGGTTGGTCTAGATTCCAGTAACCCGGTAGAACTCAGCTGACTTCCAGAACACCGTGGCTACATATTTTAGGGTTCTGTAGGGTTTTAAATGTTTCTCTTCAACAGTGGAAAAATACCACCTTTCCAAATACCACTGAGCCATTATAACACCATGGAAAACCTCAGTGTTCAAAAAGTATTTGCTAATAAAGATGGATTTTTTTATATGCTAGTAACCTGAAATTTAAGGTAACTAAAATATTTCACCACTATTTTTTTTGGTTTGTTTTTGAAGCTATAGTTATTTAGTTCTGAAGTACAGCAAAATTTAATTTCCTCTTTCATTCCTTATTTTAGAATTTCTTTTGAAATGAAGCTTAGTACATTTTATCTTTTCATCTACATCCTGAGCTGAAGTAATTTGAGGCAGAATTGAGCACTATCCTAAAATAAACAAGTGTTCTTAAGATCTCTTTGGTTCTATGTCTCTTGTTTTCACTAAACCTGGAAACGATCTGGAGTAATAAGATAGTCTAATGAACCTGTACATGAGAGTACTCTGAATTAAAAAGAAAGGAAAAATACTAGTTAAGACAGTCTTTAGTTCAGAACTGAGATTGAGACATGCACTGCAAATAAGCAAAGACTGTTTGTAGAGTCTGCTCTGTTGATTAAATTCAAGAATACTTTGGTAAAATCCCAGAATTATTTTCTGGAAATTCTTTCATGACATTATCCACACCTGTTATCTGAGCAGTTATTGCTTTTTTTTCCTCTTCTGACTGATCACTCTGATAAGAATTTGCAGTTGAGTTGATCCTGGATTTTCTGATTTAACCTTTATCAAATGGAGCCACCTTCAGGAAGGCCTGCAATCTGTGAATATTTGTCATTCCACATGTCCAGAGACACAACCTGGCACCTTCAGCTGTGAGAAACATTCAGGGACTTGACAAAAGAAAACAAATGAGACACAGTAGTTAATCCAAAACCATATTTCAGCATTTCATATATCATAACTCTGTGTTTATATGTATTACAGGAATTTTAAATTAAAATTCTACACACTTTCTTATTCCTTATTATCCAGGCTTTACTTGTACAAACATAAGTCTGAAATCTTGAAGGAAATGGGATATAATACTAGACTTATTCAAAAGGAAATTAAAAAAGGTAAATTTTAAAATGAGATGTCGGGATTGGTTTTGCAGTAAGAGCTTTTATGTTTTTATGGGCAGAAACAGTGAAATGGCACTCCACTTCTGTATAAATAATATACAGAAAATATTACATTGATGGAAACACAATTATTAATTATTTGATTAATTTCTTCATACAGTTCCTGTGTTTCACAAACCCATCTCAATATTTAGAGAGATGTTGCCTGAAAGAACAGTTGTAATGATCTCTTCCTTAACATTTAGCTGTGAATGGCTGCTTGTGCTACTGAGTATCATCATTGGTAGTGACTAAGGGCTATTTCTCATGTAAAAACTTTCCCTGTTCACAGCTGATTTCCTTGGAACAAGTGACTACTTCATGAAAACTTTTCATTTTTGTCTTTCCAAGTAAACATAATTAAAACTAGGAAAAATATGTTTTCACCAAGGAGCTGAGAGGTACTCATGGGGTAATACAGGATACCTTTCCTTAGCTACAAGAATTTAATTATTTTTTGTAGTTAAAGATAAATAACTTTTTCTTTGTTTTACCCCCAAAAGTACTGTGACTGCCTTCCTGCAGCTCTAGATTTGTAAATGTGGCAAACAATAGGATTAGTGGAAGACTTACGGCAATCCTGTAAAATAAAGACCATTGATATAGTCTGATTTCTTGCAATTGCAAATGGAGGAAGCAACTTGGTCATCATGAATCTGTCAGTACTGTAAAACTGATGGAATAATACAGGAATATGGGGAAAAAATGTCATGGTTTAGCAGAATGCAGACCAGGGAATAGAGATTAAGTTCTGGGTGATTTCCTGAAAATGATGGCCAGAAGGAATATGTGGTCGATATTCTCTGCTGATCATTGCATTTCTGTTGTTTTATAGGGATGCCACAATAGACAAGACCTCATTGTGTTAATCCCTACAGAAAGAGAGCAAAAAGATATTCCATATGTCTGAGTGCTTACAAACAAAATGTAGCTGATAAAGAAAAAGTACAAGCAGAAAGAAAATGACACCAGTGAAACACTGAAAGAAAGTTAATAGAAATAAACAAAAAGGACACTGACCTCTGGCAGGGTGTGGACTGCCTGTTTCTGTATGACCTGGACACACATCCTCTGCAGATCTGTACTGCATGAGATCTCATACTGGGACCTTTAACAGTCATTTCCAGTGGAGGTGGTCAAACTCAAAGGAAGGACTTAATGTCAGCACTATCTGGCTTCCATATGAATTAAAAGTAACTAAAAAGGGAGAGAATAATTTCTCAAAATGTTCTTTAATTGATCAACGAACAACAGACAGGTCTAAAACTAACAGTTCCTTGTAGAGACAAGAGGATATGAGGAAACAGAATAAAACTCAGCAGATGGGACCAACAGTGCCATCAGTACCAGAATGAGAGAAGTTTAACCAAAACATTTCATGAGTATTTTGCTATTAGACTGCAATGATCATACAGTGCCCACTGAAGAGGTGGTTATCACATCTGAAACAACTACAGATAGAAATGCAGATCTAATACTGAAGTACTTCAGAAAGTTATTACCTGTCTGTACAAAAATTTATCAGAAATTTGGTGTCATCTCTTTGTCATGCAGTGTGAAAAATATTTCAAAGGATTATGGAATAAGACCAATAAAAGTCTCATCATTCTTTAAAAATTTTATTGTTCTTACACTTCCTTCCATGTCAAATATTTCCATTTTGTTATAATTGTATGTTTCATACAGATAGATCTCTTGAAAAAATTATGAGCTGTATTGCAGGTTTTAATGACTCATTTCCATACCTGTTTCCATTACCTGAGAAAAGAAGTAATAGCAAGTGTTCCACAACAGTTCTTTCATATACTAGAAACCTTTCAACAGAGGTCATGATGATAAAATCAACACAGATGTAATCCAATCCAGGACATAAGAAAAGTAAATTCATGACACTAAGTGTCCCAAATATCATTTTGAAATGGACAGTGAATTAGTTTGTCTTGTGTGTCTGCTGTACCTTGTTAAGTATTTAATTTTGTATTGCATTGCTATTTAGCTTTCTTCCTGAGATATGCTATCAAATTATTTTATTCTGTTGGTGGAACATGATTTTCCTCTGTTATTTGCACTTGAAATGTATGAGTAGCTTAATTAACCTCTTGCTAAGTAAAGATGCTTTTCTTTCCTGATCAAGATTTCATTTATCTTCTACCCAGTACAGAAAAAGGAAAATTCTGGTTTTAAAAATTGATGGTCTGATTATTGATAACCAAAAAAACCCCTTTAAAATAATGGATTTTTTTTTTCCCAGTTCAGCCTATTTTGTATGTTTTCTTCTTTATATCTTCCAACATGCTATTGAAGGATGCTCTCATGGTATAAGATGTACGACATAAGACATAAGTAATAGCTAATTTCATACCAGAACTTCATACAACTACTTCATAAAACTGCCAGAATTTCATACAACACATTTCACAACACATATTGACACTATATAGTTATTCTAATGTTTCCTTTTGAGCAAATGTCTTGCCCATGGATGGTGACTCACTGAAAAGAAAACAGCAGATGAAAACAAAACAATATCTAATGAACAATGAATTGAACAGAATTCATTCAAGACATACCTTCAGAAAAAAATAGCACCTTTAATGTCATAACTTACGTTACACATTATAGTCCAAAAGATCACATTGCACATTACTGGAGTCTGAAGTGTTACATAGAAAGAATGAACTCCCACCAGCTCTTTTCACCCCTAGAAAGTAAAACTGTGCATGCATCACATTGACTAGATATTTAAGCCTGGTTTATTAGCAGAATTCTCTTTATCTGCCTCACCTAGTATGGGCCAATGGATCAAGCTCATCTTCTGCAATATGGTCTCTAGATTTCTTTTCCATCCTACCAGAGTGAGATCACAGGGTTGGGTCTGTCGTGGTTGAGCTCACAGGGCAACTGAGCACTACGCAGCCACTCACTCATCTTCCCCCACTTGGAGGATGGGGTGAAGGGAGACTCATAGATTGAGATTAAAAGTTTAATAATTGAAGTAAAACAATAACAGAAAGTATAAATACGTAATGTACAATGTGATTGCTCACCATCCACTGGCCAATACCCGGCCTGTTCCCAGCTAGCTACCCCCAAATACGAAGATTCTGTAATAGCAATCCCAGAAGCAAGAGAGAACCTCCTCCTTCCTCGCTGCCCCTCCTTTATACAGCACTATTCTAGCTACTAAGAAGAATAATTAACAGTTCTTCCCTGTCAGCCTCACAGACAACTTAGAGGGTTTAGTTCAAAAGAGTCATGAACAGGAGCAAACTGAGTCATTTAGTACATCTTGTACTGTGCCCTAGTGAAAGTGAATATAATTGCTAAAGATTCTGCTGTCAAGATGGGTGGAAGTACTCCATTTAAAGGCACTTTGTACTTTTCAACCTTCAGCTTTTTGCAGATGACATTGAGATATTTTAAGAGGACCGATTCAGTGAATTTCCAGGTGCCTCTTTTCCTCCACATCCCTTCTCCAAGCTCCAGAGTATTACCATTCAAGAGCAAGTGAATCTCAGTTGTCTTAAGGTAATTACTTTAGGTCTGAGACACAGAAATGTACATAAAGACTGGAAGAGGATCTCATGGTGTCCTGAGTTTGGCTTAGATACCCACATTCTGGCCAGGATACAGTTCAGCACCAAAATGGTTTTGTGCATCTGGCCAGTGTGTGCTTTTTGATAGAGGTGTCTGCTTCAGCTGGAAGGCAACTGGAATTTTGAGATGACTGACAATTTGATAAAATGAATATTGCAGTTTGGAAGCTCAGAAATTCATTGATTTCCTGGAAAAAAAACAACCAACCAAACAAACAAACAAACCCACAACCAAACAAAAAACACCCAAACCCAAAACCCACATGATTTTCCATGTTTCACTTGCAGTTTAATAGTAAATGTAGATGTTATGGAAAACTGGTCATCTGAAAATTGTATAAAGAATATTAAATGTTAGCCCTGCTGCTTTCGAAACAAAGGTAACTGCTTACCTTGACTGGTAACTGTAAATAATAAAGTTAGTAAGGTGAACCACAACAAGTAAAGTAGCATCCTCCTTTATGGATGATAGAAATTGCTTGTCCGGTTAAGAACACACAGCAGGTAACTCCTATTTCCATGACTTTCTGTCCTTGTTGGTGATGAGGGGCTTAAGAAAGGGAAAGGTAGAGAGAAAACTGATTTATCAGATGACTAATTTGAGCAGAGTAGATCTGTTCCTTGGTCACACCTGAGATTTTGAGCTAAACCCTGAGGGTTAATTAAATAGTAAGTCTAAAAAACTGATTTGTTCCTTAGTTAAATTCTTTGGGGGGTGTCATGAGAATTCTGAAGATTTGGTGCTTTGATTACAAAAGCTTTGAAAGAATGTAACATACAGTTCTCACAGACTCACTATTTGAAATGAAGTATCTATCTGCCTTATTTTCTTCAAAATATTGATCATATTCCTGGAGTTTTTTCACAGAATCATTGAATGGTTTGGGTTGAAAGAGACCTTAAAGATCATCCAGTCCCAACCCCCCTGCCATGGGCAGGGACACCTTCCACTAGCCCAGGCTGCTCCAAGCCCCGTCCAACCTGGCCTGGAACACTGCCAGGGAGGGGGCAGCCACAGCTTCTCTGGGCAACCTGTGCCAGTGTCTCACCACCCTCACAGGGAAGAATTTCTCCCTTACATCTAATCTAAATCTACCCTCTTTCAGTTTAAAACTGTTACTCCTCATCCTATCACTACACTCCCCGATGAAGAGACCTTCCCATCTTTCCTGTAGACCCTCGTTAAGACCTCCTTTTCACCTGAATCCTTCATAAAATGTGATGTTCTTTCCTGCACTCCTACACTCCTACACTTGCTGTTCCTCAGCCTTAGACACATCACGTCCTTCATCTCACTCTCTGCGTGTATATTTACTCTACATCAATCAAAGAATCAAGTAATAACATCTTTCATATAACCCCAGAATATCAGTACAAAAGGCCACAAAAAACCCTCACTAGACAAATGAGTGGGTGTAATTTCTCTATCTGAAAGCTAGCTAGCTAGCCTGACCTTTATTAGAATTAAATGATCATAACAGCTAGAGGAAGCCTGAAAAAATGTAATTAAAAAAATGAGCATGTAAGAAAGTAACAGGTGAACACCATCTCTGTGGAAGTCATCAGCACTTCTAAACACTTTTTTTCTTTTGTAAACAATCTGAAATGAAGGTGTACCAGAAAATGCACTATTCATCAGGTAATAAATGATTAAAATAGTCACAGAAGTTCAGCATTTTATAATTCTGTATGGTTTAGATTCTAGCAAGGAGAAGGCCCATTTTAACCCTGAGTACAAGAGCAGTCGTGTTTCTTACCATAAACCTCATATAATCTTGGGGTAGGGAGGGATGCTGGTAGTGATCTGAAATCAGACATTACATGAACCTGAATATTTTTTACTGTTCATTCAAAAATACACATGAAAGAAAGTTAAGAACTGTATAGAACACCAAACATATTTTCTATGTTGTTCCACACAAAATAGAGTGGCTATCCATAGGCTTGCCATTATTAACTCTTCTAATTGGAATGGGGAGAGACTCTTTATCAGGGAGTGTAGTGATAGGACAAAGGGTAATGTTTCTAAACTGAAAGAGGATAGATTTAGATTAGATATAAAGAAAAAAATCTTCACTATGAGAGTGGTGAGGCAATGGCACAGGTTGCCCAGAGAAGCTGTGGCTGCCCCCTCCCTGGCAGTGTTCCAGGCCAGGTTGGACGGGGCTTGCAGCAACCTGGGCTAGTGGAAGGTGTCCCTGCCCATGTCAGGGGGTTGGAACTGGATGATCCTTAAGGTCCCTTCCAACTCAAACCATTCTGTGATTCTGTGATTTGATTGATGGATAAAGATAAGTTTTATTACCTTAGCTTTATTTCCCTTGCTGCTTCAGTTTGAGCTATTTTAGGCTAGAAGAGGCTGATAAAAGGAAGATATGTAAATTTGCAAATCAAAATATGGCAATGCTCTATGACTAAAGATTGGAGGGAAAATCTCTAAAGAGAAAACTCATTAACAACCCATAATCTTTGCAGAAGTGAAAGGTTTTTTTCTGAAAAATAAGTACCAGTTAAACCTTCAGTTTAACTACTGAGTTAAGTGCAGATATACTTAATGTCTAATGAATGAATGGCTCTTTTCACATAAGCAACTACATTAGACTATAATTTTTGTCTGTCTCCTCTAGTCCATATGCTACAAATACACTTTCTCTTAGGAAATGGGTCAAAGTTTTTATGTAAGTCAAAGGCATTCTTCCTCTCTATGGAGCATTTCTCTGAGTAGCTGTGAAGAATAGGTGAAAGATATGAGGAGATCAAATGATAGACAGCAAAATATATATCTCATTACAAGGGCTGGAAGTAAGGTGTGTCACAATAACAGTGAAATAGGTAAGTTGCATACTTCAAAAAGAATTAACTAAAGTTATCTGGTTAGAATGTAGGTGGAGTCCATCAAAAGTAGATTTTCTCATTTATTTTTCCTCCTTTTTCTTTCTTTAGAGAAGGACAGAAGCTCTAGTAAAACTTTATTTTCTAACTACCAAAGACCATGGTTCGGTTAATTTTGAAAAGAAAAATTAGAAATAATACAAGCATATTTTGATATTGACACTAGAGTCTAGTTTTATTCCCATAAAGAAGAAAGTTTTTAAGTTCATAGGAAGACAATTTTTTTTAATAGAGGAACCAAAATTTTAAATTTAAAGTTCTATGTGATTAACTGGGGAAAGAGTTTTTCTGTGTAGTAGATGTGAAAGCAGATCAAACCCTGCATAACCAAGTAGAATCTTGTTCCGTCATGTGCAAGATTCCAGGCCAATATGCAGGGAAATGAAAAGGAAGGACAAACTCGAGAGAAAATGTGAAAAGGTTCACATTGTCAGTGTAGTATCTCCCAGGCAACAACTCCTCAGACAGAAATGACAACAAATACAAGATAATGTTGCTGTCTATAGCATCTAGATAACATTTTATTTCTTTATTCATTTTCTTGGCTAAAAAATTTATTCATGCTGGAAATATGAACATGGATTGCAATTGTTCAATATTTAGTATCTGGGTATAGACTACAAATAGACCTCAACCTTCTGTATACAATTTACGTCTTTGTATTATAATTCCCCTAGAAAACTACTATCCAGTCCAAAATGTAAATGGGGAAAAAAAGTAAATTTCACATATATATATATGGAATAATTAATATAATATTTGTGCATGTGCATGTATAAGCCTATATCCAAGATATAAATATACCTGATTTATAATATATCCTTCTTTTTTTTTTTTTTTCTTTTTACTTATGTACAAGCTCATTTATGTTCATCGTGTGTTGTGCATATATTCACACATTCATAGATACATCTATATATATTTCCCACATAATCACAGAATAGTTGTGGTTGGAATGGAGGTTGTATTTTTCAACCCTCCTTCTCAAGCAGGTCCTCCCAGAGCCAGCTGATCAGGACCACATCCAGATGGCTTTTGAATACCTCCAGGAATGGAGATTCTACCACCTCCATGGACAACCTGTGCCAGTGCTTGGTCAGCCCCCCAGTGAAGAAGTGTTTCTCATCTTCATACAGAACCTTTCGGTTTTCAGTTTGAATCCATTGCCTGTCCTGTCATTGAGAACCACTGAAAAGAGCCTGGCTCCGTTTCCTTTGCATCCTTCCTTCAGCTATTTATATACATTGATAAGATCCCCCTGAGCCTTCTTTTCTCCAGGCTGAACTCAGCCTTTACCCATAGGAGAGATGTTCCATCCCTTAACCATCTTTGTACTCCTTCACTGAACTCCCTCCAGTATGTCCATGTCTCTTCTTGTACTGAGGAACTCAGAACTGGACACAATACTCCAGGTGTGGCCTCACCAGTGCTGAGTAGAGGGGAAGGATCACCTCCTTCAGCCTGCTGGCAATACTTTGTCTAATGCAGCTCAGGATACAATTTGCCTTCTTTACTGCAAGGGCACATTGCTGCCTCATTTATGTATATGCATACTTACATACGTATGTCCTAATTTATCCTATTCTTCATAGAAAGGAAATAAAAAAGGATTAAAAGAATTAATCTTGCAAGGAATAATGTGCATTATATTTCTCTTCTTGAGGTACAGGATTGTTTGGTATGTCCTTACCTTTTTCAAAGTGCAAATTCTGGTACAGATATACACTTACCCTGGGGTTTTATTCACCAAATTCTGGTCATTGATAATATGAAGTTTAATAGCAGCTTTAAGATTCAGTTTCAGTAAAACAGGCTAAAATATAATTTGGGGAATGGAAACCTAAAGGGAATAGTATGTAACTATCAAATTTTCAACCTTGCTGGAACTCAGAACTCAGTCCAGATCTACAGTGATTAATTCCCTGAATCTAAAAGTGCTTAAATTTCACTTTAAATAGAATTAAGGGTTCACATTCTCGATGGTACTTAGGAGCTTGCATCCAGTTGAAATTAAACCTAAATAGGAGTTAAGAGCCTAAGTGACTCTATGAACTTGTGTGTAGGTACACAATATAGAGACCAAGAAGATGAAAACCCTGCCTACCTGTCTAAATGACCCAGAGCCAAAGATGCCGTATTTATATTAGAAAACTTAGCAGACTGAAGTTCTACTACACTCTATATTTTGAGACATGCCAGCACCTCAGTTTATTCAAGGTTTAAAAACCTGCATGTGTTTCTGTCAAAATTTCCCACTTAGACTACCCCTGTGCAAGTTCTCAGTGCAAAGCACCTCAAAGTCTGGTGAGTGAAACATGGACCAAGCATCAAAAGACCTAAATCAGCATGAGATCCTTTGAACCCTGACCTTTTGCTTCCTGGGAAAGTTCACCAGGACTATGTCTAGAGAGAGGTTAATAAGAAAAAAAAAAAAAAAAAGCTTGATTCAAAGATGGTACCATAAGAGAAGGGTTTTTATTTTTTAGATTCAGTATAGGAGTCTGCAGAGCGGGGGCCCTGGATTTTAATCTCCTTTTATACACTTGGACTTTCACACCCACTCCCCCTAGAAGCCAATATACTGTCCAAACTCATCCATTAGTCTTGTATGGGACCTCTGCAGCCCCATCGGGACACCCATGCAGAAAGGAATGAAAGACACCTGGGACAGGGAAAGACTAGGCAAGGGTTAGCCTTCTGAAACAAGCAAAATGTGGTAGTACATCTCATCTTCTTTAAGGAATAGAACCTAAGACTCTCACTGCCAACAACCCCTTAGTAACTGCAACTGGACTTAACATCAGACATTTCCCTTCAAGGAGAATAATCTCACAGTTTGTGCTAAGTGGTAGCCTCTAAAGTCCTGACAGAAAATGTTCTAACCCTATCTTTTCTGGAAGTCTGTAGTCGATGCTATGATGAACTCCACGTCTGTATAGCGAAGTTGTAGATTCACAAAATCCCAGGCTGATGTGAGTCTAAGTCTCACTTCTGCTTTTTGCAAGGGTATTCTAACCAAAGGATTTTTACGTAAATGATAGAGTCTGCTGCTGAAATTACACACACCACTAAGTTTTAAGGTGATTACAAACTGATGTATTTCATAGATGTGTCTCACTACATCTCAGATAAACACCCAGGTAGGTTTCTAGATCCTTCCATCTATTCTTATTCCACACCTACTTCCTTAATATATAGATCTTATTCATACTCTTTAATAAATATTTAACTTTCCCCACTGACTATGGATGACTTGAAAACCTGACACAAATATATTAATATCAGTCCAAAACCAAATGTTTCATTTTCAGCTGTGGTAATACTCAATGGGTGAAAATATGAACAATAAACGTTTACTATATGTAGAAACTTTCTCATATGTGACATGAGATGATGATCTTAGCTCAGTTCCTGGAAATTACACCTGCTCAAAAATAACATAACATTTGTTTCCCTTTTCTTCATAACTCTGTAAGAAAGGCCTGTTTATTTTGCAAGTCTCACAGGAAGATCAAGGGTGGATTGGATTTATGGGATGTTTATCAGATGAAGAGATGAGACTCATGGAAAACAAGAAGCTGATGTTTTCAGACTGGAACCATTCACAAACGGTAAACTTCCGTATTAAGTCCATTTGTGGTTCAGGTTTGTGTTTACTTCAGTTGAACGCGAGGCTAATGCTTTTGTGTTTGGGGTTTTTTTGACCTTATGGTTTTAATAAATGCATATCTGTCTTGTGTTCTTCTAGCCAAATACAGTGCTCACAGTGTAGAGGTGTGTAATTTGATTAGTTGCCGGTGTTTAAAGTCAGGTGAGCCTAAATATCTGTTTTGTTTCTATTTGCCATACTACAAAGTATTCACAAAGTGACCAGCTGTATGTCATGTCAGGAGTTTCCTTCAAGTGACTTTACAGAGTTTGTCCTTTGTGGAGAGCATGATGAAAGAAGGACACAGAATCTGGGTGGTTGCAGTAGAGCCAGAAACAGTGCCCATGGCTGTCCACAGAAAATTGACTGAACTAAATGGATGAAACAGATTTGCAAATTTTTGTCCCACTTCTGGATGAAAACTGTAAGATGTAAATTTCCCACGGGATGGATATGCTGAGTTTTATCTATTCCAAGGTACATCTTCATGAGAATGAGATTTCATGAGAATTCATGGAAGCAACCCAAGCTGAAGTAAACTGGGTAGTCAGAGATAAAATCCCGCTAGGCTGCACACAGCACGTTACAACACAAGCACATTCCACAAGTGTGGAAGATACATGAATTCCAGCATCACAGACTGTTACTAATATTTAGCTGAAACCCTGTATTCCCTAGTGTCTTTGTGTACAATATGTATTTTGCAAGACAGAAAATATGCCAGATCTCTGTCCAACATCATTATTATCTTCTTGCAGCTATGGTCAGGGAAAAAAAAAAAAAAAAAAAAAAAAGCCTCTCGAATAATGTTACTTTTTCAAGATACAAGGGGGGGGCATCAAAATCTCAGTGGGACAATGCAGCCTAGTTTAGTGCTCCTAAGTATCTGAATTCTTGCAGATAGAAACTGGAAATGAATTCAGAGACCTCAAAAAATAATCTCTTTAGTTATTAAATAAGGTGTAGGTGTTTCAAGGTCTGAAATACCCTTAGTGAGTCATAGGAGTAACTCTACTCACAGGCAGTTGTGTAGCCAGAGTAACTAAAGCAGAAAGTGAAATAGCAGCAGACTGCCAGAAATGCAGAGTAACATATTTCCCAGGATCTTTTGTGCCAGCACAGGCATTCTGGAAAGCAGGGCTTCTGCTTCTGTAAAGGGAAATTTTTAAGCTGTGGCTACCTCTGAACTTTGACCAGTCCATAAATGGAATTTAGTTTCCATCCCACAGTTTTGTAGTGACATTAAGTCCTGGTCATTCCTTTAGCTTTTCCCCTTTCCTCCACACAGACAGCTCAGTCCTGTCTAGGCTCTTGCTCTTGATCTTTAGAATGGAAAAACTCAGCTTGGTCTGCAGTGCTGAGAAGATTAAAATGCTGGTGAGCCCTTTTTATTTCATCCCAATTGAGTCTAATAGTTCTTTTATTCACTGCACAACACTTTTCTCTTTTTTTCTTTTTTTCCTTTTCATTTTTGGTCATAAAGCATAGCATCTTTGACAACTACATAATATTTCTAAGTGTTTACAAGTGCTCATTACAGACTTCCTTTGGAATTGCCAAGTTTTATTTTTACTAGTCACTGAATGCCTTTAAACATTCATTATTTTTGATGAAAAGGGAGTCTTTGAGGTAATAGGGGGGGAAAAAATTCTCTTCAGCTTTCTTTGCAGCTTTCTCTGTTTCATCAAGACCCATTAAAACTTTTCACTTCAAATGTTTAAAATTACTTCTTTCTGCCATCAGATATTAAAAAAAAAAAAAAAAAGAAAAGATTCATATTACTAAACTTGACTAATATGATCAAGAGTTCCACAACAGGACCTTTATTTGTAAGACAAGCTTAGGAGACTTAGAAGAACCATCTTCTTATACATCCTGTTCTTCTCCTCTGAAGCAATTTAATGGCCCTTTGCTGGACTCTGCTATTTCTCAGTATGTCTTTTGTACTCAGAGAGGAGAGAACCAAGCCAGACACTTTTCCAGGTGCAAGCCTATGGTTGTAAAATAAATGGGAAAAAACATCTTTCGACTGTCTGTGCCTATGCATTTGGTAGTTTAGCTCACTACACATTTAGCCTTTACTGCTGCCGGGGCACACCACTGAGTCACATCTACCAGGTGTCCAAGGTCCTTTTCTGGTCGGCTCACAGCCTGTCTCAGAGTACAGGGTGGTCCCAGACCAAGTTCAGGACTTTATCTCTGGCACTGTTGAATTTTATGTAGTTCTTGCTAGCCATTCCTTCAGCCTACTGAGGTTCCTCTGAATGGCACCCATGTCCTCCAGTGTATCACTTGCTCCCCCAGGAAGGAATGCAGGAAGAGGTTTCTTACTTGAAAAAGATCAGGTTTTTAATGCTGAGGGCAGAAGGTACTCTGTCTGTACAGGAAGGTCTTGTCTTATGGGATGATTAATAGATAGCTTAATTAAATAAATCTTCTTAATTGTGATATGTTTATGCACTGTTTTTCCAAATTCAGTAGTAGGGACTGTTAAGAGCAGTCAAATCATCAGACTTTAACACCCTCCCCAGTGGGCATGCTGGATGTGAGGCAGGTGCTTTTCCCCACGCCCAGGTGTAGTCAACAGTGATACTGAACACATATTCCAAGGATGTAAATATGCCTTAGAAAGCTTTACCCAAGGACTGGTCTATGCCTTTCAGTAGATGTCAGAGTAGAGATTTGCAGAACTAGCTGGTGCATTTGCAGAACAAGCACAGCACTGTGCATGGAGTGCTAAGAGCATCAGCTTCCCAGCAAAGTATAGGGGCGTTGGTAAAACAACTGTTGCTATTTCTACAGTGATGGATATACACAGCTAGTTAAAGGACCCTTATGTACTACCTACTGTATTGTGCATATTGTCTTATGTTATCTGCTTGCTTACATCTACTAGAACAGTCAAGCATTCATTTCTGTATCAAGATTTTGTGCCAAATATTTAACTATTAACTCTTAATAACCTATTATTTAAAATGCTTTAGAATATACAGTATTTTAAAATGTCCCACTGAAAATAAATGGATCATTTTCATGCTTGAAGTAACCTCAGTGAAAGCAGTGACACCAGGACATAACTTTACCCAGGATTTCAGTTGCTCTCTGAAGTAAAAGAAATAATAGTCTTTCACCTGCAGGCATAACTGAAATGACATATCATTCCAGCTTAAATGTTATGGAATTTCTTTATGAAGCATACTCTTTGTAACAGAGCTTTACTATTTAGATCATCTAGGATACATAAAATCTATGCAGATTAAACGGAATTTTAAAATTTGATTTATAATCTTTTCAACAATACACATTTTTGTAATTCTAATAATTTCATTTTGTGATACAGATAAAAGCATATTTTACTAGAACAATAATAGTAATCATTGTTATTATTACCTGAATAAATCAGAAGTCAGCTTAAATTGTCTCTATTTTCACTGGAGTACCATGTCCCAAAATAACAGCTCTGGTAAAAATTGCAAATACTCACTAGAAATAACTGTGTGAGTAGTATGGAAGGTTTTGGCCACCACACTGGAGTTAGTAGAAAACGGTTGGCACAGCTGGGTGATTGCTGTGTTTCTTGAAATAGTAGCAGGAGGAATGATGTGCCTTTGACACAAAAGAAGTCTTTTTTCATTAATTAGGTAATGAGCAAAAAGTTATTGTGCTGTGTCAATTTATAGCACTATTGACTTAGTTCAAAGAAACGTGATGATGTTTTGACGCTGTGATGAGCATGTTTCTTTTTAGCTCAGTTGCTGAGCAGAGGGGCTCCAAAGAAGAGGATAGCAGTGGGGGACCCTTCTGAAACTGTAAAAGATCCTACATCAAAACTGCAAGCGGATAAGGCCCAGGGAAGAGGCCCTCAAGCTGCCTCCCCCCAGGTGGGAAAAATGAGCTGCTAACTAGAGCATCGGGGACTCAGAGTGGGCAGAGACTGGAGTGACAAGGCACAAGGCCCCTCAAGTACAAGAGCATTTTCCAGGGAGCACAAGTGACCAGGACAGACAAACAGGGCGTGGCACATCAGGAGGTCACAGAATCACAGAACCGTCTAGGTTGGAAAAGACCTTGAGGATCATCCAGTCCAACCATTAACCTAACATTAACAGTTCCCAACTATACAAGATCACTCAGCGCTACGACATCCCAACTATTAAACCCCTCCAGGGATGGGGACTCCACCACCTCCCTGGGCAGCCCATTCCAATGCCTAACAACCCGTTCTATAAAGAAATACTTCCTAATATCTAGTCTAAACCTTCCCTGGTATAACTCGAGGCCATTCCCTCTTGTCCTATTGCTTGTTACTTGGTTAAAGAGACTCACCCCCATCTCTCTGCACCCTCCTTTCAGGGAGCTGTAGAGGGCGATGAGGTCTCCCCTCAGCCTCCTCTTCTCCAGACTAACCCCCCCCCAGTTTCCTCAGGCACTCCTCCTAAGCCTGACAAACCTGATGTCCTTCTAGAAGAGGGTGACCTGCTTATTGGATGAGGGAAAGGCTGTGGATGTTGTTTACCTTTAACACCGTTTCCCACAGCATTCTCCTGGCGAAACTGGCTGCTCGTGGCTTGGATGGGCACACGCTTTGCTGGGTAAAAAAGTGGCTGGATGGCTGGGCCCAAAGAGTTGTGGTGAATGGAATTAAATCCAGTTGGTGGCCGGTCATAAGCGGTGTCCCCCAGGGCTCAGTTTTGGGGCTACTCCTGTTTAACATCTTTACTGATGATCTAGACGAGGGGATCGAGTGCACCCTCAGTCAGTTTGCAGTTGACACCCAGTTGGGTGGGAGTGTTGATCTACTCGAGGGCAGGGAGGCTCTGCAGAGAGACCTGGACAGGCTGGAGCCATGGGCTGAGCCCAACTGGAGGAGTTTCAATGAGGCCAAATGCCGGGGGCTGCCCTTGGGCCACAACAACCCCCAGCAGCGCTACAGGCTTGGGGAGGAGTGGCTGGAGAGCTGCCAGTCAGAGAGGGACCTGGGGG